>NC_142665.1:9207427-9813413 GCF_026168435.1 Sesamum indicum | reverse complement strand
AATGTAATTAAACCTACAAGGGTAAGCTACATGTATTCAGAATGATTTCCATTCTTCGCCCAAAAATGCAACTATGCAGATGATTACAAATATTCTCTTAGGCGTCCCAAACAATGGGGAACTGAGAACAACCCTGAGCATGTGCAAAAATTCGGGAGGGAGACTACAAACAAACTAAGACCAAAATCTGTATTTGATCTATCCAAGAATTAGAGATACGAGTCAGATAATTATATACTGAGTTCAGTAAGAAAAAGTCAGACACTAATGTTCAGTGACTTGATGAACAGGCAACATTTGCTGACAAAATTTAAAGACAATGGGCTCTGTAGTTTGGACACAGAATACGATATACAATCTGTGGTAGGTAGAGAGTCATATACACTACATCTTCCCCCTTTATTGTTGGAAAATAAAGGACAGTGACCTTGCACTCTCCACTATACAAGGGCAACAACTAAGTAAATATACTCTCCACTTTCATCTCAACCTGCTAGACACATCAGAAAATTTTTCCCATCAAAATGCAGCAACAAAAGGGTGAAGATCAAGAAAGAACACGAAAGAACAGGAATTATAATGTGCTCAAAATTGGAAATACTGGGTCCTGTGAGAATTGGAAAGCCTCCTCTTAGCTTGTGCTACTGGCTGCGAGTCTTTCGTAGAATAGGATGTATCCATGATCCGTATTACTGGAATACTCTTGAGCTGATCCAAAGAAGGTTTGAACAGCAGACTCATCAATCATCTCCACGTTTTCATCATCAAAGAATAACCAATGGTTGTGGCTTTTCACGAGGCTGACATAGTGGCCATGGTTGGGCCCACTCCCCACATGGACAACTACAGCAAACAAGGAATACTCGGCGTCAGCATCCTCAACTGTGTTGCTGAGTTTTAGTTCAAGAGGGAAGACGACTCGGTATGATAGCTTCTTATAACGGCCTAGCTGTTCAATGTACTTGAATCTCTTCAAATGAATGACCAGGATCTGAGGTGGCCTTTTAATCTTCATTCTCTTTTGAGCTTCTTGCAAGCTGCATGTTGCAACGAAGGCTCATTTCACAGTTTAACCAGAAAGCAAAAAGAAAAATAAGAACAATTATAACACATAACACCATGTTTTATCTCGTCTGCTTATGGATACAGACAAAGCATATTGGTTCCTGTTCTAAACAGAGCATCAAATGCATTTACATCTTTCAAGCAAAATCTACCAATGTTAACAGAAAGAAACCAAAATAATAATTCAAGAAAAGATCAGCAAATGTGGCTTTATTTTCGAGCCAATTGACCAGTGAGCTATCGCAGGAGCTCCCGAGCAGATATATAGAAAATGTTGAAACAACAAGACCCAGGTGGTCAGTTTACTTATTCCCCTTGTTGCACAGTAAAAATAAACACGAAGTAGAGAAAAAAATGAACCTATCAGTTCTCTGGAGGCATTTCAGAAGCATTTTCCTCTATTACACTTTTAAGAGCATTCACAATTTATTGGTAGTCTGATAGTTCAGAAATCTTAAATAACATCAAGCTCCTCGAGTCATGTTAACATGGATAGTTTAAGTGGGAAAATTATAGCAACGTCCAATGAGGTTTGGTATAATTATGAATAACCCTATTTTAAGTATTTGTAATTATACCAAACGTCAAGGTAGTTGTAATTTAGAAAAGATGTATATTGGTAATGATGATACCAAAGCTGTTTCTACTATGAATATCAATGAAAACTACAATTCCAGAAGCTTGACTCTAGAAATCAATAGCAGTTCCCAAGATTCATCCCATCAATGAAAGATCAATGTCCAATCAAATGGGACTGTTAGGAATGTTAAAGAGATTAAGATCATTCCCGAAAACGAAAATTTGGCTAACCTGCAGCATTTATCACAAAAGAATTTATCCTCAGCATTTAAAGTTTCAGTGGAGCTAAAGTTTTTCAGACAGCTTGTAATTGAACTGTTCTGATCTATATCAAGGCTCAGGTCAAGAAACGTTTCATCTCTTGCTGTCACCGTCTCACAGCGCAAGCACCTAGTTTCATTTGTCAATATACCCTGAAAAGTAATAACTATCAATTACGAAAAAGAGAATACATAAAAAAGTCAAAATGGTATGAGATTTGCATTTCAGGGTCTGAACAAGCTGAACTGTAACCAAAAAAGAAGAAGAAAGCAGAACAAATGGAACAAAAGTAATCTCAGACGTCTATTTTGCACCCCACCCAAAGGAAAAGGCAATAGGTGAAGAAATTTTTCCTGAAGAAAGAAAAAACAATTCAAGATGAGATGATATGCAGCGACACGCAAATAACTACACACCAGAAAGACACATATATGTATGAGGATGAATGGCAAACCCAACTTACCTGAAAATTCTTGTGCACCCAGGTGATCAGAGGCTCCTTTTGAGGACCATTTGAAGATATAGTTGTAGGCCCATTAGCAATTTTATGGGAAATTTCTTGATCACTCTTGGATGCTCGAGCCTCTTTCTCCAGTATGTCAACCAGTTCATTTAGCAAATAGTTTAGGAATTCATGGGCATCCTACATGTAAAACATGTTACAGCATGAGCTGATTCAAATTGGAGAAGACGGTTGTTAACGTGTAAGAAATTTATCAGAAGCATTAACAACGTCAGATGACTGGACTTATGATATGACGAAAAGAAACATGTAGAAATCAAGCTCCTATGCATTTTTACTAGATTGAACAATGCTTGAGGGCGGTCTATGTCCAACTAATTTTTCTATTTCCTTTCCACCAAAATGTCAACATCTGTTTTCTAATGCAGTAAAATGAATACAGTTCAAAAGGAAAGGTGCCTATTTGCATACCTGGTGCATGTAACTGCGAAAAATTTCATTTTGCTTCTTCAGACGCTGTACAAAACGTTTTGGAGCAAGAACACCAGTTTTCTTCTTTTGCGAGCTTATCTACATGCAACATCAGCGCAAAATTTAGAGGGAAGTTCACACGAACAGTTACACAACTCAGTTGCCTCATCATGGATTAAGATGCACAATTACCAGTTCACAAACCACAATTCCTTGCATGGACACATGAACATAGTTGACATACACAAACATACAAAGCTGAGTACACCCACACCCAACCTAGGGTTGAATTAAAATTCCACATGTTAGTAATCTCATCTTTAAGCATGTACTTTTTGTCACTCACGTTTTTTATATTCCATAATATACTCCTGTAAATAATAACGGAAGGAAGTTCAGAATAATACATTGCTTCTTGAAAGCTCTTAACTAATTTTAGCTGTTATATTAAGTGCAATATATTATAAGAATCTTAAAGTTCAAGACCCCACCTTCAATCTTTGGAATTAATGAGTGTCTTAGTCTGAAATCTTCCTAAAGTTGCCGAGATACAAAGAGAGAAAGAGAGAGAA
This sequence comes from Sesamum indicum, assembly GCF_026168435.1. NCBI lineage: Eukaryota > Viridiplantae > Streptophyta > Magnoliopsida > Lamiales > Pedaliaceae > Sesamum > Sesamum indicum. Next base: position 9,810,002 of record NC_142665.1, on the reverse strand, counting down.
GAAAATAAGTAGTTCGTGGAGCGCATAATGACGAAGCATACACATTCTGCAGAAAGAAGAGCAAGAAATGCTTCACAGAAAAAAAAAATAAAGTTCAATAAGCACGAAAAGAAACAGGAAGCAGAGATTAAAGAACCATCAAGGAAGAAATGGAAGAATCAGTTATTACTGAAAACAAAATGATTTAAACCCTGACCAAGTCACCAAGGGAAAAATGTCAATTTCAAGCTCAAGATATCTGAGTAGCATTCATGCAAAATAGAACTATATCGCCATATTTAACACATGCGTATCTCAATAGATTCAGAGACTCACTCACTGCTAGTATATAATCATAAAGTAGGTGACGAGATATACAAGAGTAGAAATTGACTTATTGAGCCTGTGGCTGACATACGTTAAAGAGCTTCTAGATCCAGCCATAAAAAGTCTGGCTCCAGAAATTAAGGCAGTGGAAAGAGTAAGCAGAAGTAATCAAATTGCAATGGCTGCACCATGCCCCTTATGATAATGTATGCATTACTAAGTCTGTCTTTGGAGTAATATTGATTATATTCAGCACCAATACCTCTCTATTCTTAGTCCCCATTTTATTCTTGCTACAGACAGAGGGCAGCACATATCTTAATATGTCTATGCCAGATCTCCGTTCTTAGAAGTCGAGCAAGAGCGAGTATTGTACTATTTGGAGGACATGATCTCTTACAAGTTCTGCAATTAAGCTAATGAAAATGTCATGTTTTCCATCTAAAATCAACCAATTAGGACATGCAACATGACTTTCAAGCCCTCTTATATTCTCAAATTAAGTATCTCTTAGAGGGTGTACACATTGCATTGTCCACAACCACAACAAAGGTTGGGAAGAGAGCAAGTAGAAACCCAGGATAGGCAAGGAGCACCATTTGGTCTTTACAACAGCACGGGATGCACAGCAGGAGGAACATCGTTGGCAGAAGATTGGAAATGTGACATCCAATGTCTATAGAAACTAGCTGTAATTGTGGTCTTGAGTTCCCCATTTCATTTCCCTTTCCCCACCCCCTGAAGGAAAAAAAGGAAAAAAGTTAAAAAATCCCCATCCAATGCCAAATGAAATTATGAATCTTATGACTGACAGACAGATTTTCCTTGGTGCTCCATACTTCAATCCCTTCACTCAGGTCAAAGCCTTAAAAAACCAAGAAAACTCCTTTCGTACTGGTAACCCACCATTAATCTCATCAATCCCCATTTCTCCTATTTAAATACAGTACATTGTTGGTCTTATCACATTGTTTCAAGTGATGGATAAGGATTTCTCAAGATCTCAGTTCTTTTTGTTTTTCCCCCTCTCTTTCCTCTCAATTATCGTTACCTTTCTCATTCCTTCTGGAAATCCATACATAACTTCAGTCGTCCTCCAAAAGCATTTACCCTTCTTTCCAAGTTAATCAAGCACATGTTGGTTTAAAATCAAATTCAAATTCAAAGCATCTCTTATGACAGACAGATCATGAATTCCTTAGATGATGTTGCCCAAATAAATCAAGACTTTGGGAGACATCAGTCCATATATTAGTTGTATGGATTGATAGTTTCTATCACTTTGAGAACTCGCTTGTCATAACAAGAATGGTGAAAACACCAGAGCATACACTCACCCTCACCTCCACTAAGATCCTGTGTCCACTACTCTAGAATTGATGGCACATAAACTTGTTAAGTTAGAGGTGAGAAAAGCATGTCAAATGGAGATTACTTTCAATTTTTGTCCATATAATCACATATGAAATATGAGCCTTCACCCTAGGAGTCAAAGAGTCCTGCAATCTTCCACTTCATAGGGGTTCGTTAAGCAACAATTCTAAGTGACTATCTTCCCTCAGGCACCTCATAGGCTAAGCGGTTCTTTTGCAATCCACATAGTTCTAGAGTAAATAAAGAGAATGATTTCAGTTAATGTTGTCAAGAACGGCCATATGAAATCCACGAATGTTATCTGTACTTTCTGATATTCAACAAGATTTGATTCTGTGAGAAATCAAAAAGTAGTCGCCCCAACTCAAAATCAAGGATTTGTTTTTTCCTTTCAGATATTCCCATTTAAGCAGGTTCATTTCTATCTTTCAACTATGTTCCACATATGTAGGAATTAGTAGGCAGAGAAAATTACAAAAATTTCTCTGTCCACCCTATGGCATGCCAAGACAAGTCAAGTGTCAAAGCATAAGCTAAACACATCTATAATGGCATTTCCAACACCACAAAGTTCGCAAAAGAGCATAATTTTCTTCATGTTTTCTCCTCCTGTTTCATTAGTTTCATGATATGGCCCATATTCCAAATCAGGATGGTACACATATTTTTCCAACGCCAACACAGATGACATAGGAATAAGAAGGGCTCGAGGATCGATATTTACTATATGCAATTACAGAACAATCTTTTCCTTTATCCCTTTGCATATCTATGATAAAAAAAAATTAGCAATCAGCAGGCAACATATTTAATTCAAATCAATTGGTTCTGCTGGACATGAGCTAAATCAAATGTTATGTTCAAATAAATTAAATCAACAACTGGACTCTGTCTGTCTGTCATTCCCATTCAAAGTTTAGGCATCATGTTATTTATAGAGAATACCACCAAAATAGTGTAGAACTGTGGAAACGATCTATCATCAAGATGTACATTCCACAGATGAAAATATCTTCACCCAATGAACTAATTGGATTTGACATTCTCCCAAACACATAGTTTACCTGCAAAAACAAGTCTGCTAGGCATGTCAAGAGATTTTCTTCTACATCTGCAGGATTTTTGTTATTCGAATAATACTCAAGCAACTGCTCACGAAATGGAACGCAGAAATAAAGAGCCTGCATGACAAAGGGTGAAAGAAATAAAAAAGTTGCCCAATATAATTCTCCATCATAGAAGGCATATATTCTTTCTTAACGGTAAATAATGTGACTTTGAATCACTAGAGCAGCTGGAATTCAGCCAGTGTAACAAGTCTTGAAAGCTAATTGAAGCATGCATACATGTTTGGTCAGTCAGTATCTGGGTGAAAATTCAACAATGATAGGATCTTACAACTACCCAAAACTAGCCATTAGTACAACAAGACCAACTACTGTAGCAAACAGAGCATAACTCAAATCTAGCCATGTTCAGAAAGAAAATACACCATGCATGTTATATTACAGTGACAGCTAGATTGTAGATTAAAGTCAATTTATAAGCAGACAATTACCAGTGTAGAAATTAAATGCAAGAGCAAAATTAACCATTCATTATCTTCATCCATTTGTAAAACTTAATTCGATATGCACCACAAGTATATAATATAAAACCCTGGTCAAAACATGGGCATCCACATTCAGCATCTAACTTAATTTCTGCATGTTGGTCCATAAAAAATGTGAAGATAGATGACTCCTTGATTCTATTGTTCTGCCCACCACTCCAAAATTTCCAGTGGAGCCCCAGTAAAAGTGTGCCTTGACTCCACCCACTAACTAATCAATGAAAAAAGTAACGCTGAAAAGAAGAAAAGTTTTACAAGTTAATCAGATAGTCCATTCCAACCGAATTTCATTTTAATGCATCTAAAAGACAATTGGCTTCCGATCTACGGATGTAGAACAGCATAGTTCTGCCAAACATCAATAGCTACTTATCAGCAGAAAGCAAACGATGGCCCCGAATTCCTACACACTCTCGCATTAAACTAAGAAATCCACTAAGTCCAACAATCCAATTCAATAACGAAAGCATAGCCAATATCCGAAGTGCTTCGAAAGAGTCGAAAACTGATCATCAACAGAAAACCCACATCCCAAACGACTGGAACCAACGGAGATTAATAAATCAACATCAGTTAAAACCTGAAGCACGCTGTTGCAGTAACAAGTATTGCCGAAATTCTCGAGACCAAAATACCGCTCGCCTTCAGGAAATTGGTCGCCCAATGCTTTCTCCAGTTTCGAACCCGCTGCTCCCATTCTTCCCTCACTTCATCCAATCCTCCTCCACTTTCTCTCTCCCTCTCTACTCTCTCTATATCTATCTGCCTATGCCTATATTTCTATACAACTAAAAACTGACTTCGTGCGTGTAATACGGGTTGTGCTTCTGGATCTTTAGGGTTTTATTGAGAGAGATTAAAAATATTTTCGAACCAAAATTGGAGTTGTAAAATAGCGAAAAAAGATTGAAATTAGGGATTCTAAATATACGAAAAAAGGAGAAAAAGGTGGAAAATCTGTATATATCTATATTTGCGATGAAGATCAGGGGAAGAATTGAGATTTGGAAATGGAATATGGAATTAAAATGTAGAAAGCACTGAGCACACGCCAATATTTGCTATTTGCACTCCTCAATCGTCGTCGTGGCTTGGGGGAAAAATAATAATAATAATGATTTATTAAGAATTAATTACTTTTGCATGGGAAACACGTGCGAGGGTTCTCTGTCGTCGTAGATGGGATAATTTTGCAAGAATACGATTATCCGGATCTAAATATTATTATTCAATTTGAATATACTTATTAAAAGTAAAAATATTTATTAAAATTATGGGTAAATACATTTTGCACCCCTAAACTCTGTATAAAATGTATTTATACCCCTGAGTTATAAAATGTAACAAAATAGCCCCTTATGATATGCACTAATTTTTTTATGACAAAACTGCATCTAATTATTTACACCCCTAAAATATCTCTATTACAACCATTTTTCTAAATATAATTTGAATTATTATAAATTTTTTTATTTAAAAAAAATAATACTCAAATTTGTCATTTTTATACTGAATATAGAATCTGTATAAACTTAATAAATTTTTTACACAACTGGTGAAAATTTAAATAATTTTTGCTTGTATTGTTATACATATTGAACTTTTCTTAGAAATAAATTATCAATATAAATCTAAAATGTTACATTGAACATATATATACTGTAAAATATGCAAATCTATAATATAATTAATATATAATATTCTATATTTTTTTAAGTGATACAATTTTATAATGTGGACATGTAATTGAATAAAAAATTATAAGTTATATAACATACTTTTTCTATAATCTTATATGGATTATGTTGACACATATTTACATGTGCTTTTTAGCACAATTTATTTATTTTGTAAAATATATTTGCATATACTGAGTTTATAAATATATTTTTGTACCATAATTTATAAAAAATTATAAATTATAAATATTATTTTTAAAATAAAATGTGAATAAAAATTTAAATAACTAAAAATAATTTGTGAAGATATTTTAACAAAAACAAATTTTGGAAAGTAGAATTTAAAAGTAGAGGGTAAGTAGAGAAGGGCATTATAGTCTTATAATGTTTAATTATTTAATCAATAGTATTTTTGTTATTTTTAATACTTTAAAATATAAATAAGATAAAATGCATAATTAGGGGAGCAAAGTGTATTTAACCCTTTAAATTAAGTAGTATGGGTACAATATCTAATAATTTGCGTAAAAAATATTTACTTTTTGTTAATGCCAATGATGCTACGACCAGAAATAAGGAAATAGAAAACAAATTTCTAGTATAAAAGCGATTCAAAATGGATCAGTCTGATTGTGTATATCCAGAACAATTTCAGAAATAAAATACAATGGATACATAGACAATTATCTAGTATTTTTCGCGATTCGTCTTTAAAAAAATTGATGTCGAAATGAACAAATACTTCATTATCGGGCTGATCAGGTTAAGACCACCTCCCTTGAAAGACACATTTCAAAGTAGAATCGTAAAGTATGAAAATAAATAATACATCGTGCAATGGGATTTCGATAAAATTGCAAGTCATACCAAATATAATATTAAAAAAATAGGTGCAATGCAATATAAATGTAGAGAAACTCTTGATGAGTTTAATTAAGAGTATAAATGTGTATTATGTTATGTTCTTGCAGCATATTTTCTATTTTACTAGCGTTTAGAGGTACAATATAAAAGCGTTGGATGCCAATCTTTGTTGGTGTTAAAAATGCTTTTTATAAACTTTTAGACATAATCTAAGGTATTGAATATATATCTAAAGAGTATCCCACCATACATGTACTATCTATCTACCTATACTATATATATACTTAGATATAATTGAAAAGGGTGGTTTTAGTATCTATTTGTTTTTTACTCCGTCATTTTCGTTTTATTTTAAAAAAATTATGTATTTATTTTATTTATTATTGTGCATATTTAAATAACTACTTCTCCCCACTTTTTTTTTTTAAAGCCAAAATAAATGAGCATAAGGTGAAGAAATATAACACATTTTCAAAACTAGGAAATAGGAAATACTCAAGATATCAAGTCCAACGCAAAGCTACTAATAAAAAGAAAAAAAAGAAATGACAAATCAAGATGGATCCCAAATAAGTCTCAGTAAAACCTGCATTATCATGGAGTCCAAAAATAATCCTAAAGAAGGACCAACTCCATTTTTGACCAATCCAAATTTGTTGCTAGAAGCTTCCAAGTCCAGGAAAAGCAGCCTGAATTACGCAAGACTTACCCAAAATCTACTACTGCAAGGTCAAAAGCAATTTTTGATCCATCAAAATACTATTCATCATAATCATCATTGAGGAGGGGGTTGGAACGGGACCTCACTGCACTTCGGGTTTATATCCTATAACTAAAGGAAGCGGATCGACCTGGGAACACGCGAGCGGAAGCGTCGGAGAAATAATGAAACGGTAAAAAATATAAGAATAATTAAAATTATTCTACACCCATGTAAAGGGTGTACCCTTGATGCTCCCGGGCATTTGATGAAGTATGCGGATTTAAAAATTAAAAAAAAAAACAAAATCCAAACATACTTACATAAATCTAACGAAAGATATGTGGTATTTAAAATGAAACTTTGCATCGTTTATTTTTTTAACCGACAATCGTGCATTGGTCCCTGTGTCACCCTAGGCTCCAACATAGGAGTCCTCTATAGATGATCCACACTACACCATGGCAAGAAGGTTTTGATCTCTTTCCTAGAAGAAATCAAAATCGATTGGAAGATGACGAAAGAGAACTACACTATCAATTAGTGTATTCTCTTCATCAAAAATTCTCCCTAAATCAAAGAGAGTTGGAGAATTAGAGGGATGAGAGGGTGAGAAAGAGGGAGAGCCTGAGAGCTCCTATTGGAGGAGGCTTGGAGTGACAGACGCGAGGTGTCTATGCGATCTTGGTGGGTTGATTGGCTAGGTGTCGAATCAACTAAACTGAATCGAGGACATCGTCAGATGGAAGCCTTGGAGGCTTGGTTGGTATGACTAGAATTTTCGATTCCGATAGTACGGGAGTAGTCCTCACACTTGAGGAACCACGACAGTAACGTGCATACGATGACTGTATCTTGGATGTGCGCGAGAGGTGATTGTGTCGCAGACATGATCATCATAAGCATCATTCAATGCAGTTGGAGTATGTAGCAAGGACCGTGAGTTCCAAGAGAATCCGTCCCCCATCAATATTTGATAGAGGTATCTCCTATGCATTTCCAGACGCACTTACGCCTTGTGAACCTGTGGCCATAGTGGTTGATCAAGTAGGAAAGGAGGTTCCTACGCCGATCAATTGAACGTAGCATGGTTTCAAGTATTAAAGCATAGATGCCTAGTCCAAGATGGGAACCGACACAAAATTCCATGCGCTAGTGATGGGTGTCGAATCCACCAAAAATAATTCCTACGAATACTTTTGTAGAAGTGTGAGTGGGTCGAATCCACAGGGATTGGTTATAAATTAATTCCTTCAAAAATAAAAATAATTAGGTGGTTTTTTTTATTGTGAAGAAGAATAAAAATAAAAAACTAAATAAACTAAAGAGCTAATAAAATTAAAAGAGGTAAATATAAGATAAAAGTATTCCAGTTAAAGATAGGATCATGCTTAATTCCAAGTTTGATCATAGATACAAAGATAACAATTATTCATGATTATTAAATTGGTTATAGCCATTGGTATGACCTAACGACTTCAACTTTCCTTACCCTGTGAATAGTCAAGAAACGTCCGTTGACCAAATCCCTAATCAGTAACACAACCTTGGGAATGTCCTCAAGATTTAATTTACCGAAAACAATAAGAACTAGAAGGCCTAACTCTAACCAATAAATTTGTACGAGGATTTATTTAAGTTAAATTGTACATTCCCCATAACATAATCGAAAACTTCTACATAATCAATTATGTTATGTTACCACTATTATTAAACTAAATAAACAATTATGGATTTGCAAGTTCAATTGGCTAGGCAGATATTCTTGACAATGAATAACGGTACCTATCATTCATAAATCAGAGTATTTGTAATAAAAGCACAGAGAACAACACAAATACCAATATGAATAAAGTAGAAAGCATAAATTAGATCTCACAACTTGTTGGATTTAAGCATTCACCAAGTCTTCAACCAGAATGAGAGAACTAGCTAGACATGCTCATGAAAGAATACATGAAAAGCAAGGTAGCAAAATATCATAAAAATGCAGAAAAATAGAGAGACGAGAATTCAAGGTCTAAAATTCTCAAGAGTTCAAAAGTTAATCTTAAAGTAAATTACATCACATATATATACTAACTGGATACCTAATTCTACTAGGATTAAAAGGTAGATTCCTAATTGAACTAAAAGACTAATGGAAATAAAATTATTATCCTAGTTAAACTTCTCATTCATCAAAAGGTAGTCCAAGCAGCTCCAAATTCTTGCCAGAATCGAGTTTGAGTCTTGTCCAAATTTTCATTTTGATTCTTTTCTTCATTCTCGTTCTATTTTTTCTTAATAGACTAATGCTGCAAAATAATATTTAATTAGGAGCATTTTGGTCATAAAAAAGGTCAAAATATCATATGAAATAGGCATAAAACGCGATCCTATCAAATATCCCCCCATTTAACCCTTTGCTCATCCTCGACGCAAAGAAATAGTGATAAAAAAAAAAGGTTCAAGAATTTCATTCCAAACTTTATGGATCGCTGACGAAAGTACCCAAGCAAAAATCTAGGTAAGTGTTTAAAGAATGGTACACCATATGATAAAAGACAACTCAACAAGCTTCAAACAAGTTTTACAAGATGTTTTTCATCAAAAACTAAGCATGGAAAATAAGTGGACTATGCTCTCATATCTCCCAATCTCTCAAGTGTTTTTGGTTGAGTGTTTCGCTCAAATGCTTGCTATGAAAATACTTCACCATAGGCTTGATTATACACCAAAATCTCCACCACTTATAAATATGCACATACTTGAATCAAGTTGTCTTATATTTTGGTTATGATGGGGCTTTGGTTTAGGGATAGGAAGAATTAGAGAAAATGAGGTGAATCCAAGGAACCAAATTAGAGCACCAAGTAATAGATGTTGGAATCCAAACTTCTCAAAATTGATTTATCTCATACTCTAATTTCATGTCCCACTTTCCTCGACTTGAGCTATCCCTTTTTTTTTTTCGCCTTCCTTGATTTTTTCTTTTTCTTTTTATTTGTTTTTTTTCTTTCTCTTTTTTTTGAAGGCATATTTTTCTTTCTTTTCTTTTCTTTTTTTCTCTCTTTCTTTGTCTATTAGGGCATAGAACAAGATTGTCATATGACATGTTAGCTCATAAACCTCCTTTACAATAATTGAGATATCCCCACATTTAATGTCAAAACACATACTTAGAAAATATCTCTATTTCCTTGACGCTCTACTAGTCCTTGGAAGAGCCAAACAAGGTTAATAAAAAGATGGTAGAGTTTGTTTATACTTGGGATTTCATAACAAGGAATTAAGGCTTATAAGGCTCAAATGGGCTTACTAAGGGGAATTGCATGTGGGTGGTCATTTAACCTAAAGGGGTTTTTATCATAGTGCCTTTATCATTTTCAAGTGTATACATAGAGATGTGGCCTCGATATGGTTAAAACAATTCTAGGAAGACAAAATTATGAAGCATTGTCTCTCAAGACAAGAACAATTGTTGATTTTCATGAGTGTATAGGCTCAAAATTCCTCTCTAGGTAGGTTATATCCACCAATTTTCCACATTCAATTTTCAAATCAAATCACCATTTGCAAAAGCAAGTTCTTAACCATAAGTTGTCAAGAGTCATTAGATGCACACCCTTATCACACATTACCAAATTATTACTTGATTAGCCTAAGTCTTTGATCATAAAGCTAGCATGAGGACAAGGGAAAAAAATATAATCCAAACAATTAATCTACCAAGACTTATTTTTCTATCAAAACAATCATCAAAAACCCTCTCCCCACTTAATTCCACATTGTCCTCAATGTGGGAAGCAAGCATATATGAAATAAAAGAAAAGGAGAAATAGAACGTCCCTTAGTGATCCGGGGATAAGTGGTGGAACTGCGGGAGCTCGAGAATTGTGAGACCGAGAATGAGAGAGAGAGTCCCTTGTGGATGCTCATACATCTTGACAGATTAGTTGGCCGAGTTAGACGTGGGTTGATGCATGTTCACCTTGACCTGCAAAAATCGACTGTAGTGGTATCACAACATTCAAAAAAAGTTAGATAAGAGAGAAAATAAATTGAGAAAAAGAAAATGACAGGGTTGCCTCCTAAGAAGTGCCATTCTTTAACGTCTTTGGCTAGACGTTGTTGTGCCTCAACTTAAATGAGTTGGACACTCTAAATCCACTTCTTCTATTTAATGCACCCGGTGATGGTGTGGATTTAGGAGAACTTGGCGGTTCATGGATAACTTTTTCCTCGAACTTATTTTGTCATGAAAAACTTTATTTTTGTAAGTTCTTAGACTAGAGGTGAGACTTTTGTTAAATGCTCCCTCACCATTGAACATATCATTTTCTTGCACCAAAGGGTTAATAAAATCAACGAGAAAAACTGAATGCACATTATTAGAATATTGCATAGCACCAATAATGCTAAAACTCATAACCTCATTATCAAATTCCATATAGAGAATTCCGACATCAACATCAATTTTGGTTTTTGAGGTTTTAAGGAATGATCTTCCTAGCAAGGTGGATGTAGAATTGGGAGAAATATCCCCCATCATATTAAGCATGTAAAAATTAGCAGGAAAAACCCATTCATTAATTTACACAAGTACAACCTCAAGAACTCCTTCGGGGTAAACTACGGAACGATCAGCAAGTTGAAGAACAACCCCGATATCTTTCAATGGGCCAACAATCAAAGATTTATAGATAATAAGAGGCATAATATTGATTGAAGCACCCAAAATCAAACATGGCCTTTTCTATTCCAATCTTTCCAATTTTTCAAGGGATAGAAAATATACCTGGATCAATGAAGTTAGGAGGTAGTTTTCTTTGAAGAATGGCAGATATATTTTCTCCCATACTTACCCTTTCATTACCTCTCAATTGAATTTGTCGGTGCACAACTCCTTGAGAAACTTTGCATAGCGTGGTATTTGCTTAATTGCATCGAGCAAGGTAATATAACCTCAACTTTGAGTAAAGTTTCAAGGATCTCCTTCTCATCTTCCTCCTTTTTGGACTTGGCGAATCTCTTTGGGAAGGGAGGTTTGGGCATGAACACCTTGGGTATGTCCGCACTGACTTGGTTGGATTTTTCAGTTTGTTTTGGAGGAATTTCGAGTGCATGCTCTGTGTTGCTCTGTTCTACGTTCCCACGCACAATTGAATTTTCGTCCTCTATTTTGCCTTGTTGTGCGTGCCCACGTCGAGTGTTATTTTCGAATTGTAGCTCTTTTCCACTGCATAAGATAATAGCACTAACGTTTTGTTTAGAATCAATGATAGTTTGGGAGAGAAACTTACCTTGAGATTCCAAGCGCTGACAGATGAGGCCAGTTGACTCATTTGGGATTCCAAATTTTGTATGCTCAAGCGGGTTTCTTGTTGGAATTGTTGGGTGCTCAAAGCGAGTGCTCTCACAATATCCTCTAGGGGCATACCACTACTGGGATTGGTTTGAGGTGGTGGGGCTGGTAGTTGGTGTGGGATCCTCTGAAAATTTTGAGGTTGATTGCCATAACTCAAATTTGGGTGATCTCTCCATCCAGGATTATAGGTATTAGAAAAAGAGTCATATCTCCTTTGTTGTTGCCAGGAAAATCCACTACAACATCAATATGTTAAGTTGATTCTTCATGAAGTGTAGGACAAGCATCAGTGCAATGTCCCGAAGATGTACATATCCCACAAGTCTTGTCTTGTTGAATACTTCCCCCTATAAAATTTTCAATAAGAGAAGTAAGTTTATCTAAACTTTCATCAGTAGAAGTACTTACCTCGTTTACCCTTCGTAGGGGGTTGTCATTTCTACTACCGAATTGTTGATTATTAGCCGCCATGTTTATGATTAGTTTGCGTGCTTCGGTAGGAGTTTTGTCATACAAAGCAGCTCCAGTAGCTGCATCCACCAATCTTCTATTTGCCTTAGACAATCCTTCATAAAAATATTAAACTAGAAGATGGTTGGAATTTGGTGATGGGGGCAACTCTCCACCAATTGCTTGAATCTCCCCCAATACTCATAGAAGCTTTCACAGGAGAATTGACGTATTTCACTTATTTCCTTTTAGATATTTGTAGTCCTTGAAGCGGGGAAGTAGTTCTCAAGAAATTATTTCTTGAGCTCGTTCCAACTAACAATAGATCCCGGATAGTAAGGAGTATAGCCAATCTTTTGCTTTGTCGCCCAATGAGAATGGAAAAGCTCTTAGCTTGATTTGTTCTTTGGTGTCTCCTTGAAGTCTCATGCCGGAACACACCACATGAAATTCTTTGAGGTGTTTGTGCGGGTCTTCACCTGCAAGGCCACGAAAAGTAGGAAGTAAGTGAATGAGGCTGGATTTAAGTTCAAATCAACATTTAAAGTAGGATATTCAATGCAAAGCGGTTGTTGATGTAAGTCAAGGGAAGTCATCTCTTTAATCATTCGTTTCGGATTTTGGGCCATGACTTCGTCTTTAGAGTCGCTAGACGTGGACACGTCTAACTCAGAATTTGCTGCTGGTTTGGAAGAAGTAGAAGCCTTTTTCTTGTGTTGCTTGGTTTCTTTTTGGAGTCTACGAGTGGTGTTCTCGATCTCTGGGTCAAATTCAAGTTCACCTATATGAGAAGAAGATGGCATAAAATCAAGTAACAAGAAAAAAGAAATTAATTTAAAGACACCAATCCACGAGAATGGCGCCAAAATTTTGATGGATGTCGAATCCACAAAAAATGATTCCTACGAACACTTTTGTAGAAGTGTGAGTAGGGTTAAATCCACAGGGACTGGTTTTAAATTAATTCCTTCAAAAATAAAAATAATTAGATGGTTTTTTTGATTGTGAAGAAGAATAAAAATAAAAACTTAATTAAACTAAAGAGCTAATAAAATTAGAACAAGTAAATATAAGAGAAAATTATTCCAGTTAAAGATAGGATCATGCTTAATTCGACAGTCGATCATAGATGCAAAGATAACAATTATTCATGATAGATGAATTGATTATGGCTATTGGTACGACCTAACGACCTCACCTTTCCTTACCCTGTGGATAGTCAAGGAACGTCTGTTAACTAAATCGCTAATCAGTAAAGAACCTTGGGAACATTCTCAAGATTTAATTTATCGACGGCATTAAGAACTAGAAAGACCCAATTATAGCCAATAAATTTCTGCGAGGATTTATTTAAGTTAAATTGTGCAATCCCCACAACATAATCGAAAACTTCTACATAATCAATTATACAATTGTACCACTAGTTATTGAACTAAACAAATAATTACGGATTTGCAAGTTCAATTGGTTAGGAAAGTATTCTTGACAATGAATAACGGTACCTATCATTTATAAATCAGATTATTTGTAATAAAAGCACAGTGAACAACACAAATAACAATATGAATAAAAGTAGAAAGCATAAATTAGATCTCACAACTTGTTGGATTTAAGCATTCACCAAGTTTTCAACAGGAATGAGAGAACTAGCTAGACATGCTCATTAAAGAACGAATGAAAAGCAAAGTAAGAAAATTTCATAAAAATGCAGAAAAATAGAGAGACGAGAATTCAAGGTCTAAAATTCTCAAAAGTTCAAAGGTTAATCTTAAAGTAAATTACATCACATATATATACTAACTAGATACCTAATTCTACTAGGATTAAAAGGTAGATTCCTAATTGAACTAAAAGACTACTGGAAATAAAATTATTATCCTAGTTAAACTTCTCATTTATTAAAAGGTAGTCCAAGCAGCTCCAAATTCTTGGCAGAAATCGAGTTTGAGTTTTGTCCAAATTTTTATTTTGGTTATTTTCTTCATTTTGCATTCCATTTTTTCTTAGTAGACTAATGCTGCAAAATAATATTTAATTAGAAGAATTTTGATCACAAAAGAGGTCAAAATATCATATGAAATAGGCACAAAATGTGATTCTATCACCTAGACTAAGATTGGGAGACGGTAGATGGAAGGACCATACCCATATGAACTCGAGAGCCTAAACATTTACACAGACATACACCTAGTCTCTAGTGCTATAGACCGTTGATAGACGGCGACCCATGGTGACGGGCTTTCTTGATTAAGGGTTAATCATGAATAATCAATTAAAGTACATTTAATTAATAATAGTGTTTCGCACTAGCCCAAGTCTAGGTTAAAGGTGAACATAAATAGTTACACACAAATCACCAGAAAAGAACAAGAAATTAATTTGGAATTAATTCGACAAATAATTAGATTATCTTACAAATGAGAGTTCCATTGGATGGAAGGCCCAAAGATAAACTAATGGAATTAATTTATATTAGGCTTGTCCTTATTATTTAATAAGTTGGACCTTATTAATTAATAAAGACAATGAAGGCTTATGTGTTTAATTGGATTAAATACTTATTGGCTCAATTGGATGGATCTTTATTAAAATTGGATTTAAGTAAAATTTATTGGGTTTGTATTCTTAAGCAATAAAAACCGGCCATCCCACCTTTCTTGAGCCCATTGCAAAATTCTATAGAAGGAAATCAATGGCTAACAAATTGCCATTTTCGAAAATGCAATTTTAGCCATCTTCTTGATTTGGAATTAAAAAGACATACCATATAGATGAATGAATGTATCTATACACATTTATGTATATTTATACAAGGTATATATATATATTATATTATGTATAATTTTATCAAGAAAAAGTAATATTATTATAGAATATACAAAAATACAAAAAATATCCTCCTCCTTCCTGCTCCCCCGACCCCCTTTTGCTCTTGGAGCAATTTTTTCTCTTGCTCTCTTCTAGCAAAGAGAGCATTGAGATTCCGATTCTAGTGTGTTATGGACAAATTAGAGGGTTCCTGCGTTGGAGCCTCAAGTGAACAACCTTTCCACCAGACGCTAGAAAAACGAATGTATCGTATTTTCTATTTTCTTATTAATTTTCGGTTTATGCATATTTGCCTCAGCCCCATGTATGTTTATTTTGCTTCTCTATACATAGAACTCCCAGGAACTCTATGAGTTTTCCTTTACTACTTCCACTAGCGCGTTCGTGGGCCGTACTACGCGATCCTTCAAGTGGTATCACAACGCAATGTAGGGGCTGATCGTTATGTGATATTAGCATGTTACTGTGCTCTTTACGGCTTTTGAAGCATGTTTTATCGCTTTTTCTTTGGTAATTATATGATAAAAATAGCTTGTTTAATTTTTGCTATTAATTGGATGATTCAAGCATGTGAAAATTTAGAATTTTCTGTATGTTGCTTGTATTTCTTTGTTGTCTCTAATGAACAAAAAAAAAAAAGAAAAGCAAAACTGTAGCAGCATTGTCGCTGCTGCTGCACAGTGTGCGTACGACCGAGTGAGGGTGGAGCGTGCGCTCATGCTGGAAGAAGACCAGTGCGCGCGTGCGCTCAACAATGTGACTGCGTGTGCTCATACTAGCAGGGGGCCAGCGCGTAGGCAGGAACGACTGCGCGTGCTGCAAAACCGATGGCTGACAGCTGGGCTGTGTTTTGTCATTTTTATGAAAATTTGATTTTCTGGAATTTTCTCAATTATTAATTGTGTTATTTTAATTTTTTGGAATGAAATCGGATTTTTTTTTCTAAAATTAAAATTGGATGATTAATTGGATTTATTATGCAGCCCTAGCTTTAATATATATATATATATTTATATTTATATGTGATATACATGAAGGATCATATGGTATGGCCAAGGAACGCGCGAGCAAAAGCGGTAGCGAATACAATGATAAAATTAAAGCATAAAACAACGAATCCAAGGAGTGTACTTATGCAGTTCTCGAGCGTTCGATGTAGAATTAACAAGAAATAATAACATAACTGAATTGAGGTAAAATTGCATGAAGAAATCGAAAAGAAATCGGGGATGAAATTTTTACCTTTGTTAAGAATCCGCCTACTTTAAACGTTCACGTGAGGTTCCAATACAGGAACCCACTAATTCGTCCACACCAGACCGGTACTAGAATTCTAATGCTTTTTTGCTAAATGAAAGCAAGAGAAAAGAACTCCAAGAAGTTGGAGAGAGAGGCGGCCGATAGAGAGAGACTAGGGAAGGGAAATTATTTTTCTTGTTATTGTTATTATGTAATAATATTATTTCCAATAATATTATGTTTAATATATATATACCTTGTATAGATGTACACAAATGTGTCTAGGTACATTTATTTATCTACAGGGTAAGTCTTCTTAATTTCAAATCAAGAAGATGACTAAAATTGCAATTTGCTAGCCAATAATTTCTCTCTTTAGAATTTTCCAATGTGCTCAATTAAGGTGTGTTGTCCGATTTTATGACTAAAAATAGAAGGCCCAATGATTTTTTATTTAAATCCAATTTCAATAAAAATCCACCCAATTGAACCCAATATGTATTTAATCCAATTAAATACATAAGCCCACATTACCTTCAATAATTAATAAGGTCCAACTTATTAAATAATAAGGACAAGCTCAACATAAATTAGTTCCATTAAGTTATCTTTGGGCCTTCCATCCAATGGATCTTTCATTTGCAAGTAATCCAATTACTTGGGGAATTAATTCTAAATTAATTTCTTGTTCTTTCCCGGTGATTTGTGTGTGACTCTTTAGGTTCACCTTTCATCTAGACTTGGGCTAGTATCCAACACTATTAGTAATTAAATTCAATTTAATTAATAATTACGTTAATCCTTAATCAAGGAAGCCCATCACCAAGGGTAGCCGTCTAGCAACGGTCCATGCCACTAGAGATTAGGTGAATGTCCATGTGAACATTTAGGCTCTCAAATCTATACGGGTATGGTCCTTCCGTCTACTGTGGCCCAACCTTAATTTAGGGCATGGAATTTGGTGTTGGTTCCCATCGTGGACTAGGTATCTATGCTTTAATACTTGATACCGCGCTACGCTTAATTGATTAACATAGGAACCTATGTTCCTACTCGATCAACCACTGTGGCCACATATTCATATGGCGTGAGCGCATATCCAAATGAATAGGAGATACCTCTATCAAATAATGATAGGGGATGGATCCTCTTTTTGAAACTCAACGTACTCGCTACATACTCCGACTGCACTGGACGGGGCTTATGATGATCATGTCTACATTACAATCACTTCTCGCACACATACAAGTTACAGTCGTCGTATGCACGTGACTGCTGTGATTCGTCAAGTGTGAGGACTACTCCCATACTATAGGAACCGGGGTCCGAGTCATATCGATCAAGCCTCTAAGGCTTCCATATGACAATCACCGCGAGTCAGTTCAGTTGATTCGACACATAGTCAATCAACTCACTAAATTCGCATAGATGCTCCATTTCTGTCACCTATGAAACACAGTACTCATCAATTGAATTTGACTCTTAGTGCAAGTCTGCATAGGACTCTCGATGCCCAATCTCGAGGTCCTATACTTGGAACATTTCAGACCTAACCTTTTGACAGTTGGTTTTATAACTCCATGCAATGCGCAGCCCAACTGCACGGTTGCCAATTAATATGTGGGCTTTATTTTGATGTTCAACAGATGCAAATATACAGAATGAGCACAACAAAATAAATGCCAAAATAAGGGAACACTCATTTTATTCACTTAAAATAATATTACATAATACTGATTAATTGTTTGAATAAAATATATTCTGGTCAATCTAATTGACTTTTTGGTCATCTATCCCAATAATATATATATATATGAAGTTGTTACGATTAGGGAGTTATTGCTCGAATACTTGTGGTACTAGTAGGTAGTGTACTATGGGGACACACATTGTAGCTATTTTTGACTTGACATGCAATGAATACATGTATACATATAATAAGTACATGAGATATCTTTGTGTGTTTTTATAGTGTATAGGCTTGTGTATATGTAATTTTGTATATGATACAAAAGACAACATGTGACATCCCCTTTGTAATCACATTCAATTATCCTACAAACTCATATTTATCGTAGTAAGATAACTGATAAAGTCAGCATTTGAGAAACACCTCAAGCAAATTACATACTTCATTAGAGTTTTTAGATATTACAAAATATGACCATCCATTCAGTCACCATTTAATATTTTTGTGTCCATGTAACTAGGGCTCCCGATTTACGATGGCACTACTGACCCACCTATAAGGCTAGCAACTAGTTTATAATCTAACTAAATAGGTCACTACTTTCTATCTCCTGAAAAAGAAAACATGGAAAATTTAATGAGTTTCCAACTCAGTAAGTATTTGATAATTAGCCTATATATTATATATATACATATAGGCACGTATTACAGAAGACCACTTCATTCTATGAAAACAATCAACCAATATTCATTTTATAATCACGAAGTTGCAATTTCAAAGATACCAATCAATTGATACTTGTCACACAATTTCATGAAGTCACAAAGTAATAATGCCAATACTCAAGGGAAACCAATATCAGAATCAAACACCATCTACAACATGATTTATATATAATTAAAGTTTAATTATCTTAATTATTAATTATCTCTTTTGGCTGCTTAGTGTAACTGAATCATATTCAATGGTTTTGTCGGCTCCTATCATCTCAATCAATATCATACAATCATAAGCACAGAATACCCAGCGTATGTGCTATGCCCCACACTGGCTAAGTGTATAGAAATCCCAACACAGGAAATCACAATGAACCTGGCACCCCCACACCACCCTAGTGTGTAGCTAACAGCATAAGATATACCCCGCTACCCTTCGCACCCTAGTACCTAGCTACATATATTCATTTTTCTCATATCATACATTATCTTTACAACATACAACTCGTCATCAATCATATCACATCATTGTAAAGCATTGAATATGCCTAAGATAGATAAGCCATCTTTTCATCTCAATAAAAATCATTCACATTTTAACAACTACATGTTTCAACTCCATACGACACTCATCTCAGTATATCATTTGCATAGTGACATCTTTACTATTTGACCCCAATCAGTCATAAAATAGAAATGTGTAACGATCATTTACAATAACTCCGACATTCATTTTTTATTCAATTCGACGAAATCAATCAATTAGAAGCATGTTATAATCAGCTCCACAATTCAACTTTATTCATCATATGTACCACACAACCTTAGAAAAAATATATAACAACCATTTCATGAGACAACCATATAATTCAGTTAAGCACATTACAACTTTTGATCAAGTTCACAGATAGACAAGTAGATACATATATATAGATCCAATTAAATGTAATTACCTCACTTTCCAAACTATTTAAATACTAGATTGATTTTCTGCATCTTGAACGTTGTTTTCATGTCCTATAATAAATTATAAAATGTATAATCAAGGAATTGACAACATTGTAGTTTTTTCATAAAACATTTGATCATATTCATACACTTCTCACTAATCTCTGAATATCTCCTTCTACAAAATTCGGATTTTTCTTTTGATTTCTTCTAAATAAATTAGACTCGATTATCTTTCCATCAGTATATATGTTGATGTATTAAAACCAATGCTTATATTTGTAAACATTACTCTTACTGCCCTTGAATCTGTACTCCTCACAGTATGAGCAGGCTCACTAATTAAATCATAACTTTATTTGTATAGACTAGACATAATAAGCTTTATAATGGTGCATGATTTGTACTTTAAATTATTGGAATTAATTATATTAAAATCTGTCTCAAATTATAAATTTTTCTGAGATAAAAATACTATTGATAGAAGTACCATTTTCACATAAAATATTTTCATATGTCTCTATTTTCAGTTACAACAAGAATCATTCAAATTCGAGATATATATATATATATGTGTGTGTATAATTAATTATTCAAGTTTTAGTACAACCTGTTTTAGATTGCAACATATTCGAATCTACTACTTCAAAATTCTATAAATATTCATATGCTCTTTAAAAAATCCCCATATGTTCAGAATATAATATCCTATATGTATAGTTTTATTTTACAAAAGAATCATGTGAATTGAGCCAATATAACTCAAGTTAGAAGGTTTTAAATGCACCATTCTGATTACCCACAGAAGCAGAGCAACAGAATGTTTTCTTACTTTTACCCATTACAACGACGGATTCAACTCTTCCTGAAACCTACAAAGTTTTAATTAGTACACATACTAAGGTTTTCACAGAAGTAGGAGTACTAAATTGGGATAGCTATATCTTACGATAATCACGATTTACAGAGGCTGATCGAAAATAGAGCCTCTCCTAATGCCTTCCTTCCATCTTTATTAGTTTATCTTCCTCAATTCCAATTCACACCCAGCTCCTACACGAATTTGATCAAGACGATGAATAAAACTTACCTAATCAGCTGCAGAAATTTATTGATCATGATGGTAATGGAAACAAATACCAAAATCCTTCTTCCTTTCTTCTCTTCTTTTCCCTTTTCTTCTTTCTCTTCTTGTCTCTCCTCCTCTCCTCTCTTTTCTTCCCCTGTCTTCTCTTTTCTTCTCCTCTTTGCACCGCCTCTCTCTTTTGTTTTCTCCTCTTTTCTTTTCTCTTTTTTTCTTTTCCTCTTTCTCTCCTCTCACCACTGTCTCTCTCTTTTGTCTTTTCATTTGGTTCTCTATAATCTTCTAAACGTCTATCTACGTATATATGTGGTTAATTATATATATATATATATATAAGTTAGGAGGTGTGTGTATGTATACATATATTAATATAATAGGCAAAATATCACTTTTGGTCCCACTAGATAGGGCCCTTCTCACTTGCAATCCCATGCTTTACGTGTTCAACACCTTTAGTCCCAAAATCCTATTTTTTTAACAGAAATGGTCCTATTCCGTTAACAACTAACGGAAATGGCACGTGACTTGTCACGTGCCGTTAGTCAACTGGGTCAAAATATCACTTTTGGTCTCACTAGATCGGGTCCTTCTCACTTGTAGTCCCACGTTTGACGTGTTCAACACCTTTAGTCCCAAAATCCTTTTTTTTAACAGAAATAGTCCTGTTCCATTAACAACTAACGGAAACGGCATGTGAGTTGTCATGTGCCGTTAGTCAACTGACAGCTGGCGAAGAAAACAAAGACCAGGCTTGTTCAGTTTTTGGAGGGAAAAAAAGGCGCCAAAAAAATATTTTTTTGCTATTTATATATGCAAATAACCCACAAACACCACACAATATTTTCATCACTTAATCTTGAGAGCAATAGGCCGAAAGATGTTACAAACATCTCAAAATACTTCAAATATTGAATGCTATTGTAATGGTGAATTATGTGTAAAAGGATATTCTTATATATTACTAGATGACCTTTTAGTAATGGTGAATTATGTGTAAAAGGACTAATAGATATGCCTTTTTTTCAATTAATTATAGTTTATGTTGTGTTTAAATGTGTAAGCATAAATCTTGAAAGCAGTAAAAATAAAAACTAAAATTGCACAAAAGCACTAAATTGCAAAAAAATAGAAAATATACTGAAATTCACTGATTTTGATCATTAATGAAATGTGCTGTAAAGTGCAACTTTGCATGCTTAAAATCTGCCAAATACTACCACTTTACAAACCCAAAATGTGCCAAAACATCCCCCAAAAGTCTTACAATACCTTGCAATATTTTATTCCTTAAAACATCACACAATATTGGAAGTATTTTGAGATATTTGTGACATCTTTTAGCCTATTGCTCTCAAAATTAAGTGATGAAAAGTCCATTATTGCTCCTTCAAATGAATTTTCCAACACTATGTGTATGTTCAAGCCCGAAAGGCACATGCACTGATTGCACGGTATAAGTTGCCAACTATTTTACTTCATATTTTAATTTTGAAAATTTTAAACCTTGTGGGGGATTGTTGTAAATAAGCTTTAAAATTTTCTACATAGTCAAATTATTTCCAACACTTTATTTGATCTTAATGTGCCAGTTTAATTTGATATTTATTTGAGGTTTATGGCCCCATTATTATGATGATTGAATTGTGAATTTATAAGGTTTAATAAGTATTTGACCGTTATATTTTATATATTTAAGTGACCTATTTATAATTGAATTATTATAATATTATGAGTTTTAATTAGGCCACTTAATATTTTATAACGGTCAAATTTTTACAACTATTTAAAGGGCCATTAGCTATTTCATTTGGCATATTGAGAAGAGATATATATTTTGTATAGCTTATGTTTCGAGAAATATTTTATACTCCCATAAGTATTTGTAGAGTTTTTGCAACGTGACTGTGGACTGGTTCCTAGTCTCCTCGTGGTTGTGCACATGGGATGAGAAAATGCTGAGAGCTAATGGATTTTTATCCTGGAGTCATGATCAACCGTGAAAACCTGCACGTAGGTAGGCAATCATGGCTTTAGGTTAGCGACAAGTGTCGTGACTCTCCATCGGTGGATCTGTTCTAATTTTTGAATTTATTTCGTTCATTTCTGTACTATATATAATTGTGATACTTTATATAATAATGCATATATAAAGTTATATTGAGATATGATTATAAACACAAATCACACAATTTTCACAATAATTACATATATAAATAGCAAAAAAATATTTTTTTGGCGCCTTTTTTTCACTCCAAAAACTAAATACAAGCATGGTCTTATGAGTTTTTCGCTAGCTCAAGTCACGTGCCGTTTCCATTAGTTGTTAACAAAACAGGACTATTAAAAGATAGAGTTTTGGGACTAAAGGTGTTGAATACATAAAGCATGGGAGTGCAAGTGAGAAGGGCCCTATCTAGTGGGACCAAAAGTGAAATTTTACCCCAGTTGACTAATGGTATGTGACTTGTCACGTGCCGTTTTCATTAGTGTTAACGGAATAGGACCATTTCTATTAAAAAAAATAGGATTTTGGGACTAAATGTATTGAGCACGTAAAGCGTGGGACTGCAAGTGAGAAGGGCCCTATCTAGTGGGACCAAAAGTGATATTTTGCCAATATAATATTAGATATATATATATATATATATGTGTGTGTGTGTGTGTGTATTGGTAAGGATATACGGAGTGTTTACCCCTTGTTCTTATTCCACCACCTCATCCCCTTTTTCATCTTATTTATATGTTGTTTGACCAACTTATAGTAAAAGAAGATTGTATTTGTTCCCTTTCATCTTTACACTTCTAGAATTTAGTCCCACATTTCCTACTGTTCAAATTTTCCTTCAGTTCCAAGAATTTATCCTATCCAATACAATTCTAATTAATCACAAAATATAATTCGTCATCATACCGTTATCCATATTGTTATACTAATAATTGATAATTATGTATTAAGATTTGAGGACATTAAACAACACTCCTCCCTCACACTTATCATCTTGACCACTCTCTTCTCCCTCTCTTTCCCCTGTATTCTTGTTCTCCTTGAACTAGTTTGAAATTAGAACAAGATCCTTGATAACTCTGCAATTGTCACAATTTTATAACAATTTAATCTTCCTTTTTAAGCCAAAACATTCCTAATCATGTGATTTTATTGCATATTTAGCCAAAAGGGAATATATGAGACAAAGATGGCAAAAATTAAGCTAAAATCGGAATTGAAGGCATCAAAAAGGAAAAAGGAGATTACAAGGCAATTCTGCAGTATTAAATAAACGTGCCCACGCTCAGTGGAGTGTTCAATTAGGGTGAAAGAAGGAAAATGAGTGATTTCCGCAAGAGAAAAAGGAATCAAGTGCTTAGATTCTGAAAGGATTTCTTAAAACATGTTATTTATGATTTATTTACCTTTTTAGAATTAATTATATATTTATCCCCTCCCCCCCACGTCTAGATTCGTATGAGACTTTTATTATAAATAGGGGGGGTCTATTCATTTGAAGGTTGTTCGCTAATTGGTGGAATTCAATAGAATACCTTATTTTCATTTACTTATTTTACTCTCTCTTTTATTTTTTATTTATAACCGGAGTTAATGGATTTTCATTTTTTAGTGTGTTCTTCCATTAACATGTCCGATTAAATTCCTCATTTTTTGGTTAAGGTATGGTGATTGCTTGCTTCGCATTATGTTGTGAGATCTAATCTGCTCTTTACACCTGTTAAATGGATATTCATGCTATTCTCTGTGCTTTAATTACAAACGTCTGATTTATGAATGATTCGGCTGGTTGTTCATTATCAAGAAGGTTTGCTTAGCTAATTGGACTTATAAATCCGTATAATTGTTTATTTAGTTCAATACTTAGTAGCAACGTAGCATGATTAATTATGTCATAGTAATTAGTTGTGTTTTGGGGAATGCATGATCTAGTTTGAACAAATTATACTCATAGGAGTTTATTGATTAGAATCAGGCCTTTCTAATTCTTAATGCTGTTAATAGATTAATCTTATGGACGTTCCCAAAGTTGTCTATCAATTAGGGATCTAGCCAACCGTCGTACCTTGGCTGATGAAAAGCTAAGGAAAGGTAGGTGTTAGGGTCGTACCAAAACTATAACTGATTTATTTGTTTATACATGTGTTATTCTTGCATCAATCATCAACTCACAAGAATCAAGCATGATCCTAGCTTAGCCGGAAAATCTCTCTCTCATATCTTCATAAGGTAATTTCAATTGTTTTCTAACTTATTTAATTATTTCTTTTTATCGTCAAATCTCCCCCCATTATTTTCTTATACCAGTCCCTCTGGAATCGATTCTATTCCCACTTTCACAAGTGTTGTAGGAATTATTTTTGGTGATCTCGACACCCACCACATTTTGGCGCCATTGCCGGGGACTGGCGTTTTTAAGTAGATTTCTTTAATTTTTGTTACTTGATTTTTATCACCATTAATGCCAAGGTCTTCTCCTACAGGTAAATTGGAATACGACCCTAACATCGAGAAGACCACACGAAGACTTCGTTGGAAGACTAAGCAACAATCGGAAGGAACATCCGCTCCCTACGAAGACGAAAAAATCATAACTTTGGAATTTGAGGAGTCCTCAAGCGAATCCGGAGAAGAAATAATGGCTTTGATTCCTGAAAGATCGATCAAGGACATGACGTCGCCAGATCTGAACCAGCAGCTACTGTGCATTGAGTACCTAAACTTGGAGGTAAACTTTGAACTGAAATCTGGATTAATTCATTTACTTCCCACGTTCCATGGTCTCGCAGGTGAAGATACACACAAGCATCTGAAGGAATTCCATGTGGTATGCTCCGGAATGCGACCACAAGGCATAAGCGAGAAACAAGTCAAACTGAGAGCATTCCCCTTCTCTCTTGCCGACCAAGCGAAGGATTGGTTGTACTCTCTACCTTCAGGATCCATTACAAGATGGAATGATCTCAAGAGACAGTTTCTTGAGAAATATTTCCCTGCCTCATGAGCCACAACGATCCGAAAAGAGATCAGCGGGATTCGTCAATTCCCAGGAGAGAGTCTTTTCGAATATTGGGGAAGATTCAACCAACTAGTGGAAAGTTGCCCCCATGATCAGATCTCAGACCACCTGTTGATCCAGTACATCTATGAAGGTCTATCAAGCATGGATAGAAAATTGATAGACGAGGCAAGTGGAGGAGCACTGTTCAATAAAAACCCCACCGAAGCGCGTAACATGATTTCGATTATAGCGTCCAACACGCAACAATTTGGGGTTAGATACGATGATCCACCAAGGAGAAGTAATGAGGTAAGCAATCTTGTAGATTGTTTAAATCACTCACATCTATTGTTGAAAAAGTTGTTGTAGACAAACATCAACAAGTCAAAGCGTGTGGTATTTGTACTTTAACGGGGCACGTCACCGACATGTGCCCAACTCTTCAAGAGTCAACCACCGAGCATGCCGACGCGGTAGGAGGATTTGCTGGACAACAACAGAGAAGATATGATCCTTTCTCTAACACATACAACCCTGGATGGAGGGATCATCCGAATCTGAGTTACGGTAACCAACACCCAAACTTTCAAAAACCCCAATACAGGCCACCACCTCCACAGCCTAATCCCATGCCTAGCCCATCTCTCGAACACATGGTGAAAGCACTAGTGACAAATACACAACAGTTCCAACAATAGACCTAGACGAGCATTCAAAATCTAGAATATCAAATCAGTCAACTGGCGTCGTCTGTTAGCAAGCTAGAGTCTCAAGGTAAGCTTCCTTCTCAATTTGTCATTAACCCTAGACAAAATGCTAGTGCTATTGTCCTTCGTAGTGGAAAGGAACTGCAGGAAAATGTGATTGAAGATGGCACTAAACGTGGGCACGTTGTGAAAAGAAAGCCGAAAAAAGAAATTGAGGTTCAACAAGAATAAGCCGAACCCGAAGAGGACCATCCGAAGCCTTTGGTAACCAGACCACCCTTCCCAGAAAGATTCACCAAAGCAAAGAAGGAAGAGGAAGAAAAAGAGATTTTTGAGACGTTCCACAAAGTGGAGGTAAACATCCCTTTACTCGATGCCATCAAGCAAATACCCCACTATGCGAAATTCCTCAAAGAACCGTGCACTAGCAAAGGAAAACTCAAGGGAAACGAATGGGTAAGTATAGGGGAAAATGTTTCTGCAATTCTCCAACGAAAACTACCCCTAAAATATAAGGACCCAGGTACATTCTCTCTATGTGCGACCTTGGAGCATATATAAATGTTATGCCCTTCACCATTTTTTAGTCTTTAAATGTTGGTCCTTTAAAGGAAACAGGGGTAGTCATCCAACTTGCAGATTGCTCTGTAGTCTACCCAGAAGAAGTTTTGGAAGATGTTCTCGTACAGGTGAATGAATTGGTGTTTCCCGCCGATTTTTTACATGTTGGATATGAGGAAAGACAACTCCCCAAATTCCAGGTCAATCCTACTAGGAAGACCGTTCCTCAAGACAGCTAGAACAAAAATTGATGCGCACAGTGGAAGTCTCACCATGGAATTTGATTGTGAAATCATAAGATTTAACATCTATGAATCCATGAGATATCCAACTGATTTACCTACCGCCCTCCTTGTAGAGATCTTTGACCCTCTCATGTAGGATTCCACAGCAATTAGCTGCGAGGATCATGTAAAGTATGCATTGGAAGAAAGCCTCACGTTAGAGAAAGCAAAGATTTTGGAAGAAAAGATGATCATAGATCCGAACATCGGTGACACCATTTTTAAACTCAAAGCTCTTCGAATTTTACCTCCCAACATTGCTTTCATCGAATTACCGTATTCTCACACTAAGATTATTCCCTTCATATTGCAGGCACCCGCATTGGAATTGAAGGAATTGCCAAAACACCTTAAGTACGCATTATTGGGGGAGAACAAAACATTACCAGTGATCATTTCAAGCAAGCTCACTAATCTTGAGGAGGAGAAACTGATTCGAGTGCTTCGTGAGTTCTGAGAAGCCATTGGATGGACTATCACCGACATTAAAGGTTTAAGTCCTTCGACTTGCATGCACAGAATACTCCTAGAGGAAGGCACTAAACCTTCAAGGAAGGCCCAACGCCGACTGAATCCTTTGATGATGGAAATGGTAAAGAAGGAAATCCTGAAACTTCTAGATACAGGTATGATCTTTCCAACTTTTGATAGCGAATGGGTAAGTCCGACTCAAGTAGTACCTAAGAAAATAGGTATTACAGTAGTCGAAGATTCTGTTGGAAATTTGGTACCCACACGTCTTCAAAATGGGTGGCGAGTCTGTATTGACTATAGAAAGCTTAATGCCGCCACTAGAAAACATAATTTTCCACTTCCATTTATAGATTAAATGTTAGAAAGGTTAGCCAGTCGATCTCATTATTGTTGTCTTGATGGATATTCAGGTTTCCATCAAATTCCAGTGGCGCCGGAAGATCAAGAGAAAACAACATTCGCATGCCCATTCAGAACTTCGCCTATAGAAGTATGCCCTTTGGTCTATGCAACGCGACCGCCACGTTCCAAAGATGTATGGTTAGTATTTTTTCTGACTTTTTTGAACAATTTATTGAAGTTTTCATGGACGATTTCACTGTTTATAGAAACTCATTTGAAGATTGTTTGGAAAGCTTGACTAAAGTACTTGAAAGGTGCATAGAAAAAAATCTAGTTCTGATTTATGAAAAATGCCATTTCATAGTAGATCGAGGTCTAATTCTAGGGCATATCGTGTCTTCTAGGGGGATAGAAGTAGATAGGTCTAAAATAGACGTTATAATATCCTTGTCTTACCCCGCCAGTGTGTGGGAGATTCGTTCTTTTCTTGGACATGCAGGGTTTTATCGATGGTTTATAAAGGACTTCTCGAAAATCGCCCAACCATTGTGTGTGCTATTGCAAAAAGGTGTAAATTTTGAATTTGATGAGGCTTGTGCGAAAGCCTTTGACAAGTTAAAAGACTCCCTAACATCAGCACCAGTGATTCGTCCCCCTGACTGGAACTACCTTTTTGAGATAATGTGTGACGCCAGCAATCACGCCATCGGAGCTGTCCTAGGCCAAAAGATTGGAAAAGATCCCCATGTGATATACTATGCCTCATGGATGTTGGACAGCGCTCAAAGCAATTACACAACAATGGAAAAAGAACTTTTGGCTGTTGTTTTTGCTTTAGAAAAATTTCACCATTATTTGCTTGGAACTAAAATTATTGTGTATTCTGATCATGCAGCTTTGAAATACCTATTTTCAAAGAAAGAGGCAAAACCACGACTTATAAGATGGATATTGCTGATGCAAGAGTTTGACCTGACGATTAAAGACAACAAAGGAGCGGAAAACCTCATAGCTGACCATTTTAGCCGATTGGTCACCAACGAAAACCCACCACCTCCAAATGACGAGTTCCCAGACGAACATCTTCACACCATTCAAGGAGTCACCCCATGGTATGCTGATATAGTCAATTTCCTAGTCACAGGCATTCTGCCACGAGATTTGACTAGAGCAAGAAAAAAAAATCAGAAGCGTTGCCAAACACTATGTGTGGGATGAGCTTTATCTATGGAAATTTTATTCAGATCAAATCATTTGAAGGTGCGTTCCTGAAACTGAAATCCCCTCCATTCTTGAGTTTTGTCATACATATGCATGTGGAGGTCATTTTGGACCGAAAAGGACAGCAGGAAAAGTGCTAGGATGCGGTTTGTTTTGGCCAAGTATGTTAAAAAATGCATATCTATTTTGTAAATCTTGTGAAAATTGCCAAAAAGTAGGGAACCTTGGCCATCGTGATCAAATGCCCCTTTCCCCGATACTTGTGTGAGAAGTATTTGATGTGTGGGGATCGATTTTATAGGCCCCTTCCCATCTTCTTTTGGCAAAACTTACATCATTTTAGGAGTAGATTATGTGTCTAAATGGGTAGAGGCAAAGGCCACTCGAGCCGATGATGCTAAAACTATTGTTGAATTTTTCAAGGCTAATATTTTCTCTAGGTTTGGTATGCCAAGAGCAATTATAAGCGACCGAGGAACACATTTTTGCAACAAGGTGGTCGAGACGTTGTTTAAGAAGTACAACATCACTCATCAAATCTCAACTGCCTACCACCCCCAAATAAATGGCCAGGCGGAAGTCTCCAACCGAGAGATCAAATCCATACTTGAGAAAACGGTGAATCCTAACCGAAAAGATTAGAGTACAAGCTTGGATGACGCACTTTGGGCTTATCGTACGGCGTACAAAACCCCCATAGGTATGTCCCCATATCGTTTGGTTTATGGTAAATCTTGTCACCTCCCTGTCGAACTTGAGCATAGGGCATATTACGCAATCAAGCAATTCAATTTAGCAATGGATGAAGCGGGAGGGCAAAGTAAGTTGCAAAAACAAGAGCTTGAGGAGTTACGGAATGATGCTTATGAGAATTCAAAAATCTACAAGGAAAAAGCCAAAGCTTTTCATGATCGCACCATATCTCGAAAAGAATTCGTTGTTGGGCAAAAAGTCCTCCTCTTTCATTCTATGCTCAAGCTATTCCCGGGTAAGTTGCATTCTCGATGGATTGGACCTTTTATCGTTACTAATGTTTTTCCTCATGGCGCAGTTGAAATCAAGAGTCCCACAACTCATAAGTGTTCAAGGTGAATGGACATCGGCTCAAGCCCTTCTACGAGGATTTTCAAGCACCAACAATTGAGAAAATTCAACTTGTGGAGCTCACCTTCGCCTAAATACACCTCTCTCAGTCTAGCCAAAAACGTTAAAGAAAGGCACTGCATGGGAGGCAATCCATGAAATTTCTACCCTTTTCTTTTCTCTTTCATTTGATTTTAGTTTTAGTGTTCTTGTTCATGTTTTGCAATGCGTGGGCACGCTTAATGGAGCATCCAAATCTGTTTGGAAGGCAAAACCGGACAGCTTTGGTGATTTAGGCAAAACCGTCCCGTCGCCATTGTTGTTTTTCTCATCTTCCACCGTCGCGTCGCCGTCTTTAGACACCGTCGCCGTTCGCCGTTTGTCTTCCACCATCTGCTCTCAGTCGCGTCGCAGTCTGTCGCCGTCGCAAATCCGGTCCACTTTCTCGTCCTCCCTCTCGCTTTCAACTCCGACAGAGACCCAGATCCACCGTTGCCGTTTTCTCCCTTTTCCCGAGTCAGAGAACAACTCAATCGCCGATGCTCATCCCCTCCGCCGCTGATCCACTACTGTTTCTCACCTTCCACTCGATGCATAGCCACCACTGTCTCGCCGTCCACCATCACCGTTGCTGCTTTCCTCACCAACCACTCCTCCGCCGCCGTCACTGTTTGCTCCAAAGCTATCTCCATGGTGCACGGTTTTTCTACTTCTTCTCTCTCATTCCTCTTCTATTTTATTTTATTTGCTTTATTTTCTCTTCAGTTGACTGAGATGAGTAGCCGAAGGAGAAGCCGAGAATAAGGAACATCCTCTAGGTCGGGACCGCGATCCCGTAGCACGCGCTATGCAAGCACACTTCCGCCATCATCTGAAGCTCTTAGCAGTATCCTCAGATTCACAACTCGCACGGAAAAGGATCGGTACTCACTACTCAGCACTCGTACTATTCTACCATGCAAAATATTGAACACTGACGCTCTACGTAGTTTGCATGCTGTTGACAGTAGTGACTTACTGATTGATAATATTGGTTGGAAATGTTTCTTTGATTGCACTGAGCATGCATATGTTGAACTCACGAGAGAATTTTACACCACCTATGAATTTACTACTCCATCATCACTCACATTAGAACGCCAGGAGTAGTTAAATTTCGTTTGATGGGGCGTCACTTTTGTATGTCTTTGACTGAGTTTAATATTGCATTGGGTTTTACAACCACTGAAAACGCACGCACTCACAAGTACATTAATTCTTTATGTGATAATAGTGAGGATTTTAATCCTATCAAAGAATGGCGTAAACTGTCTACTGATCCCCTTGCCTGTCACCCTAGTAGATCTAAAAGCCATTATTACTTGAAAAGCCCCGTGCTCAAGCTTGTTCATCGTTTCCTAGCTTTCAATTTTTCCGGTTGTAGAGATACGTCTGGAATTTGTTCTAAAACTAAATTGTTTTTCTTATGGTGTATGTTACACGGAATTAAAGTTAATCTTAGATTTTGGTTGGCTACGCAATTTCAATCATCTATTAACAGAAATCGTGCTTTAATTCTTGGTTCATACATTACTTTAATTGCAATTAATCTTGGTGTTTTTCGCCCTTCTTTCCACAACCTCCACATTGCTTGTGAATCGGAACAATTGGAACACAAATGGGCATTGTCACTAGAAATGGTAGTCTTTTTGAGTTTGTGGATGCAGGATGATCGCCCATCGGAGATACGCCCTCCACTTCAAGACCACCTCATAGCAATGAGCCAAACGAGGACGTAAACACCGAGAATGAAGAAAGCGATGATGGAGATGATGAGGATGAGAATGAAGGAAGTGATGAGGATGAGGATGAAGACAATGATGAGGAAGGAGAAGCCAACAAGGAAGCAACGGAGCAAAGAGAGGATACCAACACGGCTAGACCATAACCACCCCTACCGAATCCACAACAAACAACCTTGGACGACATAGCTCAAAAAATCGCTCGCATAGAAGCCAATTTGATGGGCTTGTTTGAAGATATCGGGCTAACACCCACACCATGAGCTCTTCGCGGCATGCACTCAGGGACGCTTCCTTAAACTTTCTCATTTTAATTTTTCCTTGAGATGCATGTCATGGTCCACATTGAGGGCAATGTGGATTTTAAGCGTCGGGGTATTGTTGTTGAGCATGTTTCTTGAATTGGGTGTTGTTGGTTGCTTGTTGAAAATGGTTGTTGCTCTTGTTGGTCGTTGAACGTGATTGATGATATTGTTTGAAAAGATATTTTTGGTTTAGATTTTGATGGAGTTGCGCTTAATCGAAAATTTTAAGGAATGTGCCTTGTGGAAATTATTCAGCCTTTTGAAGATTTTTGCTTTTCTTTTTGACGTGGATTTTTTTTTTCTTTGGAAAATTTGTGGAAAACTTTGGCATGACAAAACCCTTTCAATTTTAGACGGCTCTTGGCTTGATGGTGTTATGTGCAAAAAGAATATATGTTTTATGTTTGAGGATAACTCACAAGTTGAAAGTTTGTTTTTGTCAAAATGACTTGAGTTAAAATCTTTTGATATAGGATTACTGGCCTAAAACATACCTAGTGAGATTTTGAGCTTGATATGTCCATAAAAAAAAAATTTATTCTTTCTTGAGAGAATAACACTTTTATGGCTTTGTCTTGCTAGAACTTGCCTTGAACCACATCGAGGCCACACAAATGTGCATTTATTTTTATATGATAAAGGCATTAGAAACCACTTTCGGCCTTTTGTTGTTTAAACCACCCAACACATTTTAACTTTAGAGAACCCCTTTGAGCCTTTTGACCTATTTTGTTGAATAACCCATCATATGCGAATCTATCCCGTCGTTTGTTTAAACTATTGATTTTGACCCTTCCAAGAACTATTAGAGCATCAAGGGAAATAGGTTTATGTTCAAAAGAATAAGTTCTCAAAATGGAGATTGGCCTTTGTGATTTATGTGCTTAAAAGATGTATCTCGAAATGAGTGTGGGGGTTCCAAAATTGTGGTCCTCTTTACTTTGTGGGAGCCGACATCAATTTTCTTGTTCTATGCCTATCACAAAAAAAAAAAAAAAATAGAGAGGAGAAAAAGAAAAGAAAATGAAAAAGGAAAAACCCAAGTAGAAAAAAGAGAAAAAAAAAAAGAAGAAAGCAATTTTCTTGCCACCAAAAAAAAAAGAGAAGAAAAAAATATATGATCTCTCCAAAAGAAAAAAGAAAGGCATAGTTCAATGAATTGTCAAAAAATCTTGAAGGTAGATGAGTAAACTTTGAGAGTTTCAAATTATTGTTCACTCAAATTTTTTGGTGTTCTAATTAGTTTCCTGGAATTTAACCTCATTATCCTTTTATCCTACCCTAAACCAAAGCCCCATTACAATCAAAATTGAAGACCTTTTGATCCATGTATGTGCATATTTCAAAGTGGTGGAGATATGGTGTGTAGGCAAGCCTATGGTGAAGCATTGTCGTAGTAAGAGTCGGGAGATACACTCACACTTGAGAGAATGGAAAGCGGAGAGAAAATAGTCCACTAGTTTTATACGCTTGGTTTTGATAATAGTCATTACGTGAACTTGTTTGATACATGTTGAATTATCTTTTTCATAAAGTAGGTCATTTACTTTGCACATGGTTACAATTTGCCTTGAGAAGTTCGAAATTTGGAGGGAGTTTTTGAATGCATCTTGATTTTACTTGAGGACAAGCAAAAAGCTAAGTGTGGGGGTATTTGATAACTCTGCAATTGTCACGATTTTATAGCGATTTAATCTTCCATTTTAAGCCAAAACATTCCTAATCATGTGATTTTATTGCATATTCAGCCAAAAGGGAAGATATGAGGCAAAGATGGCAAAAATCAAGCTAAAATCGAAATTGAAGGCAACAAAAAGGAAAAAGGAGATTACAAGGCAATTTCTGCAGCATTGACTAAACGTGCCCACGCTCAGTGGAGTGTTCAATTCGGGTGTAAGAAGGAAAATGAGTGATTTCCGCAAGAGAAAAAGGAATGAAGTGCTTAGATTTGAAAAGGATTTCTTAAAACATGTTATTTATGATTTATTTACCTTTTTAAAATTAATTATATATTTACCCGCCCACCCCCCCCCCCCCTTCGTCTAGATTTGTAGGAGACTTTTATTATAAATAGGGGGATGGTCTATTCATTTGAAGGTTGTTCACTTATTGGTGGAATTCAATAGAATACCTTATTTTTATTTGCTTATTTTACTCTCTCTTTTATTTTTAATTTATAACCAGAGTTAATGGATTTCTACTTTTTAGTGTGTTCTTCCATTAACATGTCCGGCCAAATTCCTTATTTTCTGGTTAAGATATGGTGACTGCTTGATTCGTATTATGTTGTGAGATCTAATCTGCTCTTTACACTTGTTAAATGAATATTCATGGTATTCTCTGTGCTTTAATTACAAACGTCGGATTTATGAATGATTCGGTTGGTTGTTCATTATCAAGAAGGTTTGCTTAGATAATTGGACTTTATAAATTCGTGTAATTATTTATTTAGTTCAATACTTAGTAGCAATGTAGTATGATTAATTATGTCATAGTAATTAGTTGTGTTATGGGAAATGCACGGTCTAGTTTAAACAAATTATCCTCGTAGGAGTTTGTTGATTAGAATCAGGCCTTTCTAATTCTTAATGCTGTTAATAGATTAAATCTTGTGTACGTTCCCAGGGTTGTCTG
Source organism: Sesamum indicum (assembly GCF_026168435.1). Classification (NCBI taxonomy): domain Eukaryota; kingdom Viridiplantae; phylum Streptophyta; class Magnoliopsida; order Lamiales; family Pedaliaceae; genus Sesamum; species Sesamum indicum. The sequence continues at coordinate 9,774,763 of NC_142665.1, read as the reverse complement.
TTAATTAGGGATTTAGCCAACGATCGTACCTTGGCTGACGAAAAGGTAAGGAAAGGTAAGGTGTTAGGTCGTACCAACACTATAACTGATTTATTCGTTTATACATGTGTCATTCTTGCATTAATGATCAACTCACAAGAATCAAGTATGATCCTAGTCTTAACCGAAAAATCTCTCTCTCGTATCTTCGTCATGTAATTTCAATTGTTTTATAGCTTTATTTAATTATTTCTTTTTATCGTCAAATCTCCCCCCATTATTTTTTTTTTCTTAAAGAAATCAACTTATACCAGCCCTTGTGAAATCGACCCTACTCCCACTTTCACAAGTATTGTAGGAATTATTTTTGGTGATCTGGACACTCACCAATCCTCTTTAGTTTGGTATACTAAGTTAACAGTATAATCAAGTCTCTTATACTACATACAATTTACTTCTAGCAAGGTTTGGTGTAGACCATTTTGTAGTGTAGTGTGTGTCTGATGTAGAGGTGATCACGTTAGTCTTTGTGTGGGCACACGTTTGGAGGAGAAAAGCTTGAAGAAAGTCTTCAAATCGGAAAGGTAAAATTTTGTGATTACATTTCTGTCACTCTATGTTATGATAGTCACTTGTTTTAGTTCAAACTTGTTCATGCTTGTTGAATGTCGAATGCCCGGGACTAAGGGACTAGTTCACTTTCAATTTAAAATTTAAATATGCTTATTTTCATGCTTCCATTGCGTTCTTGCGAAGGTCCGAGCCATACCAACTCTTTTAGTGGTATCAGAGCCCAGTTCGGCACTAGTGGCTATTGTTTATGTGATGTTCAATGTGATATATCATGCTTTATATGATGTAGATGGTTGTTTTAATTTTAATTAAAGCATGATTTACATATTTTTCTTAATGTACGATTATATAAAAGAAAATATGTTGTGTTGTATTTTAACTTTTGATGTTTCAAAAATATTTTTAAGCATTTTTATGACTCAATTGTTATTTATTCGAATAATTAAACGAAGGGAGAGAATAAACAAAAATGCTTCTGGCCCGTGCGGGCGCTGCTGCCTATATGGGCAACCTGGTTTTTGATTAGATTCATTTTAGTAACGTCATATATATCTGAGAAATATGCAACTATCATTTTTGTAATTTATTTAGATTTTCTGAATTATTAATTAATTTTTGTTCATTTTGCAATTTGGGTTAAATATGATTTTTCCTTGCAAAATGACATTTATTAATTTTGTGAAAAATGTTTCCATAGTTTTGATTAAATTGATTTGAGTGTCAAAACTTGAATTTAGTCAAGGTTATTTTCAGCAAACTTTAATTGGATTAATGTATTTGATGAAAATAAAAAGTGTTGATATCTATTATTAAATGCAATTCCTTGTGAAGGAGCAACATGTATTTATTGCATAATTGTGGCATATATGATATTGGATATCTCTTGATACATGTGATAACAAATCTATAATATGTGATATTATGAAATGCGTTTAATTTATTTATGTGATAAATGAATCAAAGGATGATCACAAAGCCCATTGAACCCACGTGATTGGTATTATATTCTATTTGGGTTGAGGTCTATTTGCCTCTTATTCTTCTCCTCTTTTTCATTTGTAGTCTTGATAATAGCAAGACATTCTTTCTCCCTTTTATCTACCTCCTTCCAACTTGTGATTGGGGTTTCTATGATTTCAATTTTAATTAGAATAGTTTAGGAGGTGAGGCATTTTATTTTATTGTAAGATGACTTGTAATAAAGACCATCTATGGAGATGGGGTCCAAGGTGACAGTTGAAAAGGATCATGAAGAAAAGAAGGATTACAAAAGGCCCATTAAATGTAAGGGGTTATAATAATTTGTAATAGCACAGAGCCTATCCTTAGAAAGACCAATGATCCACTAAGGTTCAGTGAGTCGCATAAGAACAGGCTTGTGATCATCTTAACAGGGACATGCCAAGTTCATTGTAGTTATTCTATGCATAATTTACTGTTTTTGAAACAACAAACGTGCAAAATACTAATGCAATTAGGTTTTGGTCTAAAGATAACTAAACTCTCATTTGGATTGTCCAAGTATAATATTAGGCCCATAATGGACATATTAAAAAGTTTAACAAGTCCATGCCTTCCGTCCACAACATTTTGGTGTGGATGCTACTTTGGTTCATTTAGTAGTCTGACGAGTTGTGGTACGTTTGGGAATGAAGAAGAGCTACACTATTGTTATGAACTAGAGAATTAGTCTTCTATTTTTCTGTCTCACGAGTTGTGGATGATAGTAGAAATAATTCACTTGGTTGATAGGTTGGGCCTAACATAGAATAGTGGGATTCGCTTGGAGTGCTTGGAATCATGTGAAAAGGGAGGCAAAATATCTTGGGGATCTCATATAATAAGAATGGTAAATATTACTTCCAATGAGGTAATTTCTGTGCAAATCGTAAAAGTGGGGTATGGAGACATGGACCTCAAGCCCACTAGAAATTATTTGCTCGAAATGCCCATTTGAGAGTGATGGGATTTTGAAAAAATAGTAGGAGTAATATATGACTAAAGACCATGTCATAACTTATCTTCAATATTAGGAAAAATTTGCTAATTTTCTGCTTTTATTTTATTGTAGTCAACATATGTCTAAGAATATACTTACTGTTAGTCTTGAGGCTAACAAACTTAATGGAAACAACTAGAATGAGTAGCTAAGGAACTTAAAAATTACTTTGGACTTTGAGAGCCAAACCTATGTTTTGGATTAGTCCCCTCTTGCTTTCCTTCCAGAAGACTCTATTGCTAAAGAATGTATGACGTTCAACAAATGACATGATGATGACCGAAAGGTTCACAGTATCATACTGATGTCTATGACAAACAAACTCCAAAAACAGTATGATAGGTTGGATCATGCTAATTCAATCATGATGTGCTTGGCTAATCTGTAAGAAGTGCCTGATCGGCATGTACGATATGCCGTCACTAAAGCATTCTTTGACATTAAGATGGCTGAAGGATCTTCAGTTCACGATCACTGCATCCAAATGCTATCCTTTATGGAGAAGCTTGAGGAGTTGAAGGCAGGAATTGAGAATGGCACATATATTGATGTGTTCCTTCAATCGCTCCCTCCCTCTCATGACCCTTTTGTCGTAAAGTTCTCAAGCCCCCTGAATTGATCAATATGTTGGTCCAATTCGAGGCGACAATCAAGAGATTGCAATCTGCTGACATGTTGGGGGATGCTTTAACTTCCAAGAAGGTCAAGAAGGCCCGACGTTGGAAGAAAAAGAAGAGCAAAGCCAAAGGTCCAGCCCCTGCAAGAAAAACAGTTGTCAAGGGCCAGACTTTTGGCAAAGGGAAGAGGAAGGAAGTTCTTAAAGCTAACAAGGCAGAAGATGACTGCCACTACTGCTATGAAAAGGGGCATTGGAAGAGAAATTATCCTAAATTCCTTGTCTTTGTTCAAGGTATGTTTGTTGTTGAAATTAATATGGTCACTAATTCTACTTCTTGGGTATTAGATATTGATTGTGGTTCTCACATCTGTAGTGATTAACAGGTGATGGCAAAAAGAAGAAGACTAAGTGAAAGGGTGGTAGATATGCGACGTGGAAATGGCAAGAGGATTGTTGTTGAAGCCGTGGGACTAGTCCACTTAGTAGTTAGTGACCATGTTATTATTGAATTGAAGGAATGTTATTATGTACATAGCATGATTAAAAACATCATTTCTATTACTGTTTTGGACAAAGAAGGTTATGAGTTTTCAATAACTCAAAACTGTTTTATCTATCGCAAAATGGTTCTCCCCACTTGTTGGTTAAACTAATAAATGACCTTTATATCATTCCACAATATAATACGATCATGACTATTCAGAATAAACGCAAGTTAGATAATCAAGAAAATGGGTCACATATTTCAAGCTAGGATAAAGAAGTTGGTGGACTCAAAATGTCTAGAAATAGACGATTTGGACAACTTGCTAGCTTGTGAGTCTTGTCTGAAAGGGAAAATGATAAAGAAGCCATTTGTAGGACAAAGCAGGTTTGCTAGTGATATGTTGGGTTTGATCCATTCAGATGTCTGCGGGCCATTTAACACTCAAGCTAAAGGTAGGTTCATGTACTTCACAACATTTATAGATGATCCTCACGGTATGGTTATGTTTACTTGATGATGTGCAAGTCTGAGGCCTTTGAAAAGTTCAAAGAATTTAGACTTAAAGTAGAGAACTAAATTGGCAGCCATGTTAAAACTCTTCTATCGAATCGAGGTGGTGAGTACTTGAGTGGAGAGTTCTTGAACTATCTAAAAGAGAATGGCTCTCTTAGTGGGCTCCTCCCGGAACGCCACTATTCAACGACGTATCTGAAAGGAGAAATCAAACTCTGTTTGATATGGTTCGGTCTCTGATGAGCTTTATTAAGTTGCCACTATCCTTTAGGGTTATGCTCTCGAGACAACAACCAAGTTATTGAACATGGCGCCATCTAAAATTGTGATCAAGACACCTTATGAGATATTGCATGACAAGTCTGCTTTCTATAAATGCCTTAGGGTATGGGGAAGTCCCATGTACATTAAGAGACTAGTGAGAGACGAAATGAATTGGAGATCTAGTTTGTGTAGGTTCATTGGATATTCAAAAGAAATTGCAGGATATTATTTTTGTGATCCCTCGAATCAAAAGGTGTTTATTTCGAGAAATTGCAATGTTCCTGAAAAAGAGTTTTCCACCAAATACACAACATGAGGAGTTGCTTCTTGAGGAGTCAAGTAAAGTAATGCCTCAGGCAGCAGTAGTGTCATTTTCCATGCCTGTGGCTCCCAGTGAAAATATTCCAATTCTTTTGAGGTGGAACAGAGTATCTCAGTCGCCTGAAGATACGATCACTGGTGACCAGTTAATTGGATAATTATCCAAAGACTTATGAAGAAGCAATGTCTGATATTGATTCGAGAAAGTGGCTTGAGGACATGAGATCCGAGATGGATTCCATGAGTTCCAATAAGGTATGGATCTTAGTAGACCCACCTAAGGGCTTCAAACCCATTGAGTGTAAAACAAGCCAAAGCTTGGAGCTGATGGGAAGATGACTACCTTCAAGGTTAGGCTAGTGATGTAGGGTTATACTCAGAGGCCCAATCTAGACTTTGAGGAAACTTATTCGCCTGTAGCAATGGCTAAGTTCATTCGGATTTTGCTTTCCATATCTGTATATTATGACTATGAGATATGGTAAATGGATGTGAAAGTGGTGGGTTTCATATCCTTAGGAGAAGAGCAAAAGATTTGCCATCTCCATATGTCAATTTATGGATTGAAACAGGTTTGTCGAAGTTGGAATATTTATTTTGACAAAGTCCTAAAAAGTTATCATTTTGTCAAAAATGAGTATACAAGAATGTAAGTGGGAGCTCAGTTATGTTCAACGTGCTTTACGTGGACAATATCTTACTCATTGGGAATGACCGCAATATGTTGGGTGAAAATAAAGCATGACTTTCTATGCAATTCTCCATGAAGGATTTTTTTGATGCTTCCTACATCATTGGCATCAAGATCTACAAAAATAGATTTAGAAGGATATTAACAATGATCCAAACCTTGTATATCTAGAAAATCTTGAAGTGGTACAAGATAGAAAACTCAAAACGAATGTTCCTTACCATGAGATATGGGGTTAAGCTTTCCAACACTCATTCTCGTAAAATTAATGAGGAAAACAAAAATATGTGTGACATCACTTACGCCTCTACCGTATGTATCATACAATATGTTGTCCAATGCACAAGGCCTGATATTGCATTTGCTCTAAGTGTCACGAGTAGGTATCCGACCTGTGCTGGTGCAACACACTGTCGTCAAGACCATCCTTAAGTAGTTGAAAAGGATTCAAGAGATGCTCTTTATGTATGGCGGTGGAAAATTGGTACTGGAAGGGTATAGTGATACCAGTTTCTAGTCTGATGTAGACGATGCTAAGTGTCAGTCCGATTTTGTATTCAACCTGAATGGTGGTGTGATAGCTTGGAAGAGTTTGAAGTAGGATACTAAAGCTGATTCAACCATAGAGGCTGAATACATAGCAGCTTCAGAAGCTGGTGGAAGTGGTTTGGATGAAAAACTACATCCAAAAGCTGGGTGCAATGACTAGCATTGTCGAGCACATAGTTATCTTTTGTGATAATAATGATGCGATAACACAAGCAAAGGAGCCTAGATCTCATTTCATATCCAAGCACACTCTTAGACACTATCATCTACTGTGAGAGATGGTGGGCAGAGGTGATATGAGAGTGGATCACATCACATTAGCAGAACATACGAAAGATCTATGACCAAGCCCATTTCAAAGATTGCCCATACTCAGCATCTGAATAGGATGGGACTAAGACATATGGGTGATGACTTCAGGTCAAGTGGGAGATTATTAGAATAGGTGACATGAAAACAAATTAGATTGGTTATTTTGTAATCTATTTAAGTAATTTCTTTTTATTTTGTAATATTGAATTAAATGAATAAGAGTAAGTTTTTATTTGGCCTTACTTTATTGTTTTTTGTTCTGTAATTTTCATACATTGCAACAAAGCCCACAGATCACTAATCAACCAATGAAGTTGGATTGCACATTTGATGACAACTACGAAACAAACTTTCGAGGGTTGAATCTGAAATGTTTCAAGTTGAGAGCCTTGAGAATGGGCATAGAGGGTTCTATTGAGACTTACTTTAAGTATTGCGTGTCTATGATAGGTGTCGAGTTTTTTAAGTGACAGACGTATGACGTCTATCCAATTTTAGTGGGTGGTTGACGAAGCTTGTCAACCCGATTGAATTGACTCGCTAGAAGTAGTCATATGGAAGCCCATGAGACTTGGTCAGTATGACTTGAACTCCTCAATTCTGATAGTATGAGGTTTACTCCTCAAACTTGAGGATTCATATAGTCTCATGTATGGAACGACTGTATCTAGGGCCTGGTAAAAGATGACCATGTTCTAATCTGGTTATTATAAGCGTTGTTATAGTGCAGTCAGAACATGTATGAAGACTGGATAGTTCCAAGAGAAGATCCATCGCCTATCATGAGATGATAGCTATCTCCTATGCGTTCTGATTTGTGTTGTACTCCCGGGAGTTTGTGGCCACAGCGGGTGATTATATAGAAAAGTATTTTTCTATGTTGATAAAGTGCAGAAACAGGAAAAAGTATTATTTTAGTCCGTTAAGTATGCCTAATTTTAATTTTAGTCCGATAACTATGTGCATTTTTGTTTAGGTCCAGTAACTTACGAAATTGCTTACTTTTAGTCCCCTGGCAGATGTTCGGACAATTTTACCCCTATGAGTGCATATGAACTAAATCTGCCTTTCAAAAGTTGTATAGGGGCAAAATTTTCCGAAATTCTGTCAGAGGACTAAAAGTAAGCAATTTCGTAAGTTGCTGGACCTAAACAAAAATGAACATAGTTATCGGACTAAAATTAAAAATTAGGCATACTTAGCGGACTAAAATGCCTAATCAGAATATTAAACATAGATGTTGAGTCTGGGATGGGAATCGATGATAAATTTCATGCCCTAGACTAAGTCCGCGAAATGGCTGATGGAAGACCGAACCTGTATGCACTCGGTAGCTTTAAGGTTTCACGTTATTTTTACCTATTGTCTAGTGCCATATACCGTTGCTAGACGGTGACACATGATGACAGGTGTTTTTGGATTAAGTATTTATCAAAAGAGATTAATTAAATAGGATTTAATTATTCTAGTGCAAAAATATTTGCCAATTAAAGTGTGTGTTGATACAAATCCAGGTCTTGTTGAGGATGAACTTACAGAGTAACACAAACGCCACTCAATGGAGTAGTAGAATTAATTATGAATTAATTCGGGATATTAAATGATGTGATCATTTAAATGTGAAAACCCATGTGATGAAAAGACCAACATTTAATTAATGAGATTAATTAAACTTGAATTAGGTTTTTAATATGATATGATCAATTTTAATTGACTTAATGAATTAATTAATGGGGTCAATTAGTTAGAGTTTTGACTTGGTAATTTAATAAGATTAAATAAAGCAGGTTAGGCTCAATTATCTGATGGATTAATTAATTGGGTTATGGGCTAGGATTTATTTGATAGGATCAAATAAATTTTACTTGGGCTTTTAAAAATTGATTGGATTAATTTTTTGGAGGCCCAATCCTATGGTTTTAATTTATTTTTGAATTAAGCCAAATAGGATATATATATATATATATATAGCCCTAGCTTGAATATATACCTATACTTATATGTGATATACATATATATGAGGTTGTAAAGATGATGGAGTTATTGTTTTGGGTACTTGTGATACTAGTAGGTAGTATACTATGGGGACACATTGTATCTATTTTGGACTTGATATGAAATGTCTATAGTATACATACAATAAGTAAATGAGATGTCCTTTGTGTGCGTGTGTATATAGTGTATAGGCCAGTGTCTATGTCATTTTGTATATGATACGAAAAACAATACTCCTTTGTCACACTTATCATCTTTACCACTCCCTTCTCCGTCTCTTTTCTCTCTATTCTTGTTTTTCTAAACTAGGTTCAAGTTAAAGAAAGATCCTCTTCAGTTTGATATACTAAGTTAATAAAATAATCAAGACTCTTATACTACATTCGCTTTACCTCTAGTGTGTAGATCATCTTGTGGTGTAGTGTGTGTTCGGCGTAGAAGAGATTTCATTGGTCTTTGCGTGAGCACATATTGAAGGAGAAAAGTTTGAAGAAAATTTTCAAATCGAAAAGGTAAAATTTTATGATTGCATTTTCATCACTCCATGTTACAATAATCACTGTCTTTATTTTAAGTTTGTATATGTTATTTGAGTGCCAAATGCCCGAAATTAAGGGACTAATTTCCTTTCAATTTAGTATTCAAATATGCTTATTTCCATGCTTCCGTTGCGTTCTTGCGAAGTCCCAGGCCATACCATTCTTTTATTTGGGGGTCAAACCTGTTTTTATAGCCAAAGTCCCCCAGCGAGTGAAAAGTCTCATCCCTTAGCGAGCCGAAGAGCCGATTGTTATGGATAGGCCACATTGGAATTTGGCATTAGTTGGAGAACTCCAATGAAGTACTTGGTTGAGGATGATCGTGGATGGATAGGAATCCTGCTGGTCATATCCCAATTTCCTAAAGGTAATCGGCCACATGTGTGTTCTGGTCACCTTTTTATGCGAATAGTTTGTTGCCACATGTGTGAGCGTCCTTCTGCTGGATAGGTGGTATTTGGGGTCTGTGATCCTTTGGTTGATAGATCCCCTCCTTAGGTTTTAGTTGAGGGGAGCTCTTGGGGTCTGCTTAGACCTCCTGCTTCATTGGACTTCTTTGACTTGTGTTGGGCTCTAGTATATGGGCCTTGAGTTGGATTAACCATTTCTGGTCATATTACTGAAATATTTTGAGAGTAATATAATTATCCAAGACATAAGAGATAAATTTGTCCACCTAAGAGGATAAATATTAAATTTAGGGCCCGCTTACTTTGAGGATGGAATTAAATAAGTGATAGGATTATCCGTTATTAAATGAATGATAAAAAAAAACCTAGTTCAAATTGTAAAGTGTTTACTTACATGTACTTGAAGGGAGTGGATCGGCCTGAAAATCATGAAAGATCGAAAAATCGAGCAAAATAACAAATATATTACTGATCAAGGGGTGTACCTTTAATCTTTTCCAAGCATTTGGTATACAATATAAAATAAAACCATGGCCATAGAACCACAAGATAAACAAAGAGGCAGAAATATAAAAATAATTTACCCTCGTCGTTTTTCTTGTACGGCTACAAGCCTTAATACCCTCTACCCCAATCCATTCACAAAAAGATCTCAATGATGAGATCTTCTAAAAATCGTCCATCCTCCCACTACAAGGGTCTTCTCGTGCTAGAAAGAACAACCACGAAAGAGTGGAGATCAAAACAACCGCTATTAATTAACGCGTTTTGATCTCTGATTCATTTTTTTTTATCTCTAAGACCAAAAGAGAAACTTGGAGATGGAGAAGAGAGAAAGAGAGAGAGGATGAAATTTGAAGCTTTTTGGAGAGGCTAGTGTACGTTGTTTGTGTGGCTAAGGTTAGATGTAAGTATATATATGACCTAGTTATACATATAGATGGAGTTCTAACCTAGTTAAACTCCAAAGCAACCATCATAATCTTAGCAACCCGTATGCACGAAAATTGACCTCTAAAATCACCAAATATTCTCCAAAAATGTCCTCCTTGACTTAGCCAAGGTCTAACCAAGACTTTAAGCTTGTATTTTAGTGGACCAAGCTTGATTAATTAAAATTATATCAAGCCCATGACTAATGGACTTTAAAGCAAACCTAGTTTATTTATAATCCCAACATTGAAATATCCTTTAATCCAATTAAAGGATCCAAGTCTTTTATTATCTCTCGTTCAATTTATAAATCCAACTTATAAATCAGACCAAGCCAAATAAAATTAATTAAACTAATTTTAATAACTAACTTAAAATTCTAATTAATCCAATTAATTAAATTTCAAGTCATCGATCCAATGGATTGGTCTAAATAAATGATCTAATCATTTATTCTCTCAAAAAATTAATTTAATCGAATTAAATTAATCCGACTCTTCGAAAATTAATTTCATCCAGTTATAGTAGTACAATGTGACTCTTTAGGTTCACCCTCAACTGAACTTGGGCGTGTTGATCAACACAATTAATTAAATCTAATTAAATTTATTATTTTTAATTATCCCATAACTGGAAGTAGCCCGTTACCATAGGTGGCCATCTGGTAACAGTCCATGACACTAGAGACTAGGTGAAGAACGGCGTGAACATTTAGGCTCTGAGTCCATACGAGTACGGTCCTACTATCAACCATCTCCCAACCTTAGTCTAGGGTATGAAACTAGGTCGGTTCCATCCTCGACTAAGCAACTATGCTTAATACTCAAGATGCGTTTACTCTACTAACTCGATCTAGGAAACCTATCCCTGATCGATTAATCACTTTGGCCAAAGACTTTTAGATTCTGAACCATCTCAGAGCGCATCGGAGAACTCACTGTCATATTCTGATAGGGTACAAATCCTTCTGGGGATGCACCATCTTCGTTACATACTCCAACTGCACTAGATAAAGCTTATGATGACTATTCCTCACGAAACAGCCACCGCTTGTCATATCCAAGATATAATCTTCGTATGCATGTGACTTCCGTGATTCCTCAAATTCGAGGACTAATCTTGTACTTTCGGAATCGAAAATCCTAGTCTTACCAACCAAGCCTTAAGAGACTTCCATATGACGATTCCCGCATGTCAGTTTAGTCAGTCGACTACCTTGCCAACTAACCCACTAAAACTGCACAGACTACCTACGTCTCCTACCGACAAAACAAAACTACAATACTTAGTGTAAGTCAATATACGACCCTCGATGTGCTGTCTCGAGATCCTCAACATTGAACATTCCAAATTTACCCTCAAGAGTTGTTTTCATAGTTGTCAAACCTCTGGGCAACCCAACTCTATGGGTTTAACCTTTCGGTTTGTGAGCATTTCGTTCTAGCATTGAAACCTCGTTCAATATCAATGGTAAACACAATCAAATATATTACCGACTTCATGAACTCTTACCATATTCATCAATTTAATATTAGTTGATAAATATTGACGAATGGAAAACAACTAATCCAATTTGCTTTTAGTTACCTATTCTAACAATTTCCCGCTTGACTATAAAGCCAATTACCCATGTCCCTCAGAACCTTCTGAGTATGTACAAGTTTCGAAACTGACTCGATTTTGTGGGTCTACTTTATTTTCTTCTAGAACTACACGTCCAACTGTGTATTTCTATCACCATCGCTTCTTGCATATGGTTGTTGTCTAAGAATTTTCATGGATCTTGTGATGAGATGTCGGGCCCATAAAATTTATGCCCTAGCCTTGTCATTCGCCTCCAAGGCTACAACCGATTCTGCCTTGCTAGGCACCACATCCATCCAATGGATGCAATTTTTTTCAATCCAAACCACTTTCTAATACTAACTTATTAAAGTCGTTCCACATTCGACCTTTTGGATGGGATGTTTTTTTTGAAATTCTTTCAAGCTATAACGCTCACCATCAAGTCCGTATGAACATTTTGGCTCTCGAGTCCATATTGGTACGGTCTCTCCGTCAACTGTCTCCCAGCCTTAGTCTAGGTATGGAATTAGTTGTCGGTTCCCATTCTGGACTAGGCATTTATGCTTTAATACTTGAGAGCAGGCTACGCTTAATTGATTGACATAGGAACTTCTTTTCCTACCCGATCAACCACTATGGCCACAGGTTTGTAAGGCGTAAGTGAGTCTCCAAGTGTATAGGAGATACCTCTATAACATAATGACAAGGGATGGATCATCTTCTTTGAACTCACCGTCCTTGCTACATACTTCGATTTCACTGGAGAAGGCTTATGATGATCATGTCTGTGACACAACCACCCTCTCGCAAATCCATGATTTAGTCATTGTATGCACTGCCATGATTCCTCAAGTTTGAGGACTACTCCCGTTCTATCGGAATTGGGGATTCAAGTCATACCGACCAAGCCTCCAAGATTTCCATATGACGATCCCCGTAAGTCAGTTCAGTTGATTCAACACCTAGTTAATCAACCCACCAAAATCGCATAGACGCCCCACGTCTGTCACCTATGAAACACAGTACTCAATAGTTGTATGTGACTCTTAGTGAAAGTCTCCGCATGACTCTCGATGCTTAATCTCAAGGTCCTCGACTTGGACGTTTTAGACCCAACCTTTTGGTAGTTGTTTTCATAACCGCTATCCAATGTGCGACCCAACTTCACGGTTGTTAATTGGTTTGTGGGCTTTGTTATGATGTTCAAACAAATGCAAATATACAAAATGAGCACAACAAAGTAAAAGTCAAATAAGCGAATACTCATTTTATTAACTTAAAATAATACTACATAATATTGTTTAATTATCATAATAGAATATATCTAGGCCAACCTAATTGGCTTTTTGGTCATCTATCCTAACAGTGAGAACACGCCCCTATTCGATGATCAAAAGCTCAAATACTTATGTGACCCACCGAGCCCGCAGTGGATCTATGGTCAGTCTAGGATAGGAATACACTAATACAAGCTATTTAACCTATTAACGTGTATGGGCCTTTTATTTTCTCTTTATTTCTTCATCTACTTCGTGGGCTCCGTCCTTTGATCCTCTTCTCCATGCATCTCCGTGGGCCAACCCATGACCTTCTCCATAGGCCTCCATCGTCTGTGCTTACTTTTTACAATTATTAAAAAATAAAAATAAACCTCTCTCCAACCTATTACACTCATAACAATTGAAAACAAAAACCCCAAACAATAATTGGGGGAATACATTAATAAGGAGAAAGCAATCCTTAAACATTGTGCTAAAAATGATGAGATAAAGAAATAAAAGGCACGCAGGCCCCAACTTAACAGAGAATAAAACCATCCACAAGGTTCAATGGGCTTCTTAATCATCCATGTTAATCCAATTATTAATTGGGACTTAATTAAGTGGACTTTAATTAAATTGGATTTAATTAATTAGGCCTTTTATTTTAATTAATTAAAATCGGCCCAAGCCCATTAATTAAGTTGGTAGAAATTGTTAGAAAAGGAAATTATTGACTAACAAATTCACTTTTTGAAAGTGCCATGTTAGTCATACTTTATTTAGAATAAAGGATTTTATTACCTTATGGATGGTTAAATAAACCTAGATATATGATAATGCATCCATACAAGGTATATATATGTATATTAGTTATTTGAAAAAACTAATGAATGAATACATATCAAACCAAAAATAATTTCCAACCTCCAATTCCACTCGGCCGAACCCCTCATATATACACACTTGGTGTGTATTTTTCTTTCTAAGTCTTTCTAGCAAAGAGGAATGAGGGATCGCAAGTCCGATGTGGTGTTGACGCAACTTTAGAGGGCTTCTACATTGAAGCCTTGAGTGAATGGATCAAACGAACACGTAATTTTGATTTACGATTTATGTACCTCTCGCATTTCATTCAACCATTAAGCCCTTTTAATTTTATTCTCGTTTATTTTTTAACTACATCGAACGCCCGGAAACTCCAAGCGTACACCCCTTGGAATTATGATTTTGTTGCGCTTCCATTTTTAATTTATGCACTTTATTTGAACCACTTACGCCTGCGCATTTTCGGATCGATCCACTTGGACCTCGTGGTGCCTTTCACCAAGGTCTAACCAAGACCTTGGGCTTGTATTTTAATAGACCGTGCTTGATTAATTAAATTAAATCAAGCCCATGTCTAATGAATTTTAAATCAAACCTAGTTTAATTTGTAAGCCCAACATCAGAACATTTTTTAATCCAATTAAAGGATCAAAGCCTTTTATTATCACTCTTTTATTTATAATTCCAACTTATAAATCAAAGCAAGCCCAATAAAATTAATACAATTAATGTTAATGGCTAACTTAAAATTCTAATTAATCTAATTAATTAAATTTCAAGTCATCCATACAATGATTAGTCTAAAACAATTATCCAATCATTTATTCACTCCAATAATTAATTTAATCTAATTAAATTAATCCGAATCTTCTAAAATTAATTTTAAGTTAATTTCATCCTGTTATATTGGTATGGCATGACTCTTTAGGTTCACTCTCAGCTAGATTTGAATGTGTGTGACTAGCACAATTAATTTAATCTAATTTAAATAATTATTTTTTATTATCCAATAATTCGAAAATAGCCCGCTACCATGGATGGTCGTCTAACAACAATCCATGCCACTAGAGACTAGGTGATAACGACATGAACATTTAGGCTCCAAATCCATATGAGTACAGTCCTACTGTCAACAGTCTCCCATCCTTAATTTTGGACATGGAACTAGACGTTGGTTCCTATCCTTCACTAAGCAACTATGTTTTATACTTGAGATGTGTTTACTCTACTAATCTGATCTAGGAAACGTATCCTTGATCGATCAATCACTTTGGTCAAAGACTTTTAGATTCTAAATCAACTTAGAGCTCATAGGAGAACTCGTCATATACTGAAAGAGGACAGATCCTCTCTTAGATCCACCATCCTCATTGCATACTCTGGGTGCAGTTGGATAAGGCTTATGATGACCATGCTTCATGAAACAACCACCGCTTGCAATATCCAAGATACAGTCTTTCATATGCACATGATAGCTATAATTCCTCAAGTCCAATGATTAATCCCGTACTGTCGAACATTAATGTTAGAATAGGTGACCAAAAAGCCAATTGGATTGGTCTTTATGTAATATGTTCTGACAATTTTGGTGTGATTTTAATATTATTTATTAATAAAGTGAGTATTCATTACTTGGCAATTGTATTTGTTGTGCTCAATAATTATGTGTTATATGCTTAATATCACAACAAAGCCCACAAACCAAATTATACGACCTATGTAGTTGGGTTGCGCATTAGATGGTGGCCATGAAACCAACTTCTGATGGTTAGATTTGAAACATTCCAAGTCGAGGACCTCAAGATTGGGCATCAAAAGTCCTAGTGAGACTTTCACTTTCATTGGACGAGTGTCGTATTTTATCGGAAACAAAAGTTGGATGTCTATGTAAATTTAGTGGGAGGTTGACAAGATTGTCAAGCCGACTGAACTGACTCGCGGGAAGTCATTATATGGAAACCTTGGAAGCTTGATTAGTATGACTAGATCTTCCTGACTCCAATAGTACGGGATTAGTCCTTAGACTTGAGGAACCATAGCAGTTGCATGCATATGATGGTTGTACCTTGAACCTGACGAAAGATGACCATATCTTGGATGTGGTCATTACAAGTCTTGCTCAGTTCAATCAGAATAATTAGTGAGTACGGTGGGTTCTAAGATAGAATCCGTCAGTTGTTAATATATGACAGTCGAGTCTCCTATACGCTCTATGATGGTTCGAGCTCTTTAAGTATGTGGCCAAAGTGATTGGTTGAGTAGGGAATGGTTTCCTACGTCAACCAATAGAGAAAATGAATCTCGAGTTATCGAGCATAGTGTCTAGTCCAAGATGGGAACCAACGCCCAATTCCATACCCTAGACTTAGATCAAGAAACAGATGATGGAAAGACCATACCTATATGGTAGTCAAGAGTCTAAATGTTCACGCCAACATTCACCTAGTCTCTAGTGCCACGCACCTTTGCTAAACGGGCACCCATGGCGACGGAAATTTTTGATTAACGGTTAATTGAAAATAAATTAATTAAATTAAATTTAATTAATTATTGTGTTGAACACAAGCCCAAATCTTGCTGAGGGTGAACCTAAAGATTCATACACAAATCACTACGGAGGTGGAGTTAATTTGGAATTAATTCGAGAAGAAACGAATTAATTTAATTAGATTAAATTAATTAAAGGAGAATATATATATGTGATTGGATTATTTATTTAACAATCCATTTGATGGATGAATAAAAAATTAATTAATTGGATTAATTAATTTTTTGGGCTTAACACCTTTAAATTAATTGGATTAATTTATTAGGTTTGGCTTAATTAATTGATTGGATCAATTAATTAGTGCTTGGGCTTAGATTTATTTATTTGAATTAAATAAATCTTTGGACTTAGTTGGATTAAAATTAATTTAGTTAATTATTATCCAATGGACTTTGGTTGGGCTTGATTTAATTGATTAATTATGCATACTTGAAGTCCAAGCCCATTTGAGGGATGTTGGAGCAAGTTAAGAAGGAGTGGTTATTTCATCATAGTTGAAGGTTATATGCATGTGTGTGTATATGTTGACTTGGAGGAAAACTTGGTAGTTATTGAATTTTGAATTCGATTGTCTGTGATATACAAAACTACATACATATTGATCCAACATAACCAAATACATTAGCCACGAATTTTTTGCTCTCATTTTCTCTCAAACATATTCTCCTTTTGTTCTTTATTGAATTGGATTTTCAAGTTAGGACATAAAACAATACAAAAGCACTAAACAATAGTGTTTGTTTGGTGTTATTTTTTCTTCTTGTTTTTTATTCTATCTAGCAATAAAAGAAAAATTATATCTATTCTATTTTTTGGTTTGGACAACTTAGAGGAACTCTGGTTTGAATTCTCAAGTGAACAAAACGGGAAAACGGAAAGGGAACAAGGCACGTTGCTGCTCATCTATAGAAACAAAAAGCTAAAGTTTCATATTATATTTTTATGCTTTATTTTATCCTCTAGCCACATGTCTAGCATGTTTATATATTTGTCATTATGTTTTTGACAAACACCGAGTGTTCAAAAATTTCAAAGAGAACACCCCTTTAAATCGATTTTAATTTTTCTTTACTTCATACTTCCATCGCATTCCCAGGCCATACCGATTCTTTCACCTAAAGTCCCATTCATACTGACCAATTCTTAAGAGGCTTCTATATGATGATTCCCACGAGTCAATCAATCAGTCGAATATCTTGCCAACTAACCCACTAAAATTGTACAAATGATCTATGTCTCCTGCCAATGAAACAAGGCTGCAGTACTTAGTGCAAGTCTCTATAGGACACTTGATGCCCTATCTCGAGATCCTCGACTTAGAACATATCAAACCGACCCTCAGGAGTTGGTTTCGTAGCTGCCAAACCTATACGCAACCCAACTCCACGGGTTTAACCTTTCTGTCTGTGGGCATTTTGTTGTGACATTGAAACCCCATTAAATATTAGTGGTAAGCACAAAGAAATATACTGCCAACTTGATGAATTCTTACCGTATATTATTTGATAAAGATTGGCGAATGTTAAACAGCTAATTCAACTAGCTTTTGGTCACCCATTCCAACAGTATTACCAAAAATATATTAAATTTATCATGTGTTTACTTTGAAGGATCCTAATGATTTTGGTAGTCAAATAACATTTTAGTCCTTGTTTTCCAAATTTAAAGGCAGAACAAAAGCTTTGCCCCAAAATAACCTATTTTCGATAACATTGCACCACTGTCGAAGAGTCGCTTTTTCAAAAGATTCAAAGACAAATTTTTAGATTTTATAGAATCTAGGTAAAACTTTTATTTAGCTTTTTGGTCTATAATTCCAACTAGCAGTGTTGTTCTTTGATTTTGTTACTAAAATTTTGGCAAAATATTACTTTTGGTCCCATTAGATAGGGCCCTTCTCACTTGCAGTCCCACGCTTTACGTGTTCAACAGATTTAATCCCAAAATCCTATTTTTTTACAGAAATGGTCATATTCCGTCAACACTAATGGAAGTCACGTGCCGTTAGTCAACTGGGGCAAAATATCACTTTTGGTCCCACTAGATAGGGCCCTTCTCACTTGCAGTCCCACGCTTTAAGTGTTCAACACCTTTAGCCCCAAAACTCTATTTTTTAATATAAATGGTCCTATTCCGTTAAGATTAAGTGATGTTTGTGACATTTTTTGGCCTATTGCTCTCAAGATTAAGTGATGAAAATATTGTGTGGTGTTTGTGGGTTATTTACATATATAAATAGCAAAAAAATATTTTTTTAGCGCCTTTTTTTCCCTCCAAAAACTGAACACAAGTCTGGTCTTTATTTTTTTTCGCCAGCTGCCAGTAGACTAACGGCACGTGACAACTCACATGCCGTTTTCGTTAGTTGTTAACGGAATATGACTATTTCTATTAAAAAAACAGGATTTTGGGACTAAAAATTTTGAACACATAAAGCGTGGGACTGCAAGTGAGAAGGACCCAATCTAGTGGGACCAAAAGTGATATTTTGTCCTAGTTGACTAACGGCACGTGACTTGTCACATGCCGTTTCCGTTAGTTGTTAACGGAATAGGACCATTTCTGTTAAAAAAATAGGATTTTAGGATTAAAGGTGTTGAACACGTAAAACATCGGATTGCAAGTGAGAAGGGCCCTATCTAGTGGGACCAAAAGTAATATTTTTCCTAAAATTTTATTCGATTTTTTTTTGTTAGTTTTACAAAGTTTGTTGAAGATGATCAAAGATACCCAATTTTTTCTAGCAACTTTGCAAAAGTTTTTGTCTATAATTCTAGTTACGAAGATGCTCAAATTTTTCTAGAAACTTTGAAAATTTTTTGGTCTATAATTACAACTACCAAGATTCCCAATTTTTCCCAGCAACTTTGGAAAATTTTCTTTAAATATTTTTGGTAGCTTATATAGGTGAATTTATAAGTTGAAGATGCATAAATTTGTCTTATAGGTTTAACTAAAATGTCAAATACACGAAGTAGTGATTGGTCGGGGAGCTATGATTTTATTGGAGGAGCTAAGAATAATCATTGCCACTCGTCTTCGAATTTACAAAAATGGGTTTAGTTATGCTTGTTTCGCAGTGTTGTTGTCACTAAGACATCTTGGACCAACGCAACAGCAGACGTCGCTATCGAGGTTGCTTGTGCGCAAATGTGTGTCCAACCTTTTTTTAGATTTGATTTTGTAGATTTCATTATTTGAGTGTTTGGGAAAAAATTGGTAATATGAATATTGACTTATGTACAAGGTGGTCACTGTGAAATTTTTGAATAGATAGACCCCTCGATATGTGATCGTAATGCAGCTATAATTTCTCATTTATTGAAAAAGATCATTATTATGAGAAGAAGGGTGCTGAAATTGATATCCTACTAACCAAACTTAGGAGGGCAAAATGACATAACCAATATATTACAATTTATGCTATGTGCTTAATTTTTTTTATCATTGCTACAATGAAATTTTGTGCATTTGCTAAATTGAGAAAGCAACTAATTATGTTGCAGCTTAAGAGTTGAGAAGATTGTACTACTATGAAGTATTGTGATTTTTGTAGCTTCCGCCATGTACTTATGCAATGGAATATATTCCATGAAAATGCATCCTTTGTGTCTATTGTCAATCATATCTCTTGTTTACTAGTTGAGTCACATGAAATAAAATGCAGCCCTTTTTTGCATGGGAACACATCCTTCCTTTGCAAGCTCCATAATTTTAGGTTGTCATTATGTATAAATTTGAGGTTGGCTTTGATTGTGTATTGTAATGTATTGTGACTTCAAGGATCAGAAATGGGTGAGACTTTTACAACACAAACTGGACGGTAGGAATGGAAAAAACCTTCATGGACACTCTTGTAGGATAGATTTCAGTTGGTCTAGATGAGCTTGGATATCTGGATTCTTATTCTATCCGCTAGGCAATGTGTAAAACCAACACTGAACACCATTTATCGTTAGAGTACACTTTTTACGAATCGAGAGTAAGGCGTCTATTTAATCAGTTCTTTTTATTTTCATGAATTCTAACAGCCCGTTTGGTTGTGTTTTCATTTTCATTTTCAGTTTTCAATAATTGAAAATGTGTAAAAATATTTTATTGATTTTTGTGCGAAAACTGAGAATATGTTTGGATTAGTTGTTTCCAAATATATGTATATAGGTGTGAAAATGTTAAATATAGGTATATATATTTTTTATGTGACAGAAAGACAACTATGACAAGCCCATGTGATCTATATAAATTTGAAATTGAGAATTAAAATAGAAATGCATTCTCACTAAAAATGACTTGATCAAACAAATTCCCACCTACCCAAACAGTGAAAAGTGAAAAAAATCTCATTGAAAACACAACCAAACAAGCTCTAAGTTTTTCAAGTGTGGCTTACAATCGTAGAACAAAGGAACTCATAGCTGACAAACATGTTTGGGACTTTATCATCGAGGTAAAAGAAGATTACTTCCTTCTATAAGTTTGCCGAGTTTAACCGTTAATTTTTTTCCCTCTGTTCAGAAGAGCTGCAATACAAGAGCTTACGTGAATCTTGTTGATCCATCATGGGAGTCCATGGAAATAGTGTTTAGGCACCCTGTTCGTGATGAAGTCGAAGATGCTGACTGTGATATAGTTGGTCCTAATATAGGGCCTAATGAAGTAATGGACATAAATAATCTTTCACCTCTGTTGGGAAATTATTCTAAATAACTATTTCTCTGTATGTATTAGCAATGTTACCTTCAATTTTCGTAATTAATGTTGGAATATTTTACTTTTTAAGCTAATGCCAATGATTGCAAATTTGTTCTGTTCGAATTATGTTTGTGTGAAATGTTTACTCCGATCCAATATAAGTGTAAGAAATTAACTTATCTTATTTTCTCCATCGGTATCCAATTTCAAAGCATCAGAACCCTACAAATATTCTCACTTATTTATTAAAGGCTGCCTATATTCCATATTTTGTCACATAAGCATGTAAATACATTAGGGTGTGTGGTGTGTAGTCACTTCTTGGAGACTTGACATGTGTATACTACTTGTTGGTCTATAAAATTGGAAACGAACATGACTTGCAATCAAATCAAAACATTTGGTTATTCCTTCTTCCTTTTCACTACTATGATTTCATTTCACCAAACCACTGGCAAAACATGACTTCCTACGCCGAATCACAAAACCATAAGCAATGTGAGTTGGAATTACGTTCCAAATGCCGCAAATTCCCCACCAAGACAACAAAAATATTTGTACATGGTATAACTGTACTAATGATAGTTGATCTTTTGTTTAGGCTTTTTGTGCTGATAACATGATTTTGTGCCTAATCTTCTAGTAGATTGTGGATTGTTGGATCATAATGTGGGGAGAAGTTTTCTCTGTATTTTGGTAGCATTGTGGAGAAAATGGGTTATCTCCGGTAGGGATTTGAAAACTTTCGAAAAAACACCTAAACTTGAGCTTGAAATTAGTGTCTTGGAAAAAAAATGTGGGAATTATCTCTGACTTGGACAAATTTCCCCGAATGTTGTCTTGTGATGTTCCTAAAACTGATAAGAAATTGTATTTTAAGTTGAGACTAGTACGTGGAATTAACACCAGTGGCATAAAAAAATTAATTGTGTGAAATGTATTCCGTTGATTGTAATTAATGCATAATATTCAAGAAACAAGACTAAAGCCTATATGTGAGCTTTTGAGCCAAAGAACTCGTGTTTAGTAGTGCTCATATAAATCTTTTGACTGAGGGCATCAAACTTAGCGTGTGCATTCCAGAACTTGCTTGTGTAATACATTTTGGGACCACATTCTTGTGAATTTATGTGTGAAATTGAAAAGGGCATTTAGGGATAACAAATTAACATAAAAAAGAGCTTACCCAAAATTCACCCTTAGAAAACTCTTTTGATCTTTTGGCCTTTCTTTTCTTGGACTATGTTATAAGGTGAATTATCATTTTCTTGATTATTCCATGAAGAGATTTTTTCACCAATTCAAGAGGATATTGCTGGTTTGGTTGCTTTTATATGGAAATGAGACAAATGAAAGAAGTCATGTCGCATACATGAGACTCAATGCTAGCCTCAAGAAAAAGATGGAAAGAAGGAAATAGCAAGAAATGAAAGAAAGTAGAAAAATCATGAAACAAAACAAAAGGGAGAAGAAAAAAATTGGATTAAAAAAAAAAAGAATCGAAGAATTGAATTGTTTCAAACAATTGAGTCTAAGTTAAAGGAACAAAATCAGTCGAGCAAAGCAAGTAACTAAGTTCACATTATCCTTTTGAATTCATGAGCCGTAGTTTGACCACTTCTTGTCCTACCCTGTCCTAAGCCCCATCACAACTATATTAAGACCCTTTGGTTTATGCACTGAATCGCATTTTGTAGTGGTGGAGATTTTATTCGCAAGCAAGCCTAACACTCTATTATTTTTATTAGAGTGCAACCCAATTTCTTAAACACTTTTCGAGTTACTAGAGTGACACCTTTGTGAGAATGTTGAGACTTGCTTCGTTTAAGTTTGATATAATCAAAGGGACATATGTGTGTTGAATTTGTGTTCTAGTGATTGATTCTCAATATTACTGTGTCCTCTTAAATTGCAAAGGCATGTTGGTTAAGGGATATACCTGATTGACACAAAGGGAAATTTGGGGTTGATCACTTGAATAAATTATATATTTTGGATCAAGACATGCTTGAGGAAAAACATGGTTTTGATGTGAGGGAATTTGATAGGATATGTTTTATCACCCAAATGTATGCCTAATTCAAGTGTTTTAAAATGAACTTATTGCATTGATAGTTAAATTAGGCATCTTTTGAGTGAATGATTGCTATTGACCCCTGTTGAGAAAAAAGAGCCAAAAAGCCCCAAATGGAGATGGAAATTGATCAAGGGAAGTGGAGACATAAATAGATTTCAACATTCGTTAGGGTGTGATCATGCCCTATATAATGGACAAAGTTGTCTAAGAGAGAGAGATCATTTTGAAAAGTTTTTAGGGAAGATTTATTTCCTTGTTGATGGAGGAATGCTAAAGGAAGGAAAAAAGGCCCCAATCTGCATATATAAAAGAGGAAGAAATGGAGAAAAGGATCATTCATTGTTTTGGAGCTTGAGAGCAAGGAATCAAAGTACGTCGACCTGGTCGATGAGTTTTTCTATCTCCCTAGCTTATGCTTTCTTTTAGGATATTTTATTTTGCTACAAATATTTTGTGTAGATAAACCCTTTTTCTGGTTCAAGGAATACATTGGACTCGATTGTTGTATTTTGAGATCTTAGTTTTAATTTAATTTTCTTTAGTATTTCTTGTTTTGATTTACATCTTATGCAATAATTATTGCTGATAGATCTGATAATTTGATACGATGTTAATTGTTCTACTGCTAACCATGAATTCTGTGATCTGTAATTGTCATGAATAAATGGTATGAGTAGCAAGAAAAATAATTATGTGCTTTGCATATTTATTTGTAGGGACAAGAAAACTAGATTAAATAATTGCAGCTATCTCAATTGTTTGATTTAGGTTCAACTTGTCCCTACAAATAAATCATGCAAAGCACATAATTAATTTGCTTGCTACCCATACCACTTATTCATGATAATTATGAATCACTGAGTTCAAGGATAGCAGTAGCACAATTAATATCGAATTGAATTGTAATCTATCAATAATAGTTATTCCATAAGATGCAAATCAAGATAAGAAATACTCAACGAAATTAGATAAAAAACCAAGATCTCAAAACATTACAATTAGGTTCAACTTATCCCTTGAATCAAAAATGGGTTTATCTACAAAATATGTTCGTAGTAAAATCAAAATCCTAAAAGAAAACATAAGCTATAGAGATAGAAAAACTGATCGACGAGGCCAATGTCCTTTGATTCCTTGCTCCCAAGCTCCAAAATGATGAGTGCCCATTTTCTCCGTTTCTTCCTCTTTTATATTTGGAACATTGGGGCCTTTTTTTCCTTCCTGTAATATTTTTCCAGCAATAAGGAAACAAATCTTCCTCGAAAACGTTCCAAAATGATCTCCCTCTCGTAGACAACTTTGTCAATTGAATAGGGCGTGATCACTCCTTAATGAATGTTGAAGTTTATTTCTATATCCACTTCCCTTGATCATTTGCAGCTCCATTTGGGATATTTTGGCTCTCTTTTTTTCAAAGGGGTTAATATCGATCATTCGCTCAAAAGATGCAGAATTCAATTATCAATGCAATAAATTCATTTTAAAACACTTGAATTATGCATGCATTTGGGGATAAAACACATCCTATCAGTGCACACCCATATGGACGACAACACACGACCAATGCATCATCAATGCCACTATAGGACAAAGCCATGGACGGCATCTATACAAATGAGGAAGCACTCAAATATGCCACAGACATAATTAATCTTGTTATGAAGGAGGAGTTCATGGTCAACGCAAACTATAGCCGTTTTCATAAACTTCGTGAACGGTTTGAAACTTTTAGTTATCTCATTTCTAGACAAGGAGGTGCATTGGGACCGCTAGGATAACACTATGCATGTTTCATCTTCTTCTTAGGAGGAAGTATTTCAGGTAATTTTTTGTGCAATTGAGCACATGTTTGGTTTACATTGTATTAGTTTCATGAGTTTACTTTTTCTTGAATAGATGTTTCCAATTGCCAAAACATATGAGCACCTCGGTAAGCTCAATTTTAATGACATTCGTGCTATATTCCATGGAGGTAATCACCAACTGTACACAAAAGAAATAAAGCTGGTCTTAGCTGCCCAAGAGGTGATAAGATGGTGATAGACGTTGACGATATTGTGGAAGTTTCCTTGGGTTCCGAAGAAATTTGATAGTTTGACATAGCAACAATCGGTTATTTGGACTATGCCTTCTGTTAATAATTCGTGGCCTAAGGACCCAAACTAGAAGCCCACCTGGAGGCCCATCAAATTAAGCCCGGGTTTGACCCTATGACCCATGTCCGACCCGGTTTGCCCCTTTTATTCATCTGTCTAAGTTCTAAAAGTCAAATCTGATTCTTTTCCTTTTCTTCTTCTCAAATGCCATCTGATTCCTCCTACACTCAAAACCTATTTTGATTTGATTCTCACCATATCTTTCATAGAAATGGAAGCTTTCCTCCTACACTTAAATCCCCTTTGATTTGATTATATCTTCTATAGAAATGGAAGCTTTCCCAAACCAAGATGATAGTTTTAAGGAAAGCTTTCATGGCTTCCTTTTTTTCCTCTATTTCTCACACGTATTTAAGGTCTCCTGCTCTCGGTTTTTTTGCACAATCCGAATCTGTCATATTCTCATCTCAATCGATTCTGAGTGAACATTCTTTGTAGGTCTTTGCGACATAAAGTTTCTAAGTGATTTCTTGAGGTTTCTCGTGGGGTTTCTTGGTAGTGGTGCAACCGTGGTCTGAGGTTTGGATAACTGGTCTTGTGTGACCGAAATCTGGCTTTCCTGAGCCGCATTCGTTAAAAATCTATTTTATTATAGTTTGATTTGTTCATTCTATGATAAGTTGTAATATCGATTTGTATT
Organism: Sesamum indicum; assembly: GCF_026168435.1. NCBI lineage: Eukaryota > Viridiplantae > Streptophyta > Magnoliopsida > Lamiales > Pedaliaceae > Sesamum > Sesamum indicum. Next base: position 9,748,813 of record NC_142665.1, on the reverse strand, counting down.
TTAAGGAGTTTTGTACTCCATATCGTTGTAATAGTTGATTAGAATCTTGAGGTTGCCACTTTATAGTGGTATTAGAGCCTCGTCTCTGAAATCCGGCTCTTGGTGGTGGTAACGCTTCTCAAATCCCTCCTATTTTATTTTTGCATTTTTTTCTTGTCGATATTACTGTTATTATTTAGCCGCGGTAGATCTCCCTAAACTCCCACTTGGCCGGTCCCCTGAGGACGTCTGGTATCTGGTCGGGACATAGGCTGGAAGCCTCGGTCTTATTGATATTTCTTGCTATTATATCTTTGTGATATCTATTTCTGAGATTTTATTCGATTATTATATCTCTGTGATTTTCTTCGTGATACTTATTTTCTGCGATTTGTTCACCTCAAATCTGTGTGATTGATACATATCTCTGTCATTTGTTGATCTCTGAAATTCAGATTGATAACTGAGATTATTATTGCCATAATTGTGATTATTGTGGTTATTGAGATAATCGTAATTATTGTGGTATTGAGATAATTGTGATTATTGTGGTTATTGAGATAATTGTAATTATTGTGGTATTGAGATAATTGTGATTATTGTGGTTATTGAGATAATTGTAATTATTGTGGTATTGAGATAATTGTGATTATTGTGATTATTGAGATATAAATCCGTGCATTAGTATCATTCTTCATTTTGAGGCCATTCACTGTGATAAGTTCTTGAAAATGTTTCTAAGAAAATCCACTTTAAATCTGGTCATTATCTATTGAAATTTTTTTGACTCCATTTTTGATATATTATTTTTGTGAAGTTTGTTACTTCGTAATTGTGCCAAAAAATTCAGTGTGTTAAATTTCTCTTTGAAAATTCACATTTTCTGTTAAAAACCATTTTCTAAAATATTTTTTCTTAAATGGCCGGTTATAATCTCCAACCTTTCAATGGAAAAAGTGATTTCTCGATTTGGCAACAGAAAATGAAAGGGATTTTGATCCAACAAAAAGTTTTCAAGGCCATAGATGGCAAATATTCTGATAACGTTTCTGAAGAAAAAATATTGGAAAATGATGAGTATGCGTATTCTTCGATTATATTAAATTTGTCTGATTCCGTGCTTAGAAAAGTTGGTAAACAAAATTCTGCTAAAGATCTATGGAAAAAATTAGAAGATTTATACACAGAAACCTCTTTGCCTAGTAAACTCTTTTTGCTTGAGAAATTCTTTAGGTATAAGTTGGACTTGTCTAAAAATATAGAAGATAACATAGATGATTTCACTAAACTGATACAAGATATTAAATTGACGGGAGATAAAAACATTGATGAGTATTGTCCTATTGTCTTATTGAATGCCATTCCTGATGCTTACTCTGATGTCAAGGCTGTTATAAAATATGGTAGGGATAGTGTTAACCTAGAAACGATCGTTAATGGTTTAAAAAGCAAAGAAATGGACCTAAGGACTAATAAACCAACACAAAACCAACATGAGGTTAATTTCGTTAGAGGTAGGTCTAAGTTTAGGAACTGTGGATCTAGGACTAATAACAGAAGCAAGAGTAAAAATAGGAGTTCTAGTAGGAGTAAATCGAGACCTAGAGATAACCACTATAGAGATGACAAGACTAGAGAACGACGTTGCTATAATTGTGGATTAAAGGGTCATTACATAAAAGATTGTAGAAAGCCTAAAAGAAATAGTAGGAAAAGACAATCCGAAGAAAGATAACATGCTAATAATGTCTCAGAAGAAAATGGTGAAGTCTTTGTGGTATGTGAAGTGAACTCTGTGCTTTCTGTGAACAAGCATGAATGGTTACATGATTCTGGTTGTACGTTTCATATGAGCCCTTTTCAAGAATTTTTTTCTAATTTCAAAAATGAAAAATGTGGTTTTGTTTTTATGGCGAATGAAAAGCGATGTGAGATAATGGGTTTTGGTGACATTTCTCTTACTTTTAAAGATGGTTATAAACTGATTTTGAAAAATGTTCGCTATGTGCCTGATCTTAGTCATAATCTCATATCTTGTGCTGCACTTGAGGAAGAGGGTTTAGAGGAAAGTTGGGAAAGGGAGAAATGAAAATTATGAAAGGTTCCTTGGTCGTTTTTAAAGCTAAAAATAAGAGAAATCTTTATTTGTGTTCTGTGACTTATGATTCTCTTGTTGCGACTGTGAATAAATGTGATAAGACCTCATTATGGCATAAACGTTTTGGTCACATTAGTCAAAAAGGGCTTGAGTTTTTAAGAAGGGAATGAATTCTACGTGTTAAACTTGATGATTTGAAATTTTGTGATGACTTTGTGCTTGGTAAACAGCATCGTGTGTTCTTCCCTGCTAAACCTTCCCCAAATCCCTCCATATCTTCCTGCATTCTTGACTATGTGCATCATGATGTTTAGGGTCCCTCTAAGGAACCCACCCATGGTGGTAATCGTTATTTCCTATCTATTTTTGATAATTTTTCAAGTAAAGTCTTTGTTTTCTTATTAAAACATAAATTGGAAGTTTAGTTTGAAAAATGAAAAATTTTGGTGGAAAACCAAACTAGTAGAAAGCTCAAATCTCTTAGAACCGACAATGGTCTTGAATTTTGTAACAAAAATTTTTCTGATTTATATGAAAAGTTTGGCATAAAGAGACACAAAACCAACCCTTATACCCCACAGCAAAACAGCGTGGCCGAACGCATGAATCGTACTCTTCTAGAAAAGGTTAGGTGTCTTTTGGTAAGTTTTGATTTACAGAAATCTTTTTGGGGTGAAGCCCTCTTAACTGCTGCTCATTTGATTAATCTTTCTCCGTTTGTGCCTTTGCTTGGTAAGTCTCCTGATACTGTGTGGTATGGTAAACAACTTGATGTTTCTACTTTACGTATTTTCGGTTGTTCTGCTTTTGTGCATCAAAATTCTGATAAGCTAGAACCCCGATATGTGAAATGTGTGTTTATTGGTTATCCCAAGGGTGTCAAAGGGTATAGACTATGGGTATGAAGCCAGTCGGTTTTAAGGTTTTGATAAGTAGAGATGTCATATTCAATGAAAATGAGATGCCTTTCCTTAAAATTTTAGACATAGCCCAAAACGACACCACTTTTAATAAGGTGGAGGATAACATAGAGGATAACCAACAAGAGGGGGAGATAGAAGCATAAATTCCTGAACACCTAGAAGTACAAGAACAACACTTAGAAAATACGAGCATAGAGACAAACCTTGATGACTATCAATTAGTTAGAGATAAGAGTAGGAGACAAACTAGGATGTCTTCAAAACTTAGAGACTACCAAGTTGTTTTAAACACTGAAATTCCTGAACCTACGAGCGTAGAAGAAGCCATAAAATAAAAAAATTGGCTTAGTGCCATAGAGGAAGAAATAAAATCCCTTAGGGATAATAAAACTTGGATCCTAATTCCTAAACCCTCTAAATGCTATTTAGTAGATTGTAAGTGGATCTTTAAGGTTAAATAAGAAAATCTAATAAAATACAAAGTTAGGTTAGTAGCTAAAGGTCTCACACAAAAAGAGGGTATTGACTACAATGAAATTTTTTCTCCCATTGTGAAATACACTACTATTCACATTATACTTGCTCTTACTGCTCATTATAATTAGGAATTAAAACAAATGGATGTGAAAACTGCATTCCTTCTATTTCCCACACCTATTTAAGGTCTCTTGCTCTCGGTTTTTTCGCACAATCCGAATCTCTCATATTCTCACCTCAATCGGTTCTGAGTGAACATTCTTTGTGGATCTTTGTGATAGAAAGTTTCTAAGTGATTTCTTGAGGTTTTCCGACGGGTTTGTTGGTGGTGGTGTAACCATGGTCTGAGATTTGGATAACTGGTCTTGTGTGATCGAAATCTGGCTTTCCTGAGCCGCATTCGTTAAGAATCTGTTTTATTATAGTTTGATTTGTTCATTCTATTATAAGTTGTAATATCGGTTTGTATTTTAATGAGTTTTGTACTCCATATCGTTGTAATAGTTGATTAGGATCTTGAGGTTGCCACTCTATACTTTCTTTATCTTATTCGATTTCTTTTTCTATCTATGGACTTGTTAAGACTTCGTTTGTGTTGCCAGTAAGTTATGCACTTTAATATGATGCATGTAATGTTAAGTCTTCTGACTTGTTAAGTCTTTATCGTTGATTTTGTTCACCATTTTAGAATTGAATTTTGTGAACTTTTTGCATGCATCTGTTTTGCAAAGAACTCCAAATATAGGCAAATCATATGTGGAGCATCAAAGAGTAATAAAAGACTAACTTGGTCAAAGAAGAATGTAAGATCAAGTTAGTATCATCTGGGTAAATTATAGTTTTGGTCCCATAAGTGGACCTGATTCCAATTTTAGTCCCACACTCAGGGCAATTCGTGTATTTAGTCCTGTATGTAGATTTTTTTCCAATATCAGTACAAAATGGGGATTTCCGTAAGAAGTTAACAGCAACTGCTGAAAGCCGTCTGCTGCTGTTAAATATGGAGGGAAAGCATGGAGAATTGGAGGGAAAATTTGCAACTTCGTGGGAAATTACATTATACTCTCTTTCTTCTATTTAAGTCCTATTTTTTCATTTCTCTCTTGCATTTAGTAGAAAAAAATGTCACAAAATATGACTGGTAATAGAGAAAATTTTTGTCATTATGGAAGGCTTGCGATTTTGAAAACCTCATGGACGATGACAACCCATGCAGGAGGTTTTTTGGGTGTACGAAAAAAAAAAGCGGGTGTGGTTTTTTTTGTTGGAAAGATCCGCCGATGTGTGCAAGGGCAAAGGTTATGATGCAATCCGTGTATGATAATCTTTGCCCTTGCACACATCGACGGATCTTCCCAATGAAAAAAACCACACCCACTTCTTTTTTTCGTACACGAAAAAAACCTCCTACCGGGGTTGTCATCGGTCCATGAGGTTTTCAAAATAGCAAGCCTTTCACAATGAAAAAAAATTTCTCTATTACCAGCCATATTTTGTAACATTTTTTCCTACTAAATGCACGAGACAAATGAATAAATAGGACTTAAATAAAAGGAAGAGGGTATAATGTAATTTGCACATTCCCTGTATCAGTGAAATAATTCTTGCAAAAAATTCGAAATATAGCAATGTCCGTAGAATTATCCCACTGATGTAACGTAGGAAATTTCATTTCTCCATTATAGGGGTGGCAAATGAGCGAGTTGTGTGGGGTTTGGGTTGGGTTCAAAATGGGTCCAAATGAATGGGTTCAAAATGAATCGAGTTGCAAATGGTTGGGTCGGATTAGTAAAAATCATTTTATTAATTTGAATCAAAAGATTTCAAAATTTCACTCAATGGAAAAAAAAAGGATAATATTTGAAATATTAAAAAATATAATTACTACTGTGATGTAATACGACTAGACTTATATCATATGTTATTTTTGTCTAATGACCATGTACATTAAAATTCAAAACATTCTACTAAATATCTATAAAATCCTACCTTTTGCCAAAATAATCATAACATTTTGAATGCTCATTTTGAAAGAACACCAAGCAAGCCAAATCAGAGGGAGAAAAGTGCCCTCAAGAAGTTGGACGACTCCCCATCAGATAGGAATCTGGGCGAGGAAGGAGTCCCCTTTCATCATTCAAGACAGTGTATCATTGAATCAGATCATGTGATTTTAAATCATACCGTCTGATATGATCTAATGGATACAGTCTTATATATATTTAAATTTGGTATGAATCGAGCGTCCGAATTTTAAGATGTCGTGATTATTGTTTAAACTTTTTTATCTCATTGTACATATAATAAAATAATAATTAAAATAAATAAAATTGTTCAACTATCATTATTATTATTATTATTATCATTATTTTTAGATTAATTCATAGAAATCACTAAATTTCGACATAAATTTATAAGAAATAAAATAGATTGCATAATGCATATTATGTATCGTGATATAAATATAAAAACTCAAAAATTGATAAAAAATCATAAGTGAATTACCTGTCAATTAGAAAAAGTATAACACAATACCAATATATATTAAAATATGACATAAAATTTATGTGTCATATTAACAATAATTTTAATAATAAAAAATATTATAATTTACTAAGTTGTTGATTAAATTTATTTTTGTATAAGGATTAAATGTATAAATAAAAGTACTAGAACTTATTATTATCTAATATAAAATATTATAAAATTGATTAATAATTATAATACATGGTAAATTTTGAGTATAAAATTGATAAAGTATTGAATATGAAATTAAATATATAAAAATTTTAAAAATAAAAATATATATAAAAAAATAAACCCTATTATAATTAGATTGTGTGTGTTGAAAAAGTAGATTCTTGCAATTACTATCCCATTAAATTAAAGAGAATATATTGTTTGTATCGAAAAAGAAAAGTACTTGCACCTAAAATCCACTTGTTATTAGTTCCAAATTTTATTAATTATAATAACTTCTAAATTAGTATTTGTCTATATCCTTCATCTTAGCTCTCATCGTCTTCCCTCTCAAGTCGTATAAGCAGAAAACAGCTTCTAACTTAATTTCAGCTGCTACAATGGAAAACTACAAGCATGGGGAAGATGAGGAAGCTGGTGCGCTGGCCTTGGCTGCTTGTGTCTCTCATATCTTCCCCATGGCTTTGGACGCCGCCATTCAACTTGACCTCTTCGAGATCATCGCCCGGGCCGGCGGTGGCGTCCAACTCTCTCCTTCTGATATTGTCTCTCAACTTCCGACCAGCCACGACGGAGCAGCCGCCGTGCTTGATAGCCTGCTCCGGCTGTTGGCCACCCACTCTTTGCTTACTTGTTCTGTGAGCAGACGTGAGCACGGGGGGACTGAAAGGCGTTATGGACTTGCTCCGGCGGGGAAGTTCTTCGTCGGAGATGAGAATGGAGTGTCACTTGCTCAGCTTCGAGCACTCACTCGTTGGGATAAAAGACGATTCAGGTATGTTTCTTAAATGGGAAAATTATTATCCAAATCATGTTGGATTTAATTAAATCAATCAAGGAATAAATATAATAAACTTATTATATAATTTATTATTATTTTTAACCGCACATCAATAATACAATAAGTATATTGTTGTCTCATCCAATTCCAATATAGGTTACAATTTATCAAATGAATGTCTGTAAGTCACAATACTACCTTTTTAGTGAGATATATATAAATACATATATATAATTAAATTTAGGAATAATTATACATTCCTCTTCTAAGATTTGATGTGATTACACGTGGATAGTTTGTGGTTTGAAAAGTTATATTTAACACTCTTGAGGTTTGTTTTTGTATAAAAAATAAGTCTCTCTATTATCCAAAATTCACTAAATTTGCTAATATTAACAAAAAGATCCAAAAAAGAATCTATATTTACCCACGATTACTTATTGTTAACTTATTACATATCAAATAAATAATTTTATGATCAAATTACCCTCACATGTCTTCATGCATTGATGTATGTGTGAAGGCATATATTCACCGTTATAAGATTAGTTTAGTTCGAAAAAAAATATTCGACCTGCAATAAGTCACTAATAAATCAATTGAGGGTAAATATCAATTTTCTTTCAATTTTCTTTAAAAGTATAAGAAAATCAGTGAATTTTGATCGACGGATGACTTAATTTTAATTTTCTCAAACTACAAGGAGTTTATGTAATTATATCAAATCTTGTGGAAGGAGAGTGTAATTCTTTCTTAAATTTATATTGAAATCCTTAAATTTTGAACTTTAAAAAGCTATGTATTTTCCTATACACTGGATAGATGAATTGGTATTTGCAATGTTAAAAATAATCCTTAGCGATGTCAATGTGATTTTTTGAAATATTTGTTAAATATATATACCTAGAATTGTAAATTCATTCTAAAGTTCTAAACAATAATGGCAATACAAACTTTACGTAAGTAGTATAATTTTCAATTGGTATGGTTTTTGTATAAATACGACTTAGCTATGTGATTGATTATTTTTATGTATGTCAATCACATAATAAGTTTGATGCCTAATTATGTGATTAGTTTAGGAACAAACTCAATTTAAGTTAAAATTTGCCTCCCAGACGATATGGACTTTTGAAGTTGGAGGAATAATACCTGATCTTTGACCTAACTAAATTTATTTATCATTAAAATTTTAGATTTTTTTATCGTGCAGTTTAAAAGATGCAGTTCTTGGAGGAGGAAATTTAACTGAAAGAATTTATGGAAATTCTTTCTACAAAATAATATTGTCGGATTCGAGAAGTACTAAGATTTTAAACAACGCCATGAGAGCCCATTCCACAGTGCTCGTGAAAAAAGCTACCAATATATATGATGGGTTTTGGAGTTTGGGTTCGATAGTGGATGTTGGTGGTGGTACGGGTACTGCTCTTGGTATCATCGTTGCAAAGTATCCTCATATTAAGGGCATTAACTTTGATTTACCACAAGTTGTGCAAAATGCCCCATCCTATAATGGTGAGTTTACAATTATCAATTATGATATCGATGAATGTTATTCTTCTCAATTTTTTGGTGTTATGATGATGGGTTTTTTTTTTGTCCATATTTTTAGATAAATTGTAACAAATTCCCTAAAATTTGTCATAATTTGTTCGCTTTCACATTAATTTAAAGTATTCTCAAATTGAAATTTAAGTAATTAATGGTTGAAAAATGGAGGAATTGAATATTTCATGGTTGAAAAATGAAATTTGTTCTTGCAGGCGTAGAGCATATTGGTGGGGATATGTTTGTTCAAGTACCAAAAGGAGATGCCATCTTACTCAAGGTATATTTGAACCTTAGTTTTATATTTTATCTATTAGTAATATATAATTTGTTACTAATTAAAATTTAAAGATTATAAAATGAAATTAAGTTGATATATATATATATATTATTACAGTATATTCTGCACAACTGGAATGATGAGAAATGCATTAAGCTGTTAAAGAATTGCTACGAAGCATTGCCAAACAAGGGAAAGTTGATTATGATGGATTATATTCTTTCGAACAGCCCTAAAACTGATGTTCATGCAAAATATGGTTGTTGCATGGACATTATCATGTTGACGAATCTGGAAGGGAAGGAAAGAACAAAAGATGAGTTTGAAACCCTTGCAACAAAAGCTGGATTCGCAGAGTTTAAGGTTGTTTGTTATGTGTATGGTATGTGGATAATGGAGCTCATGAAGTCTATTTAAACTCATAATTCTCAACTTATTTTTAGCTTCAATATTCTCCAAAATGTATGAAATTTGCTTATAAGACTATGGCTCACCCAGATATTGTAATAAATTCGATTTTTCAATCCTTAATTTGTATTGAAGTTCTTGTTATGCCCTCATTGGATGTGTGAAGATCAAAATGGTGACTAGTTTCTTTACTTTGAAGGAATTAGATAACACTCTCTTCTTAAGGATCAATCTTAAGGTCAAACGACTGAATCGGCACGAACCTAACCAAACCCCCCCAAGCCCTAACCCCCCGTCCCCACCCCCTGCCTACCTTTCTCTCCAATCACTGCCACCCCTACCCTACCTCCCTCCTCCCCCCGTGCCACCCTCGCCCCCATCGTTCCCCTCATATTGGGGAACGGTGATGTTAGCCCACAAATGGGGGCGAGGGAGGGCAATGGAATAGGGGGTGACATCGCCCAGATAAAGAAACAGGGCAATGGTGGATCTGGGCAACAACGGCATCATCGCCGCCCCCTTTTGTACGGAGACGGTGGCTGTCGCTATCAACCTAATTTTTTTAATTAATTTAATTATATTAATTAAATATATTTTAATTAATTAAAAATAATTTTAGATAATTATAATAATTAAATATATATATTTAGTTATTGTGGAATACTTTTAAATAATTATAACAATTATTATACTTAAATTAATTTAAATATATAATTAATCAAGGATAATTTTAGATAATTAAAATAATTATTTTATTTAAACTAATTTAAATATATATTCAGTTATTAAAAAATTTTAAACATATAATTTGATGGGTATGACCTAATGAATTATGACCTAATAATAAATCAAAAGGTGCAACACTCTACCTCTCAACCCCAATTCTTGCGGAGGAGGAACCCATCGCGGGGAGCCTAATGTTTGTGGCCCAAATGCCAAATATAACAGTCCTGCTATCGCCCACACGTCATCCACTGATCACGTGGCGCATAGTTGGGATTCCCACGTATGCCCCCTTCTTGACTAGCCTTGAACACGCGTGGCAGGAAGGCTTCCCTCGAGAACCTAGACTCTCACACACAACAGACTCCCTGCAGGCTAGGAATCCCACTCCACCTCGGACTCTGTCCCTCACAGTATGATCCCTAAAAAATAGGACTCGATCACGCCATATTTAAACCATCTTATCTGTCCCTCGCGAGAACAAGAAACACTATTAGTTGCTTGATGAAGGAAGACACTCTTCTATAAATAAGGTACTCATCCCCAAGCGGAGGGATCCCTTCACCAGACGAAAATTAGGCTGTCACTCTGCCGTGTTTTTGTTATCTTGACTAATATTTTATTTGTTAGATAGATGAAAATACAAAAATAAGAAATAAAAAAATCAATCAAAACAAGTACAAAATGTATATGTGAAAATATATAAACACTGTGAGGCTATGTTTATCAAGAACACCAAAAGATAAAGTAAAAACTAGTTAGAAACATCTCGAAACACACAAGGAGCTCATGTAGCACACCTTCCATTAATTACTAACGAAATGGGTGTTTTTTGTTGAGTTTTACAAAACACGGGTGGGGGTTTAACCAATATTGAAAATATAGGGGATTTTTTTAACTGTTTCGATAGGAGGGTAAATTACATTTTAACCTATTTTTATATTCAATTCTGGTTGTTCGGGGATTGATCTTAAAGACTATAGTGACGTGTGTTGTTAAATTTTGTATACTTGATTTTAAATATTTTGATAATTAATTACTTTTTGTGAATGGAAGTTTAGTAATATATACTCTTATTTATTTTTATCAATTTCTACGTCTTATTTTTATTATAATATTTTATGGGTACTTTCCAAAATAAATTGACCCAAAAATCGTAATACCAAGCCCAAATAAGGACCCATCAGCCCATGTGAGAGGCAGCTCGTCCAAATCACTATTCCCCGTCCAAGAAGGGGACCTCCTATGATGCAGCCTGGCGCATAGAAAATGTCCATCTGGCTCAGCCCAAAGGGCCCATTCCTGCACCAAAGTCCAGTCAAGGAAGGAAAACAACTTTGTCATATTTGGCCCAAAGAAGGAGCCCAATTCAGAGGCCTCCAAAGCTAGATGATAGGAAAAAAGGCGCCCTCAAGAGGATGGACTCTTTAGTTTGAAGGACTCTCACCAGGTAATAGTTTGCACGTAGAAAGAGCCCCCCTTTGTCCGGAGACTTGTTGCTTAAGAAACGGATAAGGAGGAGCCTTATCTACAGAATCCCGCCTTTCTTCTAAATCATACGGATTCCCCTCAGCAGGACTCCTATTGCAAGGGAACTCCTCTATCTATAGAGGAGGTACCCACCGACAAACACCCCGTTGACACACTCGAAAACTCTTCCTCTTGCTGCTATTCTATTACTCTAAGTTCGTGCTCTTGCATACTAAATTCTTAGTTTTATCATAATTTCTTGTTGTCATTCATTTTTATTTTTATCTATCCTTATTCGTAATTAAGTTAAGCATCGGAGTGTTAACCATTTATTTTGCAGGTCCTTTTTCTCAAGAATGTTTATTCCATCCCATATCCACTTCAAGGATCTAAGGACTTCGAACCCGTGCTAAAATTACACGCATCACTTGGTTCCGTCTGTGGAAAATTGAGTTAAAGGCAAGAGAATATCATGAAAACTCCCGGCAATTCCACTAACAAGCAGAAGACCACAAAGGTACCCGATAACAATCAGCCTCTGCAGGTTATTACAGGGGCCTCCCTAGCACCGGTAGGAGGGTTCGCCCCAGCTTTCCCAGCTCCGCTGCTGTCTCCTAGAGTGACCGAGCCATTGGCTAATTACACAAGTCTAGAGGGAAATAGCGAATGTGTATCGGTTTCAAGAATCTTAACAAGGTCTGCCTGAAAGATTTTTATCCCCTTCCTCGAATTAATCAACTGGTGGATTCTACGTCTGGATGTAGATCCTAAGTGCACAAATGGACTATATATTTTTAATAAATGAGTACAATAATCATAAATTCAACATAAATTATTGAATTAGGGTAATTTTTTCTACAATTACAAAAATTAATATTTATTATGATTTGTATAGATTATGTTTAATGGTATGCCTTCTATACCACATGGTCATGGCCCGCCACTTCCAGCAGCGCCGTCTGATGCTTCATAGGTTGGAGAAGCAGTCTTTTGACCACCCCCACCACCTAACATAGTAGGACTATCAGCTGCCCCGTGACTCCAGATGATGTTGGACCATCTAGTGCGGCATCGACGGCTGAGGAGGTCGAAAAGCAATCTACCACACTAGCAGTTTCTCCACCACCAGCACCACCAACAATACCCCTACCATCTGCGCGCTAGTATATCAGCTTCGATCACGTGAGGTAAATTTGTTTATGAATATTTTTTAGTATTATTTTATCTTAAAAATTACAATTAAACTCCCTTTCAAGTCTAACCGCCACTTCCATGAGCGCATCAATGCGATGGTGTGAGGACACTTTCCCCACCCATGGCCATGTCCGAGGAAGGTGCCGCCAGAGCACCAACATTTCTGGTTCGAGAGCATGAAGGTAATGTAATTAAAATAATTTCGTATTATCTTATAATCTAAATTATTAAATGAATTTTACTAATATTTTTTTTAATTTTCTTATTGTGGATGACCTACTGATGGGATTATGACGACGAGTCCATGTTCCAAGTCTTCCACATGTGGATCAAAAAATACATCCGGAAGACGTTCTCCATTTCCTAGTCGAGCCTGGTCAAGACACTTTGGCTGGCCAACGATGTATGGCTCCAGCTCCAGGCGTACTGCGCCAGTGAGGACTTCCACCTCGAAAAATAAGGTGAACCGAGCGACAAGCCCCACAGTGTCCTCAACTGTGTACCTCGAAAATCTTACTATATCGACATGTACAAAAGGAAGTTGGTAAGTACATTACAATACCTTTATAGATTTATCATTATTTTATACATATTATGCTAATTATTTTATTCTTCTACAGGAGGTAGACCTTGGTTGGTCGCGCAAGCAGATAGAGTTATTTGCCAGATGCTATAAGAAGAAGGAGGATGGTGGCTGGAGCAACCCAACGGCTGTTGAGGTGGCGGTAAGTACCTTACTAATATTAATAAGGATGATCATTCCTAATACCATTGCTAATACAGTTTTAGATACATATTCCGAAATTAGATTGACTATCCCTAATACCATTGTTAAAACGGTTTTAAATATGTATTTCTAAATAAAATTGACCGTTTCTAAAGAAGTTACAGGAAATTGTTCCAAATAAAAATTTGACCTTGCCTAATACTATTACAAAAATTGACAAACAAACCATTCCAATGACCATTCCTAAATATGTCATCAATACAAATAAATACAGTTCCAAAATTTAGGCATAAGTATTACAAAAAACATTTCAAAAGTAACTCGAAATAAATAATATAACCATTTCAAATGTCATCCAATCCGTTCTAACTAAAAAAAAGGAATTTTTTTTAATGAAAATCAATATTAGGAGCGGTCACCAACGATGTGTTACACTGAAAGTGCCAAATAAGAATAGTCCTTTATTAACCCTTCCTAAATATTTGTAACACCGTCTATAAGGATAGAAAGTGAATCGTTCCAAAATTCGGTTCAAATTGATCCCATCAATTCTAAACTGTTTCAAAGAAAAGAAAAAACAATTATTTTTAAACCCGTCCCAAATCCCACCTTTCTTATATAGTGTTTCTAGAATTGGTTCTTGTCGATTTAGTCCTCTGACCTTGAGATTGTTCCTTAAGAAGAGTGTGTTATCTAGTTCCTTCAAAGTAAAGAAACTAGTCACCATTTTCATCTTCACACATCCCATGAGGGCATAACAACAACAACGCTATGAATGAAGGATTGAAAAATTGAATTTATTACAATATCAAATATATATGGTTGAGCCATAGTCTTATAAGCAAATTTCATATATTCTGGAGAATAATGAAGCTGAAAATAAGTTGACAATTATAAATTTAAATAGACTTCATGAGCTCCATTATCCGCATACCATACATGTAACAAACAATCTTAAACTCTGAGAACCTAGCTTTTGTTGCAAGGGTTTCACACTCATCCTTTGTTCTTTCCTTCCCTTCCAGATTTTTCAACATCATAACTTCCATCCTAGAGCCATATTTTGCATGAACATCAGTTTTAGGGCTGTTCGAAAGAATATAATCCATCACAATCAACTTTTCCTTGTTTGGCAATGCTTCGTAGCAATTTTTTAGCAGCTTAATGCATTTCTCATCATTCCAGTTATGCAGAATATACTGTAATAAAAAAAATATAAATATATCAACTTAATTTCATTATATAATCTTTAAATTTTAATTAGTAACCAATTATATAATACTAATAGATAAAGTGAGAACTACCCAATCCTATGAGACCAAATCTGTCATTTTCCCAAAAGAAAAACACTAGTAGTTGTTCTGTTCAGGCATTGAACGTCGACCAAATTTTTTTTCGTAAAATTAATTTATTTATATATATTGATTTTTATTTATACTATCGTAAAATTATTTATAATAATAATAACAACATAATATATATATAGAGAGAAATAGATAGATAGATAGATAGATAGATTACGTAGTATAAGCATGCTTCACATGCACATTTATGAACAACGATACGAGAAGATTTATTGAGCTAAAAATATGTTGATAATCATAAGTTTAATACGGTGATCACAGCGTGGTTTGTTTTTTTATAAAATTATTTTTAAATCGAATTGTTAATGACAATTTAATGAAATAACTTTATAAATTGTCAATTTAAGACCAAAATCAAAAGTATTGTTTCAAGCGATTTGACGGTTTTAATATTCTAACGAAAACAAGATATTAAGATTAAAAAAAAATAAGAATATATATTATTAAAACTTTTTCATTGATAAAAAGTAATTGATTATCATAATACTTAAAATCAAATTTACAATAATTTAAGAACATACATCGGTATAGTCTTTTAAGTAATAAAATATAGTAAATTTTTGAATAACTAAAGTTAAATTAATACACAATAGTTCAAGATATAAAGCAACTAGAAGTCTTTGAAAACATTTTGAATGCTCTTATATCCCATGAGTAGGTGAGAGCAAGGGGGGCTGCAGATAGCGTTAGGTTGGTGTGATTGTGTGAAATGGATCTTAATGCATTTGGGTGTGTGTAGCTAATTCGCTAGCTATGCTTATAGAGTCAACAACTTATTGTCATAAATTTTTTAAGAGATAAGTCATAATGATTAACCAACTTGAATTATAAGCTGCGTGTTAGGCAAGTTATCAGTGCATCTTGAGATATGAGTTATATAGCTATGTAATTATTAAAGTAACAAATCTTTTATTGAGATTGCATTTAAAATTTTGTAATAGATAAAAACTTACTATTTTCCTTTTAGATTGTACCCATGAATACACCCATTAAATAATAAAGATAAACTTTTGATGATCCCTACTATCGAGTAAGACGAAACATTTTATTGATAAAAAAAGGAGTTTGTCTTATTGATTAAAATTTCTTATAAAATAAGTTATAATTATAAAGGGTGTATGCTAATTAGATGTATTAAAACATAATGGTGAAGAGGGTGCTATAAGAAGGGTGGTGCTCGTACTTGTCGTTCCCGTGCTCTTCTAATATTTGGATGAAGGCTAACGTTCTCGTGCTACTCAAACATTTTGGCCCTCGAACCTCGTATAATGCTCACATCATCAATCCCCCAGTTTTATTTCTCTTAGGCTCTCTGAGAGGAGGAGGGATAAAATATAAGTGTTCTTATTCTTTTTTTAATGACAATAAGTGTAAAATAATATATTAATTAGAAAAAATTACAAAATTGGTCCCGTAAGTATGGGGATGTGGCAAAATTAGGACTGTGACTACAAAGACTGGCAATTTTAATCTTGTAAGTATTGATTTTTTGGCAATTTCGGTCCTTTCGATCAAAATTGCCAAAACGCGGCGGAGAGATTTGGGGCTTATGGTTCCGATGTCCACGTGCGCAACTTAAACAACTAGGAGCTTGCGTGGCAAATAACGCGGCTAATGACGTGGCTTAGGCGGGAAAAGAGGCCCTCTTCCCGCTTTTTTTACCCCTATATAAGTAAATCTCTCTCTCTCTCTCTCTTTCATTTTTGCTGTAAATGAAGTTGCACGTGATGGAAAACAGTGAAAATGTCTTCAATATCGTCGGGCAATTACTCCACCATTGTGGTAAACTACTTTTGTGTCATTAGGACTCCATTGAAAACCTCTTGGACCAATGACAATCCCGGAAGAAGGTTTTACTCTTGCGCAAATTATAAGGTAAGAATTGAAGTTTAAGTTCAAGTTTTGTAGATATTGGCTTATTTTTTGTTCGATTGTAGAGTAGAGGATGTTGATTTTTTACATGTGATGACCCGCCTATGTGTGCTAGAGCTTTGTGTGTCATACACAGTTTGCGTCGTAAGCTTCAAGCTATGAAAACGGAAGCAAAACTGTTGAAGAACAAGATATTTTTGGTTTAAAATTTGTTTGGTGGTATATGGTTTGTGTTGGTCAGTTTTTGGATGGGTAAACGGATGGTGGTCTATGGGTAAACATAAGATGGAGGAAATGTAATGGTATTTGTGGTTTTAATAATGAAATTGAAAGCCTCAAATTTGAAGCTTTTGTGAATTCTTTGTTATGTTGTTAAAGAATTCTGTTAATGAATTTTAATAATCAAACTAAAAGCCTGAAATTGCAGTTGTTGATTAATTTTGTAATATAATAAAAATAAAAATGAATTTTCAACCATTCTGCAGCCTTTTCAACAATATAATGAATTTTCAGCAATATAATGAAATGAAAAGCATTCATTTCCGCACCCTTTTCAACATGTTAATGAGAAACATTCATTTCATACTAACATCAATTTACAACTTGTCTTCACAAAAAACATGAACATCCATTTACAACATTTCTTCACAAAACATGAATATTCATTTACAAAACCCCCTAATTCATAGGATATGCAATAACAATTGATTCCTCAAGTTTCTCAAGTATCTTGAGATTATAGACAAAAGATGTTTCCATCAATACAGAAAAGTTCTTAGACAAAAGGTGAATTCCTCCCATATTTCTTCTGACCCCTGTCTCCCCTGTCCTTTGATTGTGATAACACATTGTTCAATCTTGATAATGTAACATACTTCTTGCCATCCTTGTCCAAAAATGTGCATGTTGACAGAAGAGGTTTGGTTTCTGGATGTAAAGGTTGTTTTGGAAAAACCTCTTGTCTCCCTCTCCATCTTGGTGGGGCTCTAATATTAACTCTTAGGACTGGTGGCTGCAGATGAGTTGGTGGAGGAGGCCTAGAGCTTTGAGCTGCATCTTGTTGTTGGGATGTGGAAGACATGTATGATTGCTTCCATGGTTGCTTATGTGCAACTTTTTGTTTATAACGGCGTGGCTTGATGGTTTGGGTACTGGTTATGTTGAAGCTGGGTTCTCATGTATTACTTATAAGGAGAATGAAATAAATCAAATAAGTAAATGATAAATAAAATTTTTGAAATTACTTGAGAATTACTTACTGAAGCTACAGTTTGTGGCTTGTATGATGGACTGCAGTACTTGAAACTTGTTGTTCTTTCATGCTCTGAAAAAAAAGTCATTAAGTATTAGAAGATGTATAATTAAAATGGAATGAATGGGTACTGAAGTTTCTTACCATAGACTTGTTCTCTTCAAACACATCAGGTTTAGTCATCTCGTTAGTTGAAATTTGTTTTTTCATCTTCTACAAAAAAGTTATTAAGTAATAATGAATGTAAACTTAAAATGGAATGGGTAGTGATGTTTCTTACCATAGATTTGTCTCCTTCAAACGCATCAGCTTTAGTCAGAGTGTCCTTGTCACCTGCCTCCTTTTCAACCTATAACAGAAAAGTTTCATAGATAAGTATGAGATTAATGCACTAAAATCAGATTTAGATATTTAGTCTTACACTCATTTTTTCGCTTGCATGAGCCTCTTTTCCTTTAATTTCTTCTATCACTTGACTAAATGCATCAGTGACTTGTGTATCTTCTTGCAGGTTCTTCAATGGACATCTTCGGGCATTGTGTTTCTCCTTACCGCATTTGCTGCACTTGACAGTCTTCTTCACCCTTTTGCATGACTGTGAATGGCATTTCTAAATTCAGGTTTAGTGTTGAAGATCATACCTAATTCAAAGGTAGGATCATATTGTTCCATAGGATTGAAAATAATTTTTGGCTCTCCTGTTTCATCATCATCATACCCTTTCCATTGTGATAGTCATTCTCACCCCCAAACAGGTCTTCCTCACCCTCTTCATTGTTACCGTTGTCATGATCTTTATTTTTTTCATTTTTTTCTTTAATATTAGTTTCTTCTACCTCTCTTTCTATTTATTTTTCCAAAGCCTCTTCATCAATGTACTCTCCTATTTTTTGAGTATTCATCTCATCATTTCTCAAATTATAGTCACTATCTTCAAAGGATTCAGATTCTTTTAAATTTTCACCGTCTTCAGTTAACCCACCTCCTGAGGTTGTGTACTATATTCACCAACCTGACTGCCCATAACATTTCTATCAACTTCAACATATATATTGATTTCTTTTTCAGGAGCTATTCCAGCACACACATCATACAAAACATCATCACTACTTAGTTTGCAATACACATCTCCAAACTTTGTGAAATATGTCCTATTACCAAAATAACTAACCTCACTAGTCGTTTCATTCAGTTTTGAAATGGACATTTCATACACATCTTCAGAATCAAATTTGTACATTATATTCCCCAAAAATATAATGTAATGGTTGCTAACAAACTGATATTATTATCTGAAAAACAAAAAAGGAACACAAACAATCAAACACAAAACAGAACCAGTTAAAAGTTTAATCACAGAAAAATTCATAAAAAATCATACAAAAAGAGAAAAAAAAATAAATACATTTACACTTAATTCCATAAAAAAACAACTATAAGGATTAATTTCTAGTTTTCCACCAAAGACTGCTTTATCTGCAGTGAGAGCTTACCGTTAATTGTCCACTTGTAGAGCTCAATCCACAATTACTCACGTTTATGATTCTTAACAAGTCAACCAACGAAAATGAAAACCAAATAAATAAATCCTCAAAAGAAGACGAGGTTCCATGAAAACTGTTGTGGCATCAGCTTCAACTTTACTTTCAAGTTATAACCATCAAAACATACATCATGCCGATAATGTAACATAAAACGGGGAAAATCTTTCATCATTACCATCCACATCCTAAATAAAATTAGAGACCACACACATACATGAAAAGATGTGCAATAAAATCAGTTAATCCAAGCAGCAATTAACTAATCACAACTTACTCAAGAATCAGGACAACACTAGGATACAATTGTTATCATTGTCTCTTCAGTGATCATTCGAACAACTCAAACCACAAATCATGTAGTAATACGAAAATGTTAGAGAGGGAACATAGCCCAGACAATAACAACATAATAGGGCCATAGTGTTGGAAATTTTGGAATAAAAACACAAGGGACCACTTTCAGTTTTTGGGACCACAAAAAACCCTATATTGAATGCTAAAATTCAGATTCTTTCAAAACATACAAAACTTATCGTACGAAGGTGGAGGAAAATCGTTAAACTCAGGATCCCGAAGTGGCATTGCTTCAATCAGGTTTCTTCCTCCTCAATCGACGATCAATTGTAGATTCGAGCTCAAAGAACAATTTTTAGGGTTTTTTTGATTTGGGCAAATGTATTGCGATTTGGGGAAGAGAGTTTTACAGCTCTGTTTTTACTCGTCAATTTTTTACCCGCTTGCCATGTCATCATTTTGTGCCATGTGTCAGGCCAGGCGTGCTGCCGACTGTGTAACTTTGGCCTAGTTGGCCTCTTTTCTCATTGAAGCCACGTCATTAGCCACGCAAGCTCCTAGGTGTTTGAGTTGCGTATGTGGACATTGTAACCCTAAGCCCCAAATTTCTCCACTGCGTTTTTGGGTAATTTGGGTCAGAAGGACCAAAATTGCCAAAAACTCAATACTTACAGGACTAAAATTGCCAATCCTGTAGTTACGGTCCCAATTTTGCCACACCCCCATACTTACGGGACCAGTTTTGCCTATTAATTATCAATTATATTCTTTTTTCTGTTTATATTTTGTAACTTACTAAATCAACTCCAAGTGTAAATAGTTAATTTAAATAATATTTTAATATATATTTAGTATCAAATCAATGATCAACAAGTACCAAAATTGAAGTATTGCAACCAATTAAATCATGCTTTGCATTAAAAGATTCGACCAATCAAATGGCACGACATGAAACAACTGCATGTAGGTTCCAATCACATCAAGATAAATAATTTGATATCTATCTCTTTTTAGTAAATACAAATATTAAAGAGATAATGTTAAATTGACCAATCATGTCATGTCAAACATTTGATGCATGTCTTCTAAAATTAAATTATAAAGAGATAATACAAAAGGTGTTCAAGTATATCACAACTCTACCTCTTTGACACTTATATAAAGGGTTCATTGAAGCTCATTCATGACACACAATTGAAAATACAAGTGAAGACGCAAGCAAGAGAGTTTCAAGAAGTCCCAAAATACTCTCAAGCACAAACTAAGGAAGATTAATGACGTTCGAAGCAAAAAATCAAGGCGTTCATTGCAGAAATCATTCAAATTCAATGTTTGATTCAAGAAAAAATCAGAAAAATAGAGAATTAAAATTATCAAGACACAAATCCACTTTGGTGGAAAGATCGAAGCTTCAAATCGACCAATACAAATTCAAGGTCAAGTCAAATGCTCCAAGTTTATAGAATTTACTTCAGGAACAAGTCAAAGGACTCTCAAATTAAAGTTATTTAAAGATCAAAGTCAACGTCGAAGGAGATTAAAAATCAACCTCCACCTCCAAAATTGTCAAAATCAAGGATCACATTCTTGAAGAGAAGAATCAGAGATAAATAGAGATTGTTACCCTCTTTTACCTATAAGATATATATTCTTCTTTCTGGTAATTTTATTGTGTTTTGATTTTCAGACACATTACAACTAGCTCACGCAAGTACAACAAAAAATTTAGGAATTTATAAGCAAGATATGAAAATAATTTTTATTGAATTAGCCTGATTGTTGTGAATAAATAACTTTTTATGCTTTTTCTTATTGGAACTATAATTTAACTATAGAAAGTACAATTTGCTAGATACCACTGTAATTTAATTATAGAAAGTACAATTTTCTAGATACCAAGTGCGACAAGTAACTAGAAGCAAGTTTATTAATCCAGGTTTAGTAAGAGCTATGAAAAAACAGGGTATTTGAGACGGAAATTTATGTTTCTGAAACCATGATTTTCGTTTGTAAAATGAATTAGCGACCAAAAAAGCCATCGCCACGCTCTGCGGCTGAAAGCCCAGTGGCTATATATTAGCAATGGAAATATTCCATCTCTAATTCTGATACTGAACATTTCTGTCATTGATTCTACCGATAAACAAGAACAAAGTTTTATAGTAATCCGACTCTGATTTCCATAGGCAATCCCTCTCTGATTCCGTCAATAAAAAGAGTAATTTTTCTAATTCGTCTCTATAGGTGAAGTTTTTGTTTGTTAGTTCTGTCTCTAATTCCGTCTCTGAAATGCACAAAATGTTCCGTCTCTAATCCATTTGTAAAACCTTACAACTTTCCGTCTGTAAATCCTTACAAATTAACGTCTCTAAACTCCCAAAATTCTGTCTCTAATCCGTCTCTAGTTTTCTCTATTCTTTTTTTCTGATAGATTTTTAATTTCTTTACCCAAATTAATATCCTGGTCATTATACCATCAAATACATTAAATTAATACCAAAATCTAAATTTTCCAAACCAAGAACAATAAATATTAACAAAAAAGATTAATACAACCAACAATAATATAATTATTGTCATTGTTTCATCCAAATACTACCAAATAATATCAATGTCTGCACTCCCAAATCAATAAATGTAAGTCAAAGTACAACCCAAATCAACATAAACTAAGTCATAAACAACCAACAGAAAAAATAAACTAAGGATCTTTCCTGAAATGTTCTTGCTCCTGCTGTCCAGGCCCACCAGTAAATTGATGGTTTGTGTATCCCACATCTTGAAGTAATTTTTGAACTAATTCTTGTATGTCTGCCTCCCTCTTTCGAGCATCTTCTTTCCTCTTCCGAGCTTCTTCAAGAACAATTTCAAGTAATTTTTTTTATTTTCTTTTTCTTATCTAGAAATTCTTCTTCCATCTTTGTAGCATTAGAGCGCATGTCCTCCACAATTTTTGTTAACTCATTAAGCTTCTCCTTAAATGCTTTAAGAGTAGAATTGACTAAACTTGCACATGTAGATGACGAGCTACTTCCAAATTCATATAAGCGTCCTTTAGAAGGACCTCCAGTGATATCATACCAAGTCGAGATATCATAAAAAATTTATTACTAATTAAATGTGTATTTTAGGTACTTTTCTTTTTCAAAGCTAATACTGGTCTGTTTAATTTAAGAGAAATTCTCATTACAAAAAAGACGGGATTTAGGAACGTTTATATTTTTTTTTTACTTTGGAACGGTCAGCAGAACACATAACTTATTTGGAGCGGACTTTGGAACGGATTTGGAACGGTTAGAAATCCGTCCTTACAGTCAACGTTACAAAAATTTAGGAACGGTTCAGGCAAGACCGGAGCAACTTGGGACAGTAACTGTACCGGTCATAGTAAACCATTCCTAATGTTGTTTTTATCCAAAAAAATGTTTAATTTAGGAATTGAAAAGGTTAGTCACGATTTTTGGAACGGATAATATATTTTTGTAATTGAAATTTTTGAACGGGATTTGTAATACTCTTTCTTTGATTTTGAAAGTGTTTTTCTTTTTTTTAATTGGGATCAATTTTGAAACGATATTTCGAACTGTTATTTGAAACGAGTTAGTGAATTAGGAACATGTTTGTAGAACTGTTTTAGTAATATCATTAGGAACGATTTATGTAATTTGGAACACATATTAGATACTGATTAGTAATTCTATTTGGAATGGTTATCCATCAATTTGGTACGATCCATCCATTTTAGGAACACTTATTTGAGACAACCTTTGTCACGGTTTTTGGAACGGGTCCTAGTAAAATTTGTAATATTTTCTTTAGCATTACTAAAATCGTTCTTAAATTTTAAATTTTATAATTTTTTTTATAATTTATTAATATATTTAATAAATTTGAATAAATAAATAAATTTGTACATTTTAATATATTTTCATATATAATTAAATTAATTTATTGAAATTTTAATTAATTTTATCTATAAATTTAATTAATTGAATAAATAAAAAATAATAGAATTTAATAAATATTATGATACATGAATAATTAAAAATTATTATATTAATATGAAAGATATTTAATTACAAAAATAAAAAGGAAATGTAAAATCTAATCTAAACGCTCCTCCTAGCATCCTGATTCTCAATCGGGGGATTCGTCGGAGGTGGTGTTGCAATCCACGAGGAGGCCTGCATCTTCCTCATCATCATCTCGAGGAGTCCGATGTGGTCCTCCATGGCTGGGTTCGCCAATGGCAGTGGCAGTGGCGATGGTGATTTCAATGTGCGGCTAGAGATGTGGGCCTCAGAACCAAGGTCGACTACTTGGTTCTTGTTCTTGCCTCCGACTGCAGCCAGCCACATGTGCTGCTCCGTCATTGCTACCAAGGCCTCGGACCCGGTGGGGGCACTGAGGTCGTCAGCCGTGGGTGGGCTGATGATCCTCCAGCATCTTCTGGAATGTCTCCTATAAAACAAGCAAAATTGTTAGTAATTTTATTAAATGAAGAATTTAGCTACTTACCGCCACCACCGCCGCCCTCGGCACGCTCCAAACTCCATCGTCTTTCTTTTTGTAGCAGCGCTCCAATAATTCCATTTGTTTGGGCAACCGTCCGAGCTTTGTCTCCTATATAAGAAAAACTAGTTAATTAGCATCATATTTAAAAATAATGATTTAACAAACATAAATTATTATTTACTTGCTAACTTCCGCTTGTGCATGCCGACTGAGGAAGACCCCTCCCTTCGGTACACAGTAGAGGACGCCGTGGGGTTTGCCGCCCGGTACACCTTATTCTTGGAGGACTCCTGCTGGAAGCCCTCACTGGCCTAGTTCGCCTGGAGCTGGAGCCAGACCTCGTTGGCCTGACCAAGCTAGACCGGGCAACAAAAAAAATCTTTCGGATGTACTTCCTAGCCCATATGTGGAAGACACGGAACATGGACTCATCGTCCCAGTCCCACTAGTAGATCATCTACAGCAACAAGATTAATCAAATCATTAGTAAAATAAATTACACAATTAGATTATATATTAGATAAAATTAAATTAATTAAAAACTAATTACCTTCATGCTCTCCAACTAGAAATGTTGGTGCTCTGGCGGCACCTGCCTCAGACACTGCCACGGGTGGGGAAAATATCCCCACACGATCGCATTGATGCACTCGTGGAATCGCCAGTCCAACGTTAAATTAATTTGACATTAAATAATTAATTAATATTTTCAAAATGAAATAATTAACAATAAAAAAATTTGGTAAACAAACTTACCTTGTGTCATCGAGGTTGATGTACTGTCTAGCTGATAGTGAGGGGACTGATGGTGGTGGTGGTGGAGCAGCCGTCGGTATGGCCGGTTGTTCTATTGCATCATCTGCAGCCATACAAGCAGCTTCAGATGTACAGCATCATCTGTAGGGCGGGGGACAATGTGGGCATATCCGGTGGTGTGGGTGGTCAGTGGGAAGCATCTAATGGTACTGGGTCACGACCACGTCCTCGACCATGCGGTAGAGGCGATGTACCACTAGACATTATCTACACAAATTATATAAAAGTATTAGTCTAAATTTTTGCATTATCGATATTAATATATTAATAAAAAATAATACACTAATTTTTTTTATTATATGTAAAAATATTAATATTGGAAAAATTGGTCTAAATTAATTTTGAGATTATTTACATTATTATGTAAAAATATTAGTATACATTGTGAATATTGTTCTAATTTATTTTAATTTTTTTAATTGGCATGTAAAATAGTTAATATTGGAAAAATTGGTCTAAATTAATTTTGTGATTATTTACATTATTATGTAAAAATGTTATGGGAAAATTGTTGTAATTTATTTTACTTTTTTTGATTAACATGTAAAAGTATTAATATTGGGGAAATTGGTCTAAATTAATTTTATGATTATTTACATTATTACGTAAAAATATTATGGAAATATTGTTGTAATTTATTTTATTCTTTTTACTATTATGTAATTTATGATTATTTACATTTATTAATGTATTATTGTCAACTTTGCATAAATTGTTCCAAAATTCTTTATTAATGTTATTATTATGTAAAATTTTATTAAATTGCGTAAATTACACATGCACTGCATAAATTATAAATAAATTGCATAAATTTATTAAATTGCACAAATTACACATGTATTGCATAAATTTATTAACTTGTATAGATTACACAGAAATTGCATAAATTGCACATAAATTGCATAAACTACATATAAAAATTTTCAAAAAATATTTTAAGAAAATTTTGCCATAAACTTTTGCTCTTTGGTCAGGATACATATAGCTTTGGGTATCACGTTCGACTTTCTTTCATCCACCTCAAGCTCCATTCGGCTACATATGATTTTGTGGTCCATCTATGCATTCAAAGAATCCTTCGTTATTTTTTTTTTTTTATCCATCACTGTATTGCATATATTGTCAAACACATTTCAATCCATTCGCGGATCTGTTCTCTCGCCAATCTTAGCCGTGCAACCTTCTTCTCTATTTGATTCTTAGTGAATGATTTCTTGTTCCGACTGTAGGGATGGTGAGGGGGGATGAACTGACTGTGGCAGTCAAAGTAGAATTTCTTCCTACCCTTCTGCAGGTAGAATGCATGTGTGTTTTTCATAAAAACTGGACACCATATAACACCAGAGAACTCCATCCAGATGCCATCCCAAAAGCGGATAGGTCGTTCACAATCCACATCAACGTAGCGCATTGGGACTATCTCGTTCTTCACACTGTTGCGCATCAGTACACTCAAATTCTGCAACTCCTAGATCGCAGCTCCAGGTAAACAGCGATCATTTTTTTTATTGATATGTAAAATTGTTAATATTGGAGAAATTGCTCTAAATTAATTTTGTGATAATTTAGATTACTATGTAAAAATATTATGAGAATATTGTTTTAATTTATTTTAATTTTTTTGATTAATATGTAAAAACGTTATCATTTGGGAAATTGGTCTAAATTAATTTCATGATTATTTCGTTATTATGTAAAAATATTATGGGAATATTGTTGTAATTTATATTATTTTTTTTATTATTACATAATTTATGATTATTTACATTTATTAATGTATTATTTTTAACTTTGCATGAATTGTTCCAAAATTCTTTATTAATGTGATTATTATGTAAAATTTTATTAAATTGCATAAATTACACATACATCGCATAAATTGCATACATTATAAATAAATTGCATAAATTACACATACATGGCATAAATTACAAATAAATTGTATAAATTACATATACATATCATAAATTACAAATAAATTGCATAAAATTTTTTTAACTTGTATAAATTACTCATAAATCGCATGAAGCACAAATAAATATTTGAAGAAAATATTTTCTAAAAATATTTTCAAAAAAGTTTCAAAACATATTTTAAGAAAATTTTGCTCTTTGGTCAAGGTATATACAACTTTGGGCATCATGTTCTGCCTTCTTTCGTCCACCTCAAGTTCCAGTCGAGTGCATATGATCTTGAGGTCCTTCCGTGCATTCGGAGTATCCTTATTTTTTCCTTTATATCCATCACAATATTGAATATATTGTTAAACACATTTTTCTCAATGTGCATGACATCAAGATTGTATCGTATCAGATGGGTGATCAATACTCGAGCTCCTAAAAGATGCTTTTTTTTGTCCACTTATGCTCTGTACCATATCCGTCTGGGAGTGACAACGGCACCTCAATCGTAGGACTGAACCCTTCAACCCATTCGCGGATCTGTTCTCCCGTCGATCTTGGTCGTGCAACCTTCTTCTCTACTCGATTCTTAGTGAATTCTTTCTTGTCCCGACTGTAGGGATGGTTCGGGGCGAGGAATTGACTGTGGCAGTCAAAGTAGCATGCCTTCCGACCATTCTGCAGGTAGAATGCACATGTGTCTTCCATATGAACTGGACACCCCATAACACCAGCAGAACTCTATCTAGACGCCATCCCAAAAGCGTGTAGGTCGTTTAAAGTCCACATCAACGCGGCCTGCATTGGAAATATCTCGTTCTTCGCACTGTCGCGTCTCAGTACACTCACATGCCATAAATTCTACAACTCCTTGATCAGCCTCCAGGTAAACATCGATGAGACGTTTCGGATTGGACGGATCGGGGATCACCATCGTCAGGAACATACACTCTGGATTCATGCACATTCTTGGGAAGAGATTGTACGGTGTAAGTATTACCGGCCAACACGAGTACATAAGACCATATTGTCCATGCGGTGCGAACCCATCTGTGAACAAACCCAGTCTAATATTATGGAGCTCTGTTGTAAAATCAGGATATGTACGATCAAAATACCTCCACCCCTCTGCATTAGACAGATAACATATGAATCCCTCTTTCATCTGATAGTTTGCATGCCATGTTTGCTCGACAGTAGCTTCTAAAGCATACAATCTCTGCAGGACAGGGGTAATCGGAGGTACCTGAGAATGGCATATGGTGTCTTCTTGCGATTAGGATTTCACTCCTTGGTCGGCTTATAGCTAGCTTCTCCACAAAACTTGCGGTAGTCCAGATCATTGTCCTCCGTCCAGTACAACATGCAACCATTCTTATTTGCATCAATCTTCTCAACAGGTAAGCCCAAGTCTCTTATCAATTTCTTCGTGCAATAGTAATCCTAGGGTAGGTGGTGTGGTCGCATGGGAATATATGAGCAGCCCACTGCGATATTCGATCATATATATGCTGAGAAATATGGTCGTGGGATTTGGTTTTCGATGTCGGAGCAACTGATGTAGCTGGCTGCAGTTGGGGGAAAAAACAAGGGCCGAGTATTCGGCCTTGGTTTTGAGGCCCACGTCTCTAGCCACACATTCGCATCACCATCGCCACTACTAAACCCAGTCATGGAGGACCGCATCGGCTGTCTCGAGACGATGATGGCTGAAATGATGGATATGATGCGGGAGATGCGGGCCTTTTCATCCACTGTAGCCAGCCTCCAACGAATCCGCCGGCCGAGAATAAAGATGACGCAGACCATTTAGATTGGGCTTTATATTTTTTTATTTTTATAATTAAATTATTTTTTATATTAATATAGTATTTTTTTAATTATTAATTATTTCATAATATTTATTACATTTCATTATTTTATATTTATTCAATTAATTAAATTTACAGATAAAGTTAATTTAAATTTCATTAAATTAATTGTAAATTTATTAAAATATTAAATATATTAATAATTTATAAAAAAATTGTAAAATTCAAAACTTAGGAACGGATTTAGTAATGGTAAAGAAAATGTTACAAATTTAATAAAAATTCGTCACAAAGATTGCCCCAAAAAAGTGTTCCTAAATTGGATGAACCATTCCAAATTAATATATAACCATTCCAAATAAAATTACTAATCAGTATCTCGCATGTGTTTCAAATTATACAAACCGTTCCTAATTCTATTAGTAACATAGTTTTACAAATATGTTCCAAATTCAATACCCCGTTGCAACATAATGTTCCAAAGACCATTCCTAAATTAATTCCAATTAAAAAAAGAAATTGTTCCAAAAATAAATTACGAGTATTACAAATATTGTTCCAAAATTTCACCTAAAAGCATAACTAATTGTTCCAATTTCTAAACTAATAAGTTTTGGGACTAAATCGATATTTGGAATGATTTTCAACGACCGATGCATCACCATCCCAATTGGAGAAAATTGTTCCTGTGTGTTTGTAAAGCCAACAGCAGAGACGGATTCCCTTTCGTTCCAAATTCGTTTCAAAGTGCAGTCTAAATAGGTTTTGTGTTCTCAAAATCATTCAAAGTACAAAAATATCGTTCCAAAATCCGCTCCACATTAATCCCACTTTTTCTTATATTGCTTATTATATATGTAATAGCACATGAAATTAATCATATTAGAGTTTTTATTAAGAAAGCTTAATCTTATTAATATATAACATTCCAATAATACGATGTTATCAAATAATATTATTAACAATATTTCGGTACAATCAATATAAGAACTATACAATATAACAAAATATAATATGATACATATAATACTCAAATAATAGTAAATATCAATGAATATTATCGAGTCGAATAGAGGAATCTAAATACGCATTGCCTGATGCTTTTAACCATGGCCGAAACTAGTATATCCTAAGTAGGTTACTGCACGGATACAATGAAAGGAGAAAAAGTCTATAGAAAAGCTACTCGCCCGGCCGATTTTTTCACGAATCAAGCATGCCAACTGAAGACGAGGGATTACATCTGAATGTTAGGTACTCGGCTTTTTTCTATAGTAACAATAGTCAGTTTAATTTAATTGAATCAGCTTAATTGCTTAAACCCATATAACCTCAATTCCTTACCTAATCAATTACTTGATAAATCCAACTTCTAACATTATCTTATTTGGTTTACCAATAAAACACATTGGATTCTATTGCTCTTAGCCAGCGTTGAGATAAGGTTTAGGGAGAATTGATACTTAAATTAGGTATAATAAAATCAAATTTATTATATAGTAAGTTTGATATAATTGCCGTGTTAGATGGTCACTCTCCTCCAAATACATCGATTATACGATAAATAATTATATTTGTCATATAAGTAAAACCATCCTGGATTAGAATTCCCAATATTTAGAGGTAACTTTGAATACAATACAAGTTTTGCAAAAATTGAAGTAATGCTTTAAACTATGATAAAAGCTAATTAAACTTTATAAGTTCTTTCCACCCTTGGAGGATTGAGGATAAAATTGGTGAAAATTTATTAAAATAACTGAAAATGTCCACTCAGTTAAACTGGTCACGTGCACTTTTCTAACCATTTAAGCAAATAGTTTCTGGATTCAAAATTATCAACTCGCGATTGGATTCCCATAAATCTTTCCTATAAAATTGCCTAGTCCTTCAAGAATTATATCTTTCAAAATGCACAGTAGGTAGAAATATCCAAAATTAGACGGCAAATTAATGACTTTGGTTAGGTGAAATATTAATCGTTAATTAGAAGGCTGGCTACTGCACTTTAGAGACGGCTTAGTAAACTAGGTTTCTTAGCTATGTTATTTACTCCACCCCCAAATAACCCTAAAACTAGGAAATTAGGGTTGTTGAGAGTGGAGGAAATTCTATTCCCTTTCCTTGATTCTCATAATTATAGCTTATTTTTGAGTATATGTCTGATGTAGGTAAAGAGATTAATTACGTACGAGAAAGTTCCCACAATGTAGGGAGAAAATCCCCTTAGATATTTCTCCAAACCCTAACAACTATTACAATAATAGTGGATACACAACCCGTAATATACAACAATATAATAATACAGATTTTAAACAAAATACAGATCTTAATAAAAATCACAAAGCAGTAAAGAATTTCATAACTCTATCCAACTTGAAATCATGCATAGCAAATATTGCAGTAGGCAATTCATCAAACCTTGGTGGTCAAGGTGTGGGTAGAAGTTCTAGTAGCAGCAGGAATCCTAGACAGAAATGAGTGTGGAGTTCAATGTGAGACTGGAACATGTAGTTTAGTTTATGTGACTGTTAATGTTGGATGTTTATTACATGAGTATTGATGGACTTTAAACGTAGGGAAGAAAGTAGGGAAGAAAAGACATGGAAGTTGAGAAAGAGAGAAAAATGGAAGTTGAGAAAAAAAGAAACACTGTTGAAATAATTAAAAAATAAAAAATGACAGACTAAAAAAGGGAAAGACACTATTTAAGTGCTCTCCTTAATATAAAGTATAGATAAAAACAGATCAAAAAAAGAAGAGACACCAAAATGGTGCTCTTCCTTAATAATAACATTGCACCATTTAACGGTGTAGCGCATGTGCCTAGCATGTGATCATTGAGTATTTTTGACCCGAAAAAAAAATTGATTTCTTTTCCAACTTGAGATTATATTTGGGAAATATATAACTGCATTGAGGGGAAAAAATAAATTTTGAAGGAAATTCAGGCAAGAAATATAGTGATTTCTCTCTTCGCTCACAATCATTAAATCCTATCCTTCCCATATTTCTATGGCCCCATTTACTTTGACATATTAGCCTGTATAAGGAAATTAATATAGGTTAATATAATGTTTACTTTTTTATATGAGGCCCTGTACAGATCTGAAGTTGAGTACTATTTACTGTTTCACTTAAATAAGTAGGTGATATTAAATAAGTAAAAGGTTGACCCCTTTTCTCAATTTGTGGTGAAAAAGTGACAGCAAGTATATTTTGTTTCTTTCACCCATTTTTGCATTCTTACCATCTGTAAGTTTCATGTTCATGCCTCTTTTTTCTTTTTTTTTTTGTTCTTCCAAAAACTTGAACCCAATCCGAAAAATATAGGAAAGAAGTTTCATTGAATTTTGGAGACCCATTTTTCCAGATTTTTCTTCCATTTGATTACTCTAGATCGGGTTGAAATCGAAAAATGACATTGGAAGCTTTGTTAAAATACATCAAGCAGATGATAGCTGCAGAGTTTGAGCTTCTTCTTCAACGAACAGCAGGCTTGCAGAAGGTGATGAAGAAACGTGAAAGAGGCTTCGCGCTTTTATTAGCAGTTTATGCGATTTTATAAGTTTCGGCAGTAGAATAGAAGTCGCAAGTGCTATTTCATTGTTAACACTTTTATTAGTAAACTAGCACGGTAGTTATAGGCAATTGGAACCAGAAATTCTATATATACATTTGTATCCAGCTTCTTTCACAAGAAGCCAGAAAACAGAGCTGTAACATTCTGCAGAAATTCGTATAGATTGCTTCAAGATTTCAAACTTCTACATTTGATAATGATTTCTACACCCTTCTCTATTTCTTATATTCCAATTCTTACATGGCACCAGAGCCAATTTTAATGGTCTCTGATCAGTTCAAACAAAGAAAATCTGTTGCGTCTTCATCTTGATCACAAGATTCATAAAGAAAATCAAGAATGACAGAAGATCTTGATACTCTCAAAATCCATCCCAGTGACAATCCTGGATTGAGTCTAGTCACCACCCCCTTTGACGGCTCGAATTTCTTATCATGGAGCAGGTCAATAAAATTGGCCTTGACAGCTAAAACGAAGATGAATTTCATAAACAAGGATGCAGAAATACCAGAAAGAAATACAAAAGAATTCGAACAGTGGATTAAGGCAGACAGCTTAGTTACCTCATGGATCTTGAACTCAATTTTAAGAAATATTGTGGAGAGCTTTATGTACACAAAATAGCAAACGAACTATGGGCGAAACTTGAAAACAGATATGGACAAAGCAACAGTCCAATGGAGTACAGTCTAAAAAGGAAACTCGCATCACTATCACAAGGTTCTTCGGATCTCTCTACGTATTTTTCAAAATTGAAGAGGCTATGGGACGAATTGGCCTGCATTACACCCACTCCAAATTGCACTTGTCCTTGCACATGCGCTGCAGCAAAGGAAAACGCAGATGCCAAGAGCTCGGATCAACTTATGTAGTTCTTAATGGGAATGAATAACTCCTATGACCACGTAAGGAGTCAAATTCTTATGATGGAACCCTATCCTAATGTGAGCAAAGCCTTTTCTATGGTACTTAGAATTGAAAAATAGGAAGATACCAACACAGAACCTCAGTATGCATCTCAGAATATGGCGATGCAAGCCTTCAAGAAACAAGAATTTCCAAGAACCTTTCAAAACAAAAGAAACTTTGCTAACAAGAGGTCTCAAATATGCAAGGAGTGTGGTAAGAAAGGGCACCTCAAGGAAGTATGCTTCGAGATCCATGGGTACCCCGATTGGTACAAGAGCCTAATTGAATAAAGAAAGAGGAATGCTACTGGAATCAACAAAGCTGCTGTTGTCATAGAAATGAAGGAAGAAACCAACAGGATGATTGATGAGAAAGCAATAGCTCAAGTCTTGAAGTCTGAATTGCACAAAATTCTGGGTGGATTCAAACCTCAAACACTAGCACTCACTGATGGAAACTACGTTGATTACTTAGGTAAAATTACTAAACACTTCACCATCAGTTCTGAAATTTCTTGGATAATAGACAGTGGCACCACCACTCACATGTGCAATAATGATCTACTCTTAACCAATAAAAGGACTGAAATAGGCAGTAAATACATCCATCTTGCTGATGGAACAGAACATATAGTGATATGCATAGGGGATATGAAGCTTGATGATAAACTGATCTGGAAAAACATCTTATATGTCCCAAGTTTACACTTCAATTTATTGTCTGTTAGCAGTTTATGTGCATCATCAAACATTAAAATTGAATTTCTTGACTCTTATTGTCTGATGCAGGACCACAAGACTAAAGACACTATTGCAGTGGGCCTTCTTATAGGAAAACTTTATATTTTGAACAGAAAATCCTTTGACAGCAATACTATAAAGGATATTGTGTGTAGCCTTAGTACCTTTGGTCTTAATGCATCACATATTTCTGTAGAAACTAGGCATAAAAGGCTAGGCCACTTATCTCACAATGTATTGATACACACTGGTCTAGTCAACAATGAAAAAGAACATGTTACATGTTGTGAAATTTGCCCACAGGCAAAACTACAGAGACAACATTTTCCTTTAAGCATTTCTTTCTCTAAAGAATGTTTTCATCTTTTACATATTGATCTATGGGGTCCCTATAATGAGTATTCAATATCTAAATGCACTCATATGTTAACTATTGTGGATGATTTTAGTAGATCTACATGGACATACCTTATGCATTATAAGCCACAAGCTCTAGAATTGCTAAAGAATTTTCATAAGATGATTCTTACACAATTTAATAAAAGAATCAAAACGATTAGAAGTGATAATGGACCTAAATTTTTAAGTGAACAATGCCAAAAAAATTTTTAGGAAGAAGGAATAATACACCAAATTACTTGTACTTACACCCCACAACAAAATGGTGTAGTTTGAAGAAAGCATAAACACCTATTACAAGTGGCAAGATGTCTAATGTTTCAAGCCAATTTACCCAAGATGTTCTAGACAGAAACTATTTTAACATCCACCTTTTTAATAAATAGAACACCTACTCCTATATTAGAATGGAGAACTCCTTATGAAGTTCTTTTCAATAAACCTGTTGATTATTCATTATTCAGAACTTTTGGATGCATGTGCTTTGCTGCTAATAATCAACCTCACAAGTGTAAGTTTGATGTAAGAGGTATAACATGTGTTTTCCTTGGATATGCTCCTAATCAAAAGGGATATAAAGTCTATGATCTTAATAAAAGGACTATGATAGAGTCTAGAGATGTTATTTTCAATGAGAATGTTTTTCCTTTTGCTAACTATTCTACTGATCCTATTAGTTGTTCTTTGCCTAACATACTATCTGATGATAATTTAAGCTATCATGAGAACCATCAACAAGAATCAAACATAAATGAAACTGATAATGATATTAATACTAATGAAATACAAGATAATGAGACTGACCATTTACCTGTTCCCAGAAGATTAAATAGACACACTAACAGACCTGTTAGATTCAATGATTATGTATGCACTCATGCACAGACTAAAACTGATATACCTGCTGTTTTGTGTTCTCCTTACCTACATAAATGCTTTCTTACTGCTGCTAATAACCCTAGAGAGCCTAAAAATTTTAGTGAGGCCATTAAGACAAGAGAATGGGTTGATGCTATGGATAATGAGATTAAGGCCTTAGAAGATAATCAAACATGGGAAATTACTGCACTTCCCAAAGGAAAAAGGGCTATAGGTTGTAAATGGGTATACAAGTTGAAACTTAAACAAGATGGGACTATAGATAGATACAAAGCTAGGCTTGTAGCCAAGGGATACAACCAAATAGAAGGGGTAGACTATCTAGATAGTTTTTCACCCGTAGCTAAAGCAGTAACAATTACAACCCTACTTGCTGTAGCTGCAAAATGTCATTGGCACTTACACCAACTAGATATTTATAATCCATTCTTGCATGGATTTTTGAATGAAGAAATCCATATGTCACCACCTGAGGGCTATTGTGTGCCTAAGGATCATGTTTGTAGATTAAAGAAATCTTTGTATGATCTTAAGCAAGCCTCTAGGCAATGGAATCAAGAATTCACTTTACAATTAGAAAATTATGGCTTCAATCAATCCAAACTTGATCATTGCCTATTTACTAAAGAAACTGAAAAAGGTTTCTTTTGTCTACTAGTTTATGTAGATGATGTTTTGTTAGCAGGACCTTGTGAAAACACTATCTCTGAAATCAAAAATTACCTGCATAATCTGTTTACTATAAAAGATCTGGGAGAGGCCAGATTTTTCCTTGGTGTTGAAATCTGCAGGTCAAACATGGGCATTGTCTTGTCCCAAACAAAATATATTAAGGATATAATTGATGATGTTGGGCTATCAGAAGTTAAGGCAACTAGTACACCTCTACCTATGGGAATAAAACTCAGCAGCTCAGAAGAGGAACAGCTGAAAAATCCTGAAAGTTTCAGGAGACTTGTGAAAAGATTGCTGTATTTGGGATTTACCAGACCGAATATTTTTCATGGGACACAACAACTAAGCCAATACATGCAATTCCCATATAAATCACACTGGAATGCAGCACTTCATTTGGTTAGATATCTCAAAGGAACTATGAACAGAAGACTGCAACTCAACACAGATGACAACTTTGAACTTAAGGCATTCTGCGATGCAAATTGGGCAAGTTGCAAGGACTCAAGAAAATCACTCACTGGATATTGTATATTTTTGGGAGGATCACTAATCTCCTGGAAAACCAAAAAGCAAACAACCGTATCAAGATCGGCAGCTGGAGCAGAATATAGGAGTATGGGGACAACCACATGTGAGCTGTTTTGGATCTTTAACTTGCTGCAGGATTTTAAAATCATCCCTCCTACACCTATCAAGTTTTATTTTAAAATCAGGTTGCATTATATATCACGGCTAACCCGGTTTTCCATGAAAAAACCAAGCATATTGAGATTGATTGTCACTTGGTAAGAGAAAAATACAAACAGGGATTCATTAATCCTGTGCATATTTCCTCCAAGGTACAGTCGCCAGATGTGTTTACTAAA
The DNA here is from genome assembly GCF_026168435.1 of Sesamum indicum. Taxonomy (NCBI): domain Eukaryota; kingdom Viridiplantae; phylum Streptophyta; class Magnoliopsida; order Lamiales; family Pedaliaceae; genus Sesamum; species Sesamum indicum. Next base: position 9,712,079 of record NC_142665.1, on the reverse strand, counting down.
ACTTTACCAGGGCCAAGATTCATATTTCTTATTTCCAAGTTGAATCTTGTTAATATATCAACAAGTTTCACTTGAGGAGGGCATGTTAAAATACATCAAGCAGATGATAGCAATGCTGCAGAGTTTGAGTTTCTTCTTCAACGAACAGCAGGCCTGCAGAAGGTGATGAAGAAACGTGAAAGAGGCTTCCCGCTTTTATTAGCAGTTTTATGCGATTTATAAGTTTCAGCAGTAGAATAGAAGTCGCAAGTGCTATTTCATTCTGAACACTTTTATTAGTAAACTAGCACGGTAGTTATAGGCAGTTGGCACCTAAAATTCTATATATACATTTGTATCCAGCTTCTTTCACAAGAATCCAGAAAACAGAGCTATAACATTCTGCAGAAATTCGTATAGATTGCTTCAAGATTTCAAACTTCTACATTTGATAATGATTTCTACACCCTTCTCTATTTCTTATATTCCAATTCTTACAAGCTTTGAAGTAACAAATTCGAAAAAATTCTAGTTTTGAAATCGAAGAACAACATTTGGAGCTTCAAATTACAAATTCAGAACTATCCAAAAATTTATACCTAGGTCTAGATGAAATCGGCAACTTTCAATTTGGACCTCTCCAGCAAAAAATCTCCAACCAGTGGAAGATTAGGTTAGGGCAAATACTATAATTTGGGGCCAAACCTTTTGTTGTCGCCTTAAATTTGAAAAACAAGGACTAAATTATCATTTTGCAACCAAAATGACATGGAACCATCAAACTAAACGAAATATAAAATTAGTGAGCTCTTCTTAGTACAAGTAAGCAAACACCATACAATTAACACTGCGCTTTTTAATCATTTATTTAGTAAAGGATTGTCCTATAAGTAAATGAAGCCTATAAGTTGAAGTCAAATAGAAGTAATACGAAGAATCATGTCTTTCATAAGTGAATCAAGTAGGCCAAATGAAGCACTCATATGCTACTATTAAAAAAAACGTCAAATTTTTCCTCTAATAAAAAATACTTAATGACAACATGCTAGGCACGTGACCTACATCGTTAAATTATAAATGGAGAAGTGCATGAAGACCAAAAGTGTCAATTTTTATAAGTTATGGTAATAAAAATGCTAATCCCGTAATGAATGGGACCAAAAGTGGCATGAGTCTGACTTATGAGATTAAAACTATTATTTCCCCCTGAAAATATATTGTCGACTATTATGAGCTTAAACTGACTTAATGAACTCCCACAACCCAATGCCATACACATAACAAACAAATTTGAACTCTACCAAATCAGCTTTTGTTGACAAGACTTTGAACTCATCCTCTGTCCTTTCCTTTCCTTCCAACATAGTCAACATAATTGTGTTCAATGCAGAGGCATACTTTGCATGAGCACTAGTTTGGAGGCTATTTGGAAGGACATCACCATTGCCTTTTCCTTGTCTGACAATGCCTCGTAGCAGTTCTTCAACAACTTATTGCATTTCTCATCATCCCAGTTGTGCAGAATAAACTATTAGAAAATTATAAAAACACCAAATTATTTTACTTTATACTCTTTAAGCTTTATTAAAAGACATAAAAATAATAAATCATATATAAACTATATATGGCGCACATATATATATACCTTGAGTAAGATGGCATCTCCTCTTGGTACTTCAACAAACATATCCCCTCTAATGTGCTCTATGCCTGCATCAAAACTTCATTTATAGCATTTTTCAAGAAGAAAGCATGACATACATTCGTCCCTCCAATACACTGACTGATAAAGGTAGAATTACCAAAAGATAGAAATACCCCTCATTAAGGGTAAAAGAGGTATTACAACTCAAAGTATGTCTTGAAACCTAAAAACCCAAAGTTGGAAATCTGCATGTGAGATCTACGACTGGGTTTGTGGAAACATATCCGGTGTGTGATCTAGACGCTAGAATAACGATAGTCCTCCGATTGGAAGGCTGGGAGCCCAGGATTATGACACGTATCCTTACCAATGTCCAATGTCAACATTATAAATACTAGATGTCTGATTCGAGGGAATTTTTTGAGCATTCGATTACTTTACCAATTATTGCAGTACACATATTTATTTCGATCTCCTATTGACTTGGGTGACGGAGAGTTTTCGTTGGGGACGAACCCGACTAGTCCAAGTTTTATTCTTTGATCCTCAGGTCCTATTAAAGGTTCGCTTGGCGACATGACTCAATTGAGATCGCTAAGCAGGGTCATATTATTTAGGCCGATCAATTTGGCACCGTCTAGGGGAAATACCCCTGAGGATATAAAGAAGAACATGGAAGGGAACTCGAAAGGAAATTTGCTACGCATGGAGACAACTTTAGTAGCCATGGAACCAACTATCCAGTTAACGAGACTAGAATTACAGCAAATGATGGAAGCAGGACGAAACGCTATCGTGGTCTATGAACTCAGAAGGACAACGCCTATTGAAAAAAGAAGCTACAAAAAGAAACAACATGGAACGGTGTTAAAAGAGACGAGTAAACGAGAAATTGGAAAAAATCGAGCAACGTCAAAGGTCGGGTCAAGCAGTCGAGACACAAACCAATTGAGGGGACCACCAAGCAGATCGCGATATTAGGAAAGAAGATAGACGAACTCAAACGGAGGGGGGAGATAGTATCGCACCACAAAAACTCGCCTTTCAGCAACAAGATATTAACAGAAATCGTAAACCCAAATTTCAAGAATGCCAGACCTCCCTAAGTATGATGGAACCAAACACCCACAGGAGCATTTGGCAGCTTTCGATCTGGTAATGAATCTTTATGGGCAATCAGGTCCTATTAATGCAAAATTTTTATTACCACTTTCACAAGTAAAGCACAAGAATGGTTCACCAATCTTCTCATCGGCAACATAGAATCGTATGAACAATTGGTGCAGAAATTCACATTCTGCTTTGTGAGTAAAAGAAAACAAAAAAGGTCCGCAACCCATTTATTCACCATAAGACAGCAGGAAACTAAGACACTAAAGAATTTTATGGGAAGATTTAATAATGAAACCTTGGAGGTACAAGATCTGAGGATTGATATGATGGTTAGCATCCTCATCCATGGTTTAAAAAAAGGACCATTTGCATCTGCTCTAGCAAGGGACCCCCCTACAGATGTGGAACAACTTATGGGCCTAGCACAGCAATATATAGATGAAAAAGAGATGAACGCCATGAAGGATGGGGAGTGGAGATTTAGCTCGGACCGCGGGAGAGATCACGACCGACAGAGGAAGGAAGGAGACAAGCAACCAAAATAGGACAGAAATAGAGAACCCCCCTACTAGCTAAAATACCACAAATATACGCCGCTAAACATGACACGAGCAAAAAACCTGATGATGGTAGAGAAAAATGATGTTCTGTAGTGGCCACGGCATACAAGATTCACCCCTGCAAAAAAATATTCGAACAAGTACTGTCGGTTTCATCGAGAGAAGGACCATGACACAGAAGAATGTTATCAACTAAAGGACGAAATAGAACGACTAGTACGTTAAGGATACTTCAAAAACCAAGTTCCGCGAGGTCGTGATGGAGGAGGTCGCAGAAGTAGGTCTAGAAGCCATGAAAGAAGACAAGAGAGAGGAGACGAAGAAAAAAGAAACCCAAGATTAAGGGAAAATGCGCCTGTGAAAGGCATCATACATACTATAGCAGGAGGCTCAGAAGCAGGATATTCTAAAAGATCAAGAAAAAGGTTCAAAAGAGAAAAATTGGTCGAATAGAGGAAGACAGATCATGAACATTACTACAGAATAGGAGATCGTGTTTGGAGCTCAAGATGCTAGAGAAAGAATCGGAACAGACAACGACCCCATGGTCGTCAAGATGGACATCGCCAATTTCACTGTCCATAAGGTACTGGTGGATAATGGGAGCTATGCTGACATTATCCTCCTAGAGGTATTGAGAAAGATGGGTTTAGATGGAGCAAAACTGGAACCTGTGAGAACACCCCTTGTCGGGTTCGGCGGAAGCGAGGTCGAGTGGTTGGGTACAATAGAATTACCAGTATCCATCGGAAGCGAACCAAAGCCAAAAACACTTATGTTTCTACCTATCATTTGAAAATGAAGTTCCTAACACAGAATGGGGTGGGAGAGGTGGATGCGATCAAGTGGAGGCTAAGAGATGCTATAGCATGTCCCTGAAAAAGTGAGATATGGCTGAAAAAAAGAGGAAATTTGAAGGTTTGAGCAAGGATGGATGGGAAAAAGGAATGAACGAAAGAATAGAGCCCATAGATGAACACAAAGCGATAGAGCTGGTACAAGGAGATCTTTCAAAAATAACCAGAACTAGGTCAAGAATGGCAGAAGGATTAGAAACCATGATAATTGCATTTCTTCGGAGCAACGCAGATATGTTCGGCTGGAACCCATCAGATTTCAAAGAAATAAGTCTGAAGGTAATAGTCCATCGATTGAATGCCGATCCTACGATGCGACCAGTACAACAAAAGTAGAGATCGTTTGGGGTCGAGAAGAATTGCATCATCGAAGAAGAAGTCAATAAATTATTGAAAGTAGGGTACGTCTCTGAAATCCAATACACAAACTGGTTATCAAATGTTGTGGTAGTACTGAAGGCATCTGGCAAATGGAGAATGTGCATAGATTTTACGGATTTAAACAAAGCATGTCCAAAGGACCTGTATCCTCTACCAAGGATCGATCAACTGGTGGACTCAATAGCAGGATATGAACTTTTTTCCATGATGAACGCATACCAAGGGTACCATAAAATTTTCATGGCAACAGAAGATCAAGATAAAACATCTATCATAACATAAAAAGGTATTTATTGTTACAATGTAATGCCTTTTGGACTAAAAAATACAGGTGCACGTACCAAAGACTGGTGAATAGGATGTTTACACCCCAAATAGGAAAAACCATGGAGGTTTACGTAGATGACATGCTCGTAAAGAGCCAGCGGTCGGAAAGTCATCTTACACACCGGGAAGCAGCCTTCGCAATCATGAGAACATATGGAAATGAAGCTTAACCCAAGCAAATGTACGTTCGGGGTTAGCGGAGGAAAATTTTTAGGCTACATGGTCAGCAATCGAGGAATAGAAGCCAATCCAAAAAAGATAGAACTAATTCTAAAGCTGAAATCGCCAACCTCAATAAAAGAAGTCCAGAAACTTACTGGTAAGATCGCATCGCTCAATCGCTTTATTTCTAAGTCAGCAGATCGAAATTTGCATTTCTTTAAAATATTAAGGAAAGCAAAGGAGTTTAAACGGACGGAGGAGTGCGAGCTAGTATTCCAGAACCTAAAAAATTACTTGAGGTCACCGCCTCTTTTAGTAATCCAAAGGAAGGAGATATATTATTTCTTTATCTAGCTCTGTCAGATAATGTAGTTAGCTTAGTATTCGTAAGGGAAGATAAAAAAATCCAAAACCCGGTATATGATGTAAGTAAGATGCTGCAAGGAGTAGAAAAGAGATGCACTATAATCGAAAGGTTTGTGTTGGCTTTAGTAGTAATAGCTCAAAACTGCGACCTTATTTCCATTCGCACAAAGTTGTGGTGCTATCCAATCAGCCATTAAAAAGTATATTATCGCGATCCGAAGCTTCAGGAATACTGATAAAATGGGCAGTTGAATTAGGCGAGTATGATATCGATTATCAAATCAGAACTGCTAAAAAGGCAGAAATTCTAGCAGATTTCGTAATGGAATTGGCAAATGAACCAAGTACTTGGATGTTACAAGTAGATGGATCTTCAAATGCCAGTAATGGAGGAGCAAGAATACTGATTCAAGGACCAGGAGACGTAGAGATTGAGGTCGTGGCTAGACTGTCCTTCTCCACAACCAACAATGAAGCAGAGTATGAGGCTTTGGTTCTGGGTCTAGAATTAGCTTACAAAGCTGGAGCAATTCTAGAATTGGCTTACAAAGCTGGAGTAAAAAACTTAGAAATGTTTACCGATTCAAAACTAGTAGCAGTGCAGATCGATGGATGTATAAATCCAAAGAGAAATCTATGATTTCATATCGAAAGAAGGCTAAGTCGTTAATGCAACGTTTTGGCAAATGTTCCATCCAACAAGTCCCAAGGTGCGAAAATGATCAGGCCAACTCCTTGTCAAAATTTGGAGCACTCCTATCAGGTATCAAGGATCGAAAATCACTATTATAATAAGAGACCGACCAGCGATCCCTGAAACTATGGAAGTTAACACTGTGGAATCACCTTGCCCTTGAAAAGATGAGATTATAGACTACTTTAAAGAAGGGACCCTACCTGACAATCCCATACGAGTTAGAAGGTTGAAATCTAAAGCACCCAGGCTCACGCTGTTTGAACCTCACCTTTACAAGAGAACCATAGAAGGACCATTGTTCAACTGTCTAGACGACGACCAGGCCAAGTATGTTATGAAAGAAATTCATGAAGGAAGCTTTGGTAACCATTCAGGAGCCAGGTCGCTAGCATAAAAAATATCAAAGCAAGGATTCTTTTGGCCGACAATGATAAATGATGCGAAGGAATTTGTTCGGAAGTGTGAAATTTGCCAGAAATATGCCTCGCAATACATCGGCAGCACCAATGAAACCAATCCAGATCGCGTGTCCTTTCGACCAATTGGGGATCGATATTCTAGGCCCTTTCCCTCCTGCTCGAGCTTAGAAGAAGTTTATAGTGGTTGAGGTCGAATATTTCTCCAAATGGGTGGAAGCTGAAGCCCTAATTGGAATATCTGAAAGAGAAATGATAAACTTTATTTGGAAAAATATAATCTGCATGTTTGGGATACCAAGAATACTAATATCAGATAATGGTACTCAATTTCAAGGAAAACAGATTACTTTACTGCCTGGCTAAAAGAATTGAAGGTTCAGCAGAATCTCACAGTTGTAGGTCATCCGCAAGCAAATGGGTAGACAGAGGTGACGAACAGAACCATTCTACAACATTTGAAATCTAGGTGCAGTCAAAAGGATTGTGGGATGAAGAGCTACCTGGTGTATTATGGGCCTACCGAACGACCCCACGATCTACTACAAGTGAAACCCCATTTTGTTTAATTTATGATTTTGAAGCTATAATTCCTGCAGAAATAAGCGAGAAATCTCAAAGGATAGAAAATTACAACCCAGGGACCAACAAAGAAGAACGGTCTTTTGGTCTCACTATGGTGGAAGAAAAGAAGTACGCTGCATTCGCTAAAATACTCCACATAAATTCTTGATATTGAAGAATTACAATAAGAGATTGCGACCCAGGGAACTGCAAGTGGGCGGCCTCGTCCTAAAGAAAGTGGAAGTTTCTAAACATGTGGAAAAATTGGATCCAAGATGGGAAGGACCATATAATGTGGTCGAAATAAAGAAAAGAGGAACGTAGAGGCTCCAAGACGCAAATGGACAAAACCTTCCACGACGATGGAACATCCAAAACTTTAGAAACTTTTATGCATACATCTGCCTGAAAAACGCCCAAATAACACATACAATCTGAGAAAGATCATTTTTCTGTTATGCTTATGTGCCTGAAAAAGGCGACCTACATAAAAATTCTCTTGTATCTGTGATAAGATAAGTCCGTTTATTGTATCTGTGAAAGATCAAAAAACGAATCTGCGAAAGATTTGTTCTACCCCATTTTATGATAGACTTACTCGCATATACGATCGATGTATCTGTAAAAGATTCTATCTTTTAAATCACATGCAGCTAAAAATTGAATCTGAGAAAGGTCGCCAAAATCACAGGTCTGAGAAAGACATTAAGATCAACGATTCAGGAAGATCGCACATCTGTTCGAATAGACATAGCAAAAATTAATGTTTACAAAAGAGAAACATTTCGATCGATCAAGAGGGAGCATCAATTATCTTCTATTGCATCAAGGAGAATTGTGAAACCATCTTCAACGGCCGGAGGAACTTCTTCATCAGCAAAGGGTTGTAAGTTGGCATCACCGCCAGGATCTAGTCGCGATACATCAAAATCGGATGCGAACCCATTCAAAGTCGTTACCTAGCCCTTGCATCTATCAAAACCTTGCATCACATAATCCGCAGCTTTGATCTCTAAGGCCGATTCAAAGGCGGGCTCTTTTAGAAAATTGCGAGCACCTTGAAGACGAGTATCTCGAATTCGGGTCGCAAATTCTTCAGAGTTAAGAAACTCTTCGTGACCTTCTATAGTGCCCACGATTTTCCCAGCAGCATGTCCCGCCTCGAACTTGGTCTCCTTACCTGCTGCCATGGCTTTAGCTACTTCAGAAGCCATCTTTTCCACCAACTCTTTATTACGGGCCTCCAAAGTTGCTCGCTGCTTCTCCAGGTCGTCTTCAGGAGCAGAGATTTCTGTTATCTTGCCCCGAAGCTCACGATTTCTGTGTTCAGCCATTATTTGATTTCTCCGAAAACCTAAACACTTGAGGGATAGACCTCGAAAAAAGTTGGCAGCCTAAGGAAGATATTAGTCAGCAGGGACATTGGATCGAGATCGAACAAATGTGTAGAAAGAGTGTTACCCGTATTAAAGAATGCGCACAATGCTCCTCAATGCAAGTGAACCAGGTCTGCAAGAGGGCAACTTGATTGCATGGAAGACAAGTCGCATTATACAGCTCCCATGAATCTTGCCCTAATTGAGTCTTGAAAACTATGCTACTAGAAGATACCTTCCAATCAAGGACCAGTTTTTCACCCTTCAGCTAAGCAAATAAGTGATTCGGACTACGCAAATCTTCGCGAGCCTACCTCCAGCATTCAGCAACCTCGTTGAGAAGTTCAGTATTCCTCTCATCCTCTCTAGCTTCTTCAGATTGTTGCTCGATCCCAACAGATCGAGATCTAACTTGTCTATCTGACCTCATGGGACTCTTACTGTGATCCCTACGTTTTTTCTGTGCTCCCCTTGGCTTACTACCCTCTACTGGGGAATGATCTTGCAACCACGCAACGTCGGTATTTAGGGAAGGGGACTTGCTCCTACGATCAATTTGACCTTGTGATCGTGTATCCTCACTCCCCACTTCGATTGGTTCCATCTCCTTAGAATTTCCTACCTCTGGTGTAGCAGAAGATGCAGGCTCTGGTTGCATAGATGTGACAGAAGCAGGAGGTGCGACTTGAGCTGCAACCCTTATACGTTAGGTAATGCGAGATTGAATAACCATATTATCTGTGTATGAAGAAACAAGTTAGAGGTGTTTGTTAACAGTAATGAGATAAGAATAAAAGGAAGGATTCACCTAAAGAACCCCTAACTTGGAGGGGAGCTAGAGTCAGATGCACGAGCCACAGAATTTCCTCTACCATAATTTCCTTTGGATTATATCGATAAGAAGTAAGACTACTTATCTGATCTCCTTCCAGCCCCCCTCCCTCAATAACAGGTTCTGGCTTATCTACACTCCAATTAAGATTAAAAGGCCACTCGCGACCCGGAGGCGGTCGAATGAAAATATATTTTTCCTTCCAAGGGCCAACATTAGATGTAAGGGGGTCAAGGGACCTACAATATATTCGAGCTGACAGATAGAAAAAATCCCTATCTCCTAATCTTTTAGAAGTTGTGAAGGAGTATAACCACCAGAAGTTGTCGAAATTGGGCTCGAAACGATGGACTCTCATTATGATGATGAAAAGGATGATATGATGAATAGAATTTGGCGATAATTGCATAGAACACAGGTTCAAATGAGTAAGAATTTGAGCTACATAAGGGGCCCAAGGGCAGACGCAATCTAGCCTCAAAATGCTGAAGTGAGAAAGAATAGAAACCTTGAGGAGGAAGATGCATGCGATCAAATGACCTGGGTATAATAATCTCAAAGCTATTGGGGATGAAATATTTCTCCTTTATACGATGAATTTGTTGTTTTACAGTGCTAACTATACCAATCCAGGGACTATGTTCAAGCATTGATTGAAATTTTGCATAAGTATGAGTTTCATTAGGATCGGATCCCTCTACCTGGCGATCACGTCGCGGCCTATTCCTAAAAGGGCTCTTTATGGAAACTGGGGGAGCATCCATGTGAGGGGAGGAAGTAGAAGATGCAGAATTTGAACCAGTATTAGAGGATCTTGAGGAAGACATGGTACCTTGAAATGGCGAGATCGAAATCGAAGATGAAGACCAAGATCGAGAGATTGGAGGCAGCGATCTCTGGCAGATGACGAAGTCGGTAAAATTTTTTAAATAGGTCTTCTATATATATAGAGAAGAGGCGGACATGTACTTTACAAAGCCACCACTCATGAGGCGACACATGACGGTGCGTGGATCGAGATGACCATTGTCAAATGACACGTGTTGTCATGTAGACCGAGGTAATCGCCCTGCAGATTGAAATAGACCTTTCGACTCCTTTGATGTAATTCATTACACAAAAGGAGTGGGCGAGTCATGATAAGGGTAGAATTACCGAAAGATAGAAATACCCCTCATTAACGGTAAAAGAGGTATTACAACTTAAAGTATGTCTAAAAACCCGCAGCTGGAAATCCACATGTGGGATCTATATCTGGGAACGTGTAAACATATCCGCCATGTGATCCAGACACTAGAATAACGATGAATCATCCGATTGGAAGCTTGGGAGCCTAGGATTATGACACGTATCCCTACCCATGTCCAATGTCAACATTATAAATACTAGATGTCTTCAGTGAGCTAATTTTTTTAGCATTCGATTACTTTAGCAATTATTGCAGTACAAATATTTATTTCGATCTCCTATTGACTTGGGCATCGGAAGGTCTTCGTCCGGGAAGAACCCGACTCAAAGTTTTCTTCTTTGATCCTCAACTCGTATTGAAGGTTCGCTTGGGGACGTGACTCAATTCAGATCGCTAAGCAGGGTCATATTATTCAGGCGGGTCACTGACCATTGTAGGATGATGCATTTTGCACAACTTGTGGTATGGAAGGACAGTTTGCAAGAATTATAGCAAGTGCTGCACCAGTACCACCACCAACGTTCACTATTGAACCTAAACTCGCAAAACCATCATACACTTTGATGGCTTTTCTCATTAGTATTGTGGAGTGAGCTGCCATGGCATCATTGAACATTTTACTATAGTCTGGATTTGACATTATTATGTTGTAGTAAATCTTTGAAACTGCACAGTAATGACAAATAACTTTAGTCATGTCAAATTAAGATAAAATGATTTGTTGTTTGTAGCCTGCACTCCATGCAACACTCATTTTTAAGGAAAAAGAAAGTAAATTACAAAGAAGCTCTGGTTTTTCATGAAAAAAGCTAATCTTGTTTTGGGTGACATAAAGGCGAATGGTCCTGAAACTAATTTTTGGCAAGCGGTTCGTGGCTGCAACTAATTTGAAAAAAATTCGTGTAATGTGATTTTCTGAACATGAGACTTTTCCCATTTGATAAATCAATCCACATATATGAACGGAATGGAGCTCATTGCCCCAACGCTTTGGCTGAATCAATACATGACTAGATCACGAAAATTAAAAGCATATAAGTAACACATACCAGAGGTCCCTCTTAGCCCCTGGGCTCGTGAATGCCCGAAACATCGCAAATGACACCCCATTCTCATCTCCTACGAATTACTTCCCCATCGGATGGAAGGGGCTAAGATGGAGGACATATAAATACAAGTTCCTTGAGAATAGTATATTTAATAAAAGTTGACTGTTAGGTAGGGGTGGCGAATGGGCGTGTTGTGTCGGGTTTGGATCCAAAATTAGTTTAAATGAATGGAAATAGAATAGGTTGGGCTGCAAATGGGTGGGTCGGATTATAAATCATTTTATTAATTTTTAATTTAAAAAATTTTCAAAATTTCACACAACGAAAAGAACAAAGGACAATATTTGAACTATTAAAAAAGATAATTACCACCTGTAATGTAATTCGACTAAATTTGTATTACACGTCATTTCTGTCTAATAACCATGTACATTAAGATTCTGTCTAACAAAATACTATATTTTATCAAAATAATTCATAACATTTTGAATGCTCATCTTGAATGAGTATAAAACCATGCAACCAAATTTTCTATATTTGTTGAGAGACAATTTTCATCTTCATCTTCAAATCATAAGTTGTAATATGAAATAAAATAATCACATAAAAATATAAAGTAAATCACTAAATAATTTAAAATAATAAGAATAACATTATAAATTTGGACCTTCAAGCCAGTCGAGACCACACATTCTGCATTTGTTGGTAAAATTGCACTATTGTGGCTGATAATTGAGATTTGAGGGTTGTATGTGTGGAGTTATTTAATAATTTATTAGTAAGAAAAAAATTATATTAATATAATTATTTTTAATATACTAATATTAATATGTCGATTCGTGATTTAAAATCATGACTCGACATTAAAAACTATTTCTTTACCACAAAAAAGCCCAAGTCGCGGTCTCAAATCACGACTTGGTGTCGTGATTGAAGTCGTGATTTAGAATCCCGACTATTGTATTTTTTTGTTTCGTTTAAATAATTTTGTATAATTTAATTATATATAATTAATTTTTAACAACATATTAAAATTCAAAAAATTATAAAATTAACATTGTATTAATTAAAAATTTTACAATTAGGGCTACAAATGTAATAGTGTGTTTTTTTCTGTACAATTTTAAAAAATACAATGAAGTATACAATTTCAAATGTAAAAAATGTCCAGCCGTTCTACAATTGCGTCTGTTGCGTTGACGCCGAGGTCTTCTTATTTCCTCACCCACATTTTGCACTGGCTTATTTTGCACCTCATTTCATCACCACCGAACCAACTAGATGTTGTTGCAAAACTAGATTCCACATTGTCAAGATATGCACCAAACGATGGAAATGGAATTGGTGAAATATTGTATCCTTGTGCATATGGTTGATTAATACCAAGACCAAGGCCAAGATATACTTGTGAAGAATAATCTTGTGTTTGGTTTGGCATATATGAAGTCGATTGAAATCATTCATCTTGAGACGGTTGAGGCATGTATAATCTTGAGGTAGTTGAGGCATGTAATAGTCTTAGGGTGTATATACTATAGAAGGACCAACTATATCCACCCCAATATCATGACGTTCAACTGAACCAGTAGATATTCGGCTAGAACTTCTTCTTTGCCTGTGCGATCTTGTGGGAGCATCATCAGATGGAGAAGCAATTTGTTGTGGCTGTTGGGTTATAGCTTCCTTGATAATATATAACCCATGTTCAAATCTATCCACCAATTGACTATATCCTTCAATATTTAGTGGTCTAGATCAACATAAAGTTTCAAGGGCATTCACCTCATTTGTTTGAATTGTAGAAAGATAATGAGCCTTGTGTTGTTAAAAAAAAATTAAAATAAAATATGCAATATTATATACCAACGTACCACAACTTGTAACATAGGTGCTTCTCCAAGTCGGTACCCGCTTTCCACACATCTATCAGTAGATGACGACACAAAATTTCTTGTTATGTTATAGTACCATTCTCAATAACCTTGTTCTGTTTCTCTTCTATTGGAAATGGGTGGCCTCTGTACAACCGTGTCATATCGTCTTTGTAATCTAGTGATATATTGTATGTGTTGTAGGTACCAATCTGCGCCTATGTGATTCTTACAAAAAATTTTATGGAGGCTCATATCCCGGGTATCCGTTGCTTCTGGTACATTTTGCCTCATGTTGAATTGGCAAATAACATGTTCGGGACGATGCATTTCAACTATTGCATAGAATATGAATGGACATGATGACCTCCACAACTGGGGGTTCAATTAAAAGCATCCGAGTCCATGTCATACGGCTGTCAGATGAATTGTAATAAATAAAAAGATGTAAATTAATAAGCATTTCACAGTATAAATGTATGTATAATATTAAAAATAAGTTACCTAATCCGCCTGCATCTCATCCAGTATTTCTCTTATGACCCGGACAGTTCCCCGTACTGTTCGAATGAACGTGTGCTGACAATTTCAAGTAGCACCATATGGTGTTGCTGGGAGCGAGCGATTGTCACCCATTTGGACTTGTCCCATAAATAGTTGCTGGGCACCAAGTCCAGGGCAAGGTGGAGTAATCCATGACCATGCCCAAATCTGTACGAATAATACAACTATGTGTTGTTAATTAATATTAATAGCAAAAAAATTGTGTAAGAGTTATTAACTAAATATTACCTGCATCAATTGCAGTGTGCCACCAATTGCTGCTTTGTCTTATGTTATGGCATTGCATAATTCGCGATATAAAAATGCTAGCACAGCATTCCCCAACTATAGTTTCTCGCTGTTTCTACATCTTCTAATTTTGAGAGATATAGTAATGATACATAGTTACCTGAGGATTCTGGGCACATCAATCCCCCAAATAGAAGTAACGCAATAGCACAGACGGACTGGACGACGACGTCGTGGGGAGTGTTATAACTGACATTGACCGCAGCCAAATGAGATATAATTGCGGATGTTTGCAGTCTTGAGCCTTTGAACGCATTTGCACCCAGGCTAAAGCCTAAATAAGTAAGGCAATATTCCTACCATTGTTGTGTTGTGCGGTCGATATCAACTCCAGTCACCGGCTCGGCATCTATTGGGAGTTCCCATATTATTTGAATATCTTGTAGGGTAATTGTGGCTTCCCCTACATGAAAATAAAAAGTGTGGGTCTCCAATCTCCACCTCTCCACTAATGCAGTGATGAGATGTTGATTTAATTGAAGGCGCCCGCACCGGTAAACTCCATAAAATCCTATTTGGTAAAAGATTCCTTGTACACGTATGGAAAGATTATTTTGTTGAAAATGAGTCCAAAAGGTACCATCCGCACGCAGTGGCTGTAGAACCGCGTCTAGGTCACCTTCAAGAATATCGTCGGACCGATGTTGGGCTTGTTGAGATAATACAGTTCCATCACGAGGGCCGTAAACAGAATGTCTATCCATTTGTACGAAAAATTAATTTGTGTAACCTCACAGAGTGTAAATTTGTGTATTTTGGTGGTGAATTATCGAGCGATGGATGGTCTATTGCATATGATCATACACTCATTGCAGTGATGAGGATCCCTCTTTCATATACCCATGATCAATTTCTATCAAAAATCTATCAAAAAATTGGTGTTGATAGATCCCAATTTTCGTTGAAAGTATCTGCAAAACATTCGTGCCAATACCTCGGTCGAATAAAGGAAACACTCAAACAAATTAAAGATGACGATACGTTGTCATTTTTCACCGATCCTGCAGGTGGATTCCTAGTCATGGAAATTTACGTTGAGACTGTACAAATCCACCACGATGATACTCCACAAATTGGCCAAGATTGGGGAGCTATCGACCAAAATATGACTCAACAGTAGGGAGATGAAAACTCACAGGTGAGTCAACAGTGGGGGGAATACATGGCGTTGTTATCAAGCCAAGGATTCCCTTCATCTTCCAATTATGAAAATTTCACAGGTACGTATAACACTAATTTCGGTGCAGGTACTTCTAACATCGATTTTGGTGCAGGCACATCGAATTATGATACAGAGTGTTATACTCCCAATATGGTGTCTGTTACGCAAGGGCTCGATAATATTAAATTCAATTACACAGAACCCACCCACTTACATACTCTATCCACCTCCCATTTTATACCAAATGATGTTAAGGCAGAAGACCCTATCGAAAATTTTGCGCAAGACGATGCCGAGCCAGAAGACCCTTTTGTGGACACTTTGGCTTATGATTAAGAGGCTGCTTCTGAACCGGATAAAGTCGATTATCCAATTTCGCAAGAGGATGGACTACAAGATGTTGACATAAACATTGTGGCCTGAAAATTTTGCACAAGGTACATCAACATCCTCTCAACCAGCTATGCCACATCGAACTACTCAGCAAACATTTTACCGCTCTATACCATATTTTGAACAAATATTTTCGGAGGTACCAGTGAATTTCATTGATGTACCGAACATGAAATATGCAAAATTTTATAACAAAAACGAAGGAGACTTGATGTGGAAATGCTTTTCAAAAATAAAGAAGCTTTAATCGAGGCGGTGAAAGATCACTCGATACGATATGCACGACGCGAGTATTGAGTAGCTGAGAGTTCGAAGGCCAAGTGAAAAGTATTGTGTAAGCATAGCAGCGAAGGTATATATATATTTTTATATATGTATAAACATACAAAATTATTCGACTGATTCATGTTTATTTTTTCAGGTATATGGTGTAGATGGGAGCTGCGAGAGATGTTGAAACAAAAAATTGGAAGGTGGACAATAACAAAATATGGAGGGAACCATACATGTATATTGAATTAAATGTCCCTCAAACATGGTAATTTAGATAGGGTTTATGTTGCTTCTTTACTTTTAGGACAGGTAAAATGCAACCCGTCGTACGGAATAAAGCATGTCATCCAAACTGTGAAAGACCATACAGGGTACGATATACCATACCAAAAGGCATAGTATAGTTTGAAGATGGCACGTGAAATTATTTACGGCACATGGGAGAGCTTAATTCAAAAGCTACCCAAATACTTGGGAGCTCTCCAAAAATATAATCTAGAAACGATTGTTGAATGGCAACACGAAGCCCGCAACA
The DNA here is from genome assembly GCF_026168435.1 of Sesamum indicum. Lineage (NCBI taxonomy): Eukaryota > Viridiplantae > Streptophyta > Magnoliopsida > Lamiales > Pedaliaceae > Sesamum > Sesamum indicum. Next base: position 9,695,480 of record NC_142665.1, on the reverse strand, counting down.
AATCAACCGGTGCATATGTGATAGGATACGTCATCTGGGCGTTCACGCCGTGTATTGAAGGGTTCCAATACTGTCGCAAACTTATGAGTGTAGATGGGACCCATCTATACACAAAGTACAAGCACAAGATGTTGATTGTTGCTGCCATGGATGGAAATCAACAAGTACTCCCTCCTGCTTTTGTAATTGTCGATGAAGAATCACATTTATCTTGGAAGTGGTTTCTTAGAAAATTGAACTGACACATTATACGGGGGCGACGGGGTATCTGCCTTATTTCTGACCGCCATGCTGGTATCACCAGAGCTGTACCTGAATGTCCGAATTTCGTGCCACCTAACGTTGGCATCAAAATTCTGTTGAGCATACTGTCACCAAATACCATCAATTCCAACAGTGCGCCTCAGTTGTTACAAGACGTCACAGTGGACATGGAGTCAATACCCATGTTGTCAAAATTGCGAACCCAAAATGTTCTTGCAACAAGTGGACTCAATTTGGTATTCCTTGCAGTCATGCTGAAAAGGTATGCGCTGCATACATGATTAATGTTGCATCAATAGTGAAGGATTATTACAATATAATGGCTTATAAGAATACATATTCTAAGTCATTTGAACCTGTGCATTCCGAAAATTATTGGGATGTACCGTGGTCCACGATCCTACTATTCGCATCTCTTCGCGCCCTGGTCCAAATCAAACAACACGTATTCACAACGAGATGGATTGGGCCAAACGCGTGCACGACAACAAGCCCAACAAAGAAATTCTTCAACACAATCAGATGTGTCGGTACCGGGTTGCCAAGAATAATTGTATATTTTCATTGTACTTTTTATAATTGTACAAAAATATACAATATTATATTTGTACACTTAATTATAATTTTTTAAATTAATACAATATTAATTTTATAATTTTTTGAGTTTTAATATATTGTTAAAAATTAATTATATATATAATAAAATTATACAAAATTATTCAAACGAAAAGAAAAAAAGAAAAAGAGATCGCGACTTGGGCTTTTTTGTGGTAAAGAAATAGTTTTAAATCACGACTCGACATATTAATATTAGTATATTAAAAATAATTATATTAATATAATTTTTTTTACTAATAAAATATTAAATAACTCTCTATGTGTGTGAGTGTGTGTTCGGGTCGGAGGGGCGAGGGGAAGAGGGTTGTGTGAGAGAGAGCGTGATTTTCTATGTGTGTGTGTGTGTGTATCTATTCTATATATAAAAAAAACATTTTTCTCATAAATGTCTGTCATAAAACCATAACATGAATTTTATCGTTATATCAATAATACCCATAAGTTGCTTTCTTTCTTTCTTTTTTTTTTCTTTTTAAAAATATGATATATTGATTTATATATATATTTTTTTTATTCATAATATATTTTAAAATGTAAAATATTATTTATCATATGCACGCAGGAACGGGTGCCACGGCTGCTGGTATGAAGAAAGAAGAGTTTGTGTGTGTGAGAGTGTGTGTATATGAAAAAAGAGAAAAAGTAGGTTCTTATTGGTTTTTTTTTTTATTTTTAGTTTATGGGTTGGATCGATTTAAATCCATATTAGACCCATATTAAACTCATATACAACTCATACAAAATATAATTTGGGTTGAACCCATGGGTATCAACCCATCTTGACACCCCTACTGTTAGGTATGTTGGCAGATAATAAGTTAAGAACACAAAACGCCCATCAATTGTTACTGCAATACTTACCAGACGACAGTTGCCAACCCCCTTAACATATATGACCAAAATTATAATTTTACCTTAAATAATATTTTTGAGGATCACTTTAAAGTAAGAAATTCGTGCCAGAATTCTCACTTTTCTTACACATTTTTTTATCACTGTAACACATGATACTTGATTTTGCAGCAGTAAAATCACTTGTTAAAGCCATATTTTTAGCATGAGAAACTCAATTCTCCCAATTTTGTTATTTTTCATCTCTTACCAAAAGTTGTAGTTATAGTTCCTCAAAAACCAAAGCATGTGTCTCTCAAATGTAATAATTCCCCCCAATTCACCCCAACTTAGTCGCTACACAAGTATCATGTGGTCATTTCAATCAAATATTTAAAGAAATGATGAAAAAGGACAAAATCTTATGTTATTATCGTTAAATGGAAAATTCTGCAATCATTGCGATTGAAAGTGAACAGGGCTAAATTATGAGACAAAAAATGAGATTTTTCTATGAGACACACATGTTTTTTTCTTCCCCTAAAAACTCCTATTTAATGTTTACGAGAGTCTCGCATGACCAGTTTTGTCAATTGTTTAATAACGGGACTGGATGTGAAATTTTCGAATCATTGAAACTAAAAGTGAACGGAGCTAAATTACAGAACCAAAAATTAAATTTTTTCAATTTTCAAGATTGTGACCTTTTATGTATTTTTTCAAATTTATTGTTTTGAGGAGTCTGTCAGACAGCTGCAAGGCCATCTCAGCCGGAGCTTTCCAGCTAATAACGATCCTCTACTACCCCAATGGCTTAGAAGCCATGGGAACTGCTAATCACACTCTGGCCAAGCAGCCATGTTTCATCCACCAGACTTGATTTCCTGTTTCCTTAGAACCCAAGGATACAGAGGTACGAGCCTATAGAACAAATCCTGTTCAAGTAAGGTCATGATTATGACCTTTTATGGTTACTATTTCATTTGAGAGAGATCAATTAGTGCGTCACTTGAGTTCGTGGTTCCTTATTTATAGTGGAGTCACAAAGATCTGTAATCCACTCAAAAAAAAAATTTATTCTATCATTTTATTAATTGATAGTTATCAACTATGATTAATGCTTTCTGTTATACATATGGCCCAAAACCCGGAGCCCAAACTTACAAGCCCACAACCCACCTAGAGGCCCACCCGACTACCCGATCCAACCCCACTACCCGACCCGGTTAAGCCTACTTAAATACTCTGCTCTTTCTAAACCCTAATCAGATATCCCTCTCTCCCCTCACTCCCCTCTTCTCCGCCGACTCACCTTCTATCTCTCTCACTTGCCGAATACTTGTATGGCGGTTAGAATCGCCACCATCCAGCGGTTTTCTGAAGCCAATCTAATGGCTTCAAGAAAACCCCCAAACGGTTGTGTTCCTTCGGCAGTTACTTGAGACTCTATAAAAGGGGGCTTTTCTTTCCCTGCTCAGTGCGCGAACTGAAATCTGTTTTCTGATATTCTCCTCCTTGACATATCTCTGTGATATCTACTGTGTGTTCTTCCGGGTGTAGTGTCGGGTCTGTGTGACTCAAGGTCTTGGGTAGCTCGGGAGATGCAATCGTGGGTTTGTGAGGGCTGTTTTTGGGAACGGTACTTTGTGGTGACCGCGTCCCTTTATCTTTCTAGATCTGGCTGAAAACCTGAGCCACTTTCAAACAGTTGCTTTTATCTTCCTTTTCGTTGTATCTTTTACATTTCTGCAAGTTTTATACGGGTTGTATTTTTAAGGAGTTTATACTCCACAATTGATGTAATAGTTGTTAGGGTTTCTCTGTGAAACGACGAGTACCACTGGAGGGTTATTCCCTACAGTGGTATCAGAGCCAACTCTGTGATCCGTGCTGATCCGTGGTGACGGTAAATTTCCGATAAACCCCTTCTCTGGTTCTCATTCTTTTTTCCTCTGCTTATATTACTGCTGTTATTATTTCTGCATATTACTCCAGTTTACCATGGTGGAACCCCCTAATATCCCTTCTGGCCGGACCCCTGAGGTCGTCGGGTATCTGGGCGGGACTTAGTCTGGTGAGCCCCGGTTCTGTTATACCTGTTTTTATATTTTCGGTTGTTTTCTGTTATTACTTCTACTCATCTTGATTTTTTTGTGGATGTTTGATAACTGATTATAAATTTATTGTCGATTTCTTGTATATTTGTTACTGCCTGTATGTTGTTGTTCGTTACCTGTATAACCCTGTGAATTACTGTATCTGTTGCCTACTCTGCTCTTTGGTAATTTCTGTGTTTTGTAGTGCTGTGTAGAAACCTGTTTAAAATTTGTTGTTCTGAGATTTTTTTTTCTTCTTCTCTTTCCTGTTTTATCAAGAACCCGAAATTTGTTTTTCTTAAAATCTTTTTCAAAATGGCTGGTTACAGCCTTCAACCATTTGACGGAAAAATCGACTTCTCTATATGGCAACAAAAAATGAAAGGCATCCTTATTCAACAAAAAGTTTTTAAAGCCATTGATGGCAAATACGCTGAAAATATTTCTGAGGAAAAGAAACAAGAAAATGATGAATTTGCATACTCCTCTATTGTTTTAAATCTATCCGATACCGTTTTACGAAAAGTTGGAAAATTGAAATCTTCAAAAGCTTTATGGGATAAATTAGAGGAACTGTTTACTGAAATCTCTCTTCCTAATAAACTGTTTTTGTTGGAAAAATTCTTCAGATATAAACTTGATTTGTCCAAGAATATTGATGAAAACCTTGATGATTTCACTAAGCTAATTCAAGATATCAAACTTGCTGGTGACAAATACATTGATGAATATTCTCCCATTGTACTTCTGAATGCAATCCCTGAATCTTATTCTGACATGAAAGCTGCTATTAAATACGGTAGGGATAGTATTCATATAGAAACTGTAGTAAACGGACTTAAGAGTAAAGAACTAGATCTCAAGGTCAATAAACCTAGCCAAAACCATTATGAGATTAATTCCGTTAGGGGTAGAACAAAGTTTAGGAATTTAAATTCTCGGTATAATAGTAGAAGCAGAAGTAAAAATAAAAACAATAGGAGTAAGTCTAGATCACGAGAAACAAAACCTTAGAGATGACAAAATCAGAGATAGACAGTGTTATATTTGTGGAACCAAAGGTCATTATATTTAGACGTGAGAATAGGGATAGAAACCATGATGATAAAGAAAAAATCAATAATGTGTCTATTGAGTCAAATGGTGAAGTTTTCGTTGTTTATGAAGTAAATTCTGTGAGTACCTTTGATATGCATGAATGGCTTATAGATTCTGGTTGCACATTTCATATGAGTCCTTTTCAAAGATATTTTCACAAACTTGAAATATGAGCACATTGGTTTTGTTTCAATGGCGAATGAGAAAAAATGTGAAATCAAGGGTCTTGGTGACATTTCACTATGTTTTGAAGGTTATAAAATGCTTTTGAAAAATGTCAGATACGTTCCTGACTTAAGTCATAACCTCATATCATGTGCTCCATTAGAAGAAAATGGTTTAGAAGGTAGGTGGGGCAAAGGCCTCATGAAAATTATGAAAGGCTCATTAGTTGTTTTCAAAGCTGAACGAAAACGGAATCTTTACATATGTACTGCATCCTATGATAATCTTGCTGCATCTGTCGTTGATTGTGATTTAACCACCTTATGGCATAGGAGATTAGGCCACATTAGCCAAAAAGGTCTTGAGTTTTTAAAAAGAGATGGTGTTTTAAATGACAAAGTAGACAAAATGGAATTTTGTGATGAATGTGTTATGGGTAAACAGCATAGAGTACATTTTCCTGCATCCCCTTCCCCAAATCCATCTATATCTCCATGTATTTTAGACTATATACATGCTGATGTTTGGGGACCTAGTAATGTACCCACCCATGGTGGAAATCGTTATTTCCTGTCTATTATTGATAATTTCTCTCGTAAAGTTTTTATTTTTCTGATGAAACATAAATCTGAAGTTTTTGAAAAATTCAAGAAATGGAAAATTTTTGTTGAGAATCAAACTGGGAAAAAGTTAAAATCTCTTAGAACTGATAATGGACTAGAATTTTGCAACAAAAATTTTTCTGATATGTGTGAAGAATTTGGTATAAAAAGGCACAAGACTAATCCTTATACTCCTCAACAAAATGGAATTGCTGAATGTATGAATCGTACGCTTCTTGATAAAGTTAGATGTCTATTGATTAGTTCTGGTTTGCCGAAATCCTTTTGGGGAGAAGCTGTTTTAACTGCTGCACATCTCATTAATATGTCTCCCTCTGTGCCATTACTTGGAAAAACTCCTGATTTCATGTGGAATGGAAAAATACCTGATTTATCATCTTTACGTGTTTTCGGTTGTGCTGCTTTTGTTCTTCAAGATTCTGATAAACTTGATCCTAAATCTCTTAAGTGTGTTTTTATTGGTTATCCTGAGGGTATTAAAGGCTATAGGCTTTGGATTAGGAGTCAACCAGGGTTTAAAGTTTTAATTAGCCGGAATGTCACTTTTAGTGAGAATGAAATGCCATGTCTAGAGAAAACAAAACCTATAGAAAAGGAATCAACCTTTAATAAAGTCAATTTAGAGGATAACCAAGAAGGGGAGAAATTAGGGAACAATCAGGATCAATTAGGTGAAAATGAACAACTAGGAAACAACCAAGAAGAAGAAATTTCAGAAACCCAGAACCCCTTAGACAACTATCTACTTACTAGAGATAGAGATAGAAAACAGCCAAGGATACCGACTAAGCTTAGGGACTTTCACACAAGCTTTAATACCGAGCTTATAGAACCTTCGAGTGTCGAAAAAGCCTTAAAATCAGAAAAATGGCTTAGTGCTATGAAAGAGGAAATGAAATCCTTAAAAGACAATAAAACATGGGTTCTTGTCCCTAAACTGAAAAATGCCTCTATTGTTGATTGCAAATAGTTATTCAAGATAAAACAAGAAAATCCTATCAAATACAAGGCTAGATTAGTTGCCAAAGGATTCACACAAAAAGAAGGTATAGATTATAATGAAATCTTTTCACCTGTTGTTAAATACACCACTGTCCGCATAATACTTGCTCTTACTGCACACTATGACTGGGAATTAAAACAAATGGATGTTAAAACTGCTTTTTTACGTGGTGACTTGGATGAAAATATTTACATGCATCAACCACTTGGTTTTACTGATATCTCTAAACCTGATTATGTGTGTTTGCTGAAAAAATCACTCTATGGGCTGAAACAATCCCCTCGTCAATGGAATAAAAAATTTGATGAATTCATGCTATCTCTAAAATTCACTAGAAGTCAATATGATCACTGTCTTTATTTCAAGCATGTGAATGATTCCCCAATATTCTTGGTATTATATGTCGATGATATATTAATTGCTAGTCCTAGTTTACACCTCATATCTACCTTACAAAAGGATTTATGTAAAGCTTTTGAGATGAAAGATCTTGGCAATGCAAAACAGATTCTTGGTATGAATATTGCTAGGGATAGAAAACAGTTTCTTATTTCTCTAATTCAAAGATCATACCTTCTAAATGTTCTTAAAAATTTTCTATGGAAAATGCAAAACCCACCTCTGTGCCCTTGGCAGCTCATTTTCAATTAAGTAAAGAGCAATACCCTAAAACTGTTTCAGAAATAAGGAAAATGGACAATGTCCCCTATTTGAATTTGATTGGTTCCATTATGTTTCTAATGGTGTGTACTAGACTTGATGTAGCCTACTCTATTAGTTGTCTTAGTCGTTTTATGTCCAACCCCGGCTCCCCACATTGGGAAGCTTTGAAATGGTTACTTAGATACTTACGTGAGTCTGATAATATTGGAATCAATTTCTCTAAATATTCGAATGATACTCGTCTTGTTGGTTATGTAGATTCGAATTATGCAAACGATAGAGATAGTCGTAAATCCACATCTTCTTATGTTTTCACTTTTTGTGGTTCATGCATTAGTTGAAAATCCCAATTACAACACATTGTTGCATTATCAACAACTGAATCTGAATATATTGCTACTACTGAGCCTTCAAAGAGGCTTTATGGCTTGATGGACTCATAAAAGAAATTGGTTTCTCAAAAGAAAAACTTGTTATCTTCTCTGATAGTCAATCCTCCATTCAACTATGCAAAAATCCCGTTTTTCATGATAGGACCAAGCATATAGATGTAAGGTTTCATTTCATTAGAGATATAGTAGGGAGAGATGTAATCAAACTTGAAAAAATCAGCTCTGAAGAAAATCCTGCCGATATGGGCACCAAATGCCTGCCTTCGGAGAAATTCTGTAAGTGTTTAAAATTACTACATTTAAATCCTGACTAAATTCTGTTGCCTATAGTTTTGTGCTGCAGGTACACCCACGGAGAATTTGTTTTCGGCAATGATGAAAAAGACCAGATCCAACACCCCTGACCTACCCATCGGGTATTTGGTCCACGGTGGGGTATGTTATACATATCGCCCAAAATCCGGAGCCCAAACTTACAAGCCCACAACCCACATAGAGGCCCACCCAACTACCCGATTCAACCCGACCACCCGACCCGGTTAAGCCTACTTAAATACTCTCCTCTTTCTAAACCCTAATCAGATATCCCTCTCTCTCCCCTCACTCCCCTCTTCTCCGCCGACTCACCTTCTATCTCTCTCACTTGCCGAATACCATATGGCGGTTAGAATCGCCACCGTCCGGCGGTTTTCTGAAGCCAATCTAATGGCTTCAAGAAAACCCCCAAACGGTTGTGTTCCTTCGGCAGTTACTTGAGACTCTATAAAAGGGGGCTTTTCTTTCCCTGCTCGGTGCGCGAACTGAAATCTGTTTTCTGATATTCTCCTCCTTGACATATCTCTGTGACATCTACTGTGTGTTCTTCCGGGTGTAGTGTCGGGTCTGTGTGACTCAAGGTCTTGGGTAGTTCGGGAGGTGCAACCGTGGGTTTGTGAGGGCTGTTTTTGGGAACGGTACTTTATGGTGACCGCGTCCCTTTATCTTTCTGGATCTGGCTTAAAACCTGAGCCACTTTCAAACAGTTGCTTTTATCTTCCTTTTCGTTGTATCTTTTACATTTCTGCAAGTTTTATACGGGTTGTATTTTTAAGGAGTTTATACTCCACAATTGATGTAATAGTTGTTAGGGTTTCTCTGTGAAACGACGAGTACCACTAGAGGGTTATTTCCTACACTTTCAATGTTAAATATGGATAAACATTCAACAAGGTCCTTGTCGGTTTCCATATTTAGCACTAAAAGTAAATGAAGAAAATGATGTTTGTGAACTGGATAGAAAGTGATCTTAGTGAGTGTAGCAAGCGTAAAGAGTGGATCGTATTTATAGAGTTTCAACGTGTACGAGTTAGTTGAATCGTGTGGTTCAATCAAATAGGACAACCGTGAGATGCGGATTCAATTGGATTTGGGTACCAAGACAATGAATGAGGCGGAGCTGTCGGAACACTTAGACCCGCGTGGGAATTGCAATTGTAAGAAAATTTTAATTTAAATTAGATTTGGTCAGACTTATTCAATCATATAATAAATACAATACACTTATCGTGTGGTTGAATTGTAGTACTCTTTGATTCATTTGGTACGACTGAACTTGATTTGGGTAAGAATTGTAGTGATATTGTAATACATCTATCTTTTTATTCCCATGTCAGAATTCTTTAATCAGAATCAAACAATGAAATAAATGCTGGGTGACCCTCAATCCGGTAAATCGATAGATGTATTACACCCGAAAACTCCTTATCCTGAAACACTGTTTCACATCATTTACTGTGGCAAATTGTTGTTGAGGTTGAATCAAAGGTGACAGTTAATATGGTAAGGGATGCAACAGTTGATGAGCATCCCTTTGTGTGGAATTCAATAGGCTGCAGGAAATTCTTGAGAATGCCATGGCAGAGTGCAGTTAGGTATATAAAAAGAGAATGGAACCAATGTGCAGACAACTTGCCTAAGAAGGGACAACATATTACCATGTTTGAATTATGGGAAGAATCTCCAGGAGTGCTTGTCTGCAGGCTGGTGGAGGAAGAATAGTCTTTTCCAATCTTCTCTTGTAAACTCAAAAAAAAAAAAAAAAAAGAATGAATTCATGCTGAAACAGGTTGGTCATCATCCATGTGGCATTAACCGGACACTGTCTCAATTCTTTGATGAAAATCAGACAATGAAATAAATGTGGGATGACAGTAAATAGGGTAAATCAATAGATGTATGACAATGGCAAACTCCTTATCTTGAAACACTACTTCACATCATTTGCTGTGTTGTGGCATTACATGGCATTATCAACTATAATTGCTTGTTATAGTTTAAGAGAACCTTGGATGGCTTTAGCTGCTGTTATGGCACAATCTCTCCGATTCACAATTTGCTCAAGCTCCTCAAACTTTTCTGACAAAGTGGCTACACGAGAATTGGTAGAGTCGACCAATTTGTTTGCAGCATCCAGCGCAGAACATAGCTACGATTCAGTTAAAGAGCGAAAGCATCAGCCTTATCAACTTTTGTGGACTGAGTTAGTGAGACAGTAATATATGTCCATAAACTGGCTAAAGATTACCATTCATGTGGAAATCAAATGACTAATTGCACAACAAGAACACCACCAAAATACAGAAGAAACCGAAACAGGGATGACAAAATCACTACGGCATAGAACAAAGACATGCAACAACATTCAAGCTATTTTAAGATATTCAACTGCAAAAAATTGTAAAACCTTCAAATAGCGAATGGAGCAGAAAAAATGTTAGAACCAACAATTGTTCATGCACAAGCATCTGAAGAGAAGGGGCACGGATTACCTTAAGTGTGAGAGCTGTCCAAGAGTGGTCCGCACCCTCAAGCGTTCCTTTCAGCTCATTGAAGTTTTCCTGACACAAGCAACCAACGTTATCTGAACGGATTAAAGATACACGAAATAGGTAATGAGAAATCTGCTTTGGGCTAAGATTATCTGCTCATAATTAATAGCGATTATTATAAGTTAGAGCCTGCCATCCAATTTGCGAAAAGAAAGGGAACTAGTGTTTTTGGAATGATTATTGATCAAAACCAAATGTTTAGCCAAAAATTACACAAAAACTCAAAATTTCAATCCTCATAGTTTCGATTAACAGATTCTCTTCACCAAGATGATCAATCTTTGTACTGATTAAGCATTTTACTCAAAATTAAAGCTTTCTTTTTTTCTTCTCTGGACCAAAGAATCTGTAATCCATGATCTTCGTTCCGTAGGAAAATTACACTGTTTCAAAACCATGGTTTAAAACCCAAAAATTCAAATTCAGAACAACATCCTTCAAATCAAACATTCCTAGATAATTCATGGAAACAGACAAATTCAGAGTGAGGGCCTTGGCCGGCGAGAGAGGTTACCTGGAAGAGCTTGGGGAGATCAGTAGCCGGAAGATTGGAAACTTCAGCGACGGCTTTAGGTGGCGCGTGGTGCTGGGGCGAACCCAAATCTTCGTCTCCGACGTCGCTTAGCAGATCGCTGATGCACAATAAGGGCCCCCCGACTCCTCTCATCTCTGTCCAGAGTGTGTAAGTGAGCACTACTCTTACTCGGCTTGTTTGTTTTACTCATACTCGCTAAAGACTCCAGCGCTTTTACGTATTCTAGGGGCAACACGAGTTTTTAATCGTAAAACAAGCCAGGAATATCCGTGTAATAACACACACTGGGGCTATCTTATTTTTTTCTTTAGGGAAAAAAAAAAAAATTAGTACATTAATTTTGTCTCGATTCAATTTTGGTACACTAACTTTGACAACATCAATTTTAGTACATTATCTTTCAAATTCGCATAAATCTAGTCCATCAGCCTATTTTGTGATCTTTTTACCCTTTCAAAGGAAATAATTAGATAATCCATTTTCATGCTCTTAAAACGGCCCAACATGCTTTCGAAATAAATTAAGACCCCATAAATTCATTGCTTGCTTTGACCGTTCTATCTTGGGGTATTCCAAGTCCTCGATTTTACGGACTTCTTCCAACCATACTACCGCAGCAGATGGTTCGTAGGAACTTGGCTCCTTCAGTAACAAAACAGCACAACTCTATTTCGTTTCCTACCTTAGGGCGTAAAAGGGACTCCAATACAGGGAATTAATATAATTTTGGACAAGCAGGTTGAACAGGAGCCTAACTTTTATTGAATAAATATAGAGAATATAATATAGATATTATTCCTCCGTTGGAGGAGACAACTGTTTAGCTTCTCATAGTGTAGAGGACTTGACTTGTTGAGGAAACCCCCATAAACTGAAAGATTAAAATGCTACAAAAGATTAAAAGACTCAGTATTTCTAATACTTTGAAGAGTAGGAGAAGTTTTTCTGATGTCCCCCTTCTGCTTCATTGCATCTATATTTATAGGTGTCCGCGGACTTCAAATTCGGAATCGAAACTTGTTTTGTGATGACATCATTGCATTCGTTATCCCCTAGTAATTTTCAGCTGTTGGTCATAATGGTTTGTCGGTCACATGATTTCCAGCTAGCTTTCCTGCTTCGTTTTCTGCCGACAGTCTTATCCTTGCTTTTTTATATTTTTTTATTTTTACCTCTTTTTGTAAAAATTTTTCTTTTCACTTGTCCTAGTCTGGTTTGGATTTATTTTGTGTGACCCTAATTTTTATCCCGAACAGGGGCTTCTCTTGTTTTTCACAGCAAGGGCATAAATGATTATGTCATTTCCCAACATGCAATATGTTGCACGTCTTCATCATTGTTGCTTCAATCGTCAGCACCTTATTTCCCAGATTAACATCCTTTTCTTTTTAAATAAGCTTTCTGCGAACTGAGTGCTTTTTCTTGTCATGGAATTTAACAGGAACGATGCATTCATTTTGTTTGAAAAAATCTGAAATGGATACTTGAGTTTGTCCATCTCTGTGAGACAGACCCATAATTCCCACGTTCTCTTGGTAGAGATACTGTCTTCACTAATGGCTGATACCAAGGGAGCTTCTCCAGAGTCAGCTTTGATCTTGTTGAAAGCTGTCATATCTGGCATTTGCAGCTTCATAAAATGGAATGCTGGATGAGACCCCATTCCTGCAGTTTCTAGAGCTACTGGTACGAATTTTATCTCCAGAATATTGCCTCTCTTTAAGTAGGGGTTGTTCTGCCCAGGTTCACTCCTTTGCGAGAAATTAATTTTTTTCACATACGCTGATAGTCCAGTCACGCAGAAGAAGATATTAACTCGTTAGTATTAACCTTAGAAGTGTCCGTCATCGGTCTAAGGCTAATCTCCCCCTCTTTTACCCTAGAGGTGCTGGGTTGACTTGAATTTACAGGAGTTTGCACTTCCTGTGACTCAATTGTTGTCGTTTCACCAAAGTCTAGTGATGGCCTTGTGCAATAGGTACTTAAATCCGACGCACAGGTCTAGAGCCCTATACTCTAAGGGCATGTTTAGGGTCATGCTCCCTCAACTCGTGAGTCATCCCCAAAGGTGATGCCTTCCGAATTGATTCTCGTAAGTCGTTACATAGCGATGTAGATGCTAATAAGGAATTCCTTATTGCGACCTGGACTGTGTCTAAATCAGCTCTTTGAATTTGTCCGGCAACTTGGGCTTTCACCGCTAGCTGTCCGAACTTCCTGTCAGGCTCCTCGAGATTTTTTCAGAGGTGCCTGAGTCTCAACATGATGGAGTTTGCTTTAGATGCCTCCATCTCTCGTCAGGAAATCTGCAAGAACATCTTCATGAGATTTTATAACGACAATATTATAATAATAATATTGGCATTCAACTTCCTCCTTTTCCTTGGTTCGCTTGATTCTCCTATAATAGTTGAAAAATCATTGTTACCACAATAGAGAGAAGTTCGTTTGATTTTACCTCTCAGTCTTTTCATGTCTTCTGGATGGATGATTGATAACACCAATCCTTCAGTTTGTCTTTAAGGAAAGATATTATTCGCGCCACTGAATCTAGCTGTCCTTAAGGTATTTTGTATAACTGGATCAATATTTTCCTCAATGGACTCCATATCTTTGTGAAGAACATTGGAGCTGCCGCTTCTGTTGCTACTCCACTCTGGAAGAAATACTTGCGGAACATACATCCATCTACTGCACAAATACTTCTTAATTCAAGACTGAAGAGAGCCTGTGCGTATTCTCTAGCCTTTTCTGCTCTACTTTCTTCGAAGTATCCATCTCCAATGAAGTGTATCTTGATAAGCCTTCATAGCCGGTCTGCTATCGCTCCTTTTGAATCTCCGGCAAGGATGTTGGCTTTGGAATCTTTTGGGGTATTATCCCATCTGATCTTCACAGATCCTTCCAAGCTCAACTCCACAAGCTTTATGAAGTTTTCCTTGTTGAGCTCTAGGATAGTTGTTGCTATCTTGATGGCTGCAACCCATTCCTCTATCAATTTCTCGGTATTTCAAAAATCGATAATATCCAGGTTCAGTATAGTGCCATATGGATGTAAGGGCTGGAGCATGGTCCTTGCCCATGGTGTATTTTCAGGCACTCTTTTTGGATTTCTCCCTAGATTTTCCTTTAGCCTAGTTCCCACAAAAGTTGGAGTGGCATTAGTGTGGCTATCTCTCATCGGTTGATCCTATCGAGGATCATTAGAACATGTACTTCCTCCGGTGGTGGTAGTGCAGGAGTGATTTTATTTGTTTGGATATTGACCAAATCCACAATCTCGAGTTGGGAAAGGATTCTGCCAATTTTTGTAGATCTGATAGATCCGCTCTTGTACCTCTATTATTTTATAGATCTTATAGATGCGATGATCAGATCTTCTCTGAACTTCGGCTTTGGAATCTCCGTGGCCTTACCCTTCTGGTGTAGAAGAGGTACTGTTCCAAGGGCATCCCTGATTCGGTCCTGTTTGGATCTTGACATCTCAGGGTTCTCCCTTAGGTTTCTTTTCAGATATGTAATTTCTGCCCTTAGATTTGCAAGGCCTTTGTGTAGATTGGGAAGAATCTTAAGGATCTCGTCCACCTTTTGGCTCAAAAATTCTATTTTCATAGGTATATAGATTAACCTATGTCCATAGTCTTGAACTGTCTTTTGTATCTCCCTCAGATCTTAAGAGATTTTCGATGTATCCGGTTCGAGTTCTTTCCAATCAGTCATAATTTTTTAGAAATAAAATTATGTAGGAATTTACCCATTCTGCTTCTCCTGGCTGGGATTCTAAAATGGACTTCAGTGGAGTGTCGTCGCCTCACTGCATTTCCTGGTAGTACTTGTCGAACCTCAAAGTTTCTCAGCCACTCTTGTTATTCTTCTAGCGTGAGAAGTTTAGGATCAATCCTCTTAGGACCATTATAACACTTGTCAAGAATTTCCATGAGAAATTCTCTTCTTTGTATTTTCAGAATCTGGAAATATTCCCTGTTTTCGGAGTAACTTGAACTTTCGTTCAGTTCCATTTTCTCTCGAAGAGTCTCCTCCATTAGTGGATAAATAATATCAAAATATAATATAATCATATATTTTTTCAATAAACCTTGGCTCTGATACCATTTTGGCAAGCATGGATGAAAAATTAGAATTTTAGTGTAAATGGACTAAAACAACTCTTTTAAAATCTGCTTAGGGGTAAAAGTGTCCAAAATTCCGTCTGTTGTCCTAATTTAAGCGATTCTGCAAGTTACTGGACTTAATTGAAAATGCATAAACATAATGGACTAAAATTGAACGCGGAGAAACTTATTGGACCAAATTAATCTTTTTCCCTTTTCTTTATTAAATTCTTTTACCTTTTGCCTTAATCTGCTGTTTCTTGTAAAGAAGAATTCAGTTCATATATCAGAAAATTGATACCTATAGATAGTACTAACTAAACATATGGGCAACTGAATTTTTCACAGCCTGATGAAATCTTGGACATCCTTGTACATTTCTAGGTCTCAACTCATTGTTTAGTTGGTTATTGATAGAACAATCAAGTAGCTAGTATTTGTGTAGTTCCATGATGGCACAGGCATAATAAGGATGACCAACAGTCATAATTTTGTTCTTGCACAAGCCTTAAACTCCAACGATCACCTTCCCGTTTTGGGGCAGCGCCCCATAAGCGTTTCTCAAGAGTTTCATCCAGATAATGGGTCACAAACTGTGGGAAGAAACGAATCAGGGATGGAAACGTGATATGGTTTGGCGTTATCTCAATTTAGCGTATATATTATGGTGTGAGAGATATCTGTTGATCAAGAACACACATGATATGTATGTTAAGAAATCGAGCTTCAGTAAAACTGCATCTGCTTTAGGAATGCTAACATACATATCCCCATCAATATGCTAAATCCTCACCGTCCCATCTCCATTTTTATTGTGTGCATAAGTACTCATATCTTGTGATGAGCTGCAGGGGGAAATATGGATCAGTTCTATATATGTTATTCTGCAACAGAAGATTCAGACTTTATGCAAAATCCAGCAAAAAGTACGAATGAATAATTGTAGCTCGATGTACATATTTAAATAGCATAATAAATACTTAAATGTATTTAAAATGGATGGTGTTTCTAACTAATAATTTTTTTTATAATTTAAAAATTCAAAAAATTATCAAAAATTAGTATTTGGTCAAAATTAACTTGATTTTGGTTAAACTTCATTCTGCTATATACATATATATAAGATTAAAGGCAATTTTCGTCCCCTAATTTCAGGTCATTCTTGTTTTAGTCCCTTAAGTTACTAGGTTCCATTTTGGTCCCGTAAAATTGAAAAAATCTCAATTTTGGTTCAAATTTGGTCGGCACTCGCCGGAAAAAGTCACATGCCAGGCATGTGACTTTTTAAATTGGGGCTTGCATTGTGATTGACTGAAAATAAAAGGCTTAAAGGCAATTTTCGTCCCCTAACTTCAGGTCATTCTCGTTTTAGTCCCCTAACTTCAGGCCATGTCTTCACCACATCATCTTTTTCAGCCAATCACAATGGAAGCCTCAATTTAGAAAGTCACATGTTTGGCATATAATATTTTTCGGCGAGTGACTCAACTTTCCGACCAAATTTGTACTAAAATTGAGAGTTTTTCAGTTTTACGGGACCAAAATGGAACCCTAGTAACTTAGGGGACTAAAACGAGAATGGCCTGAAGTTAGGCGACGAAAATTGCCTTTAAGCCTATATATATTTATATATATATATAGATTTCTCTATGTTCGTCAAATTAAATTAATACAGGTAATTAATTTTCCTGATTTATTTGTGTTTGCTATATAAGTTAAATTCCTAATGAAAGGTCTGATATATATATATCATTCAACAATTTTTCTGTTGCAGTTTGTCCTCCACCTACATTTCACAATTACGTATCAATAGATCTAATCACTTTCTATAAATAGATGTACGTTACGTAATAGAATTAGAAAATAAATTCGTGTACGTATGAAATATGTGTAGTTTTGACAAATAAATAACTAACCACAAAATAAATTCACTTGTTTATGTCATTTCTTCAGATTGCAAATATATATAAATATATATATATAAATTGATTGAATTAAGAAAATCAGAAGAAATTAAGTACACATGATTACTTTTTGATTCTTAACGACAATAAATCAATTATAAAAATTATGACCGACATACATAATTATAAAGACACAATCCTGACTGACGAGTTTA
Source organism: Sesamum indicum (assembly GCF_026168435.1). NCBI lineage: Eukaryota > Viridiplantae > Streptophyta > Magnoliopsida > Lamiales > Pedaliaceae > Sesamum > Sesamum indicum. The sequence goes on along the minus strand of NC_142665.1, from coordinate 9,678,094 downwards.
TGGGGTGCTACCCTTACTTTCTTAACAATAGAAAAATCAAGAAAACGAGAAGAAACTAACCACATGGATTGCAATTTGCAAACATATCAGCTTTGTTTCATTCTTAAGCAACACTTTTTTCAGGCAGATCTAAGGAATTTCCATTGGATTCCAAAATTTCTCATGCACAAAACTATGACTAGCTACCAACTGTATAAACTGATTCGTCACCCACATTTTTTATTCTATCCACCGCCTACTTTACCTCCTCAAACAACCTCTAGACATGCATGCATGTATTTATCTTCCGCTAAATTCTTCCCTCTCCCATTCCATGTAACGTAGCCCGCCCGCCACAAACGCAGCTCGTCGGCCGCCTGTCCCGACGCCTATAAATAATCATCTGCATTCCTCCATTTTCCACATCTCTATTCAGACCATAGTATACAATGGCTTTCTCTGCAAGAATTAACAATACTAGTAGTGTATGCAGTTTGCTAATTATTTGCCTATTCTTGCTTGCATTCGAGGCAAGAATGAGTTTAGCTTCAGGATTTGTTCAAACTAGAGGAACACATTTTGTGTTGGACAATTCTTTGTTTCTCTTCAATGGATTCAACGCTTACTGGATGATGCAAGTTGCTGCACAGCCGAGCCAAAGGTACAAAGTTTCAAATGTATTTCGTGAGGCTGCGGCTGCTGGTCTCACTGTTTGTCGAACATGGGCATTTAGTGATGGAGGCAAAAAATTAGCTCTTCAAATATCGACCGGTGTCTATGATGAAAACGTCTTTCAGGCGCTTGATTTTGTGGTCTCGGAGGCGTCTAAAAACAAGGTTCGCCTGATTCTTAGTTTGGTCAACAATTATCAAGATTTTGGTGGGAGACCTCAGTATGTGGATTGGGCTAGAAATGCCGGCATCCGAACTAGCACTGATGATGATTTCTACACCAATGTCGTTGTAAAGCAATACTACAAGAATCATGCAAAGGTACTTACTCTCACCAGCACATCTATAATCCTCCTAATTACATGGAAATGATTTTCCACAATGTCGTTTTCATTCTTCTTCAAAATTGCTAACTCCAATGAACGTTTATGTACTGCAGAAAGTACTTACCAGAATCAACACAATCACTGGAGTTGCTTATAAAGATGATCCAACAATCATGGCTTGGGAACTCATAAATGAACCTCGCTGCCAAGCAGACTACTCTGGCAACACCGTCAATGTATAATAAATCAATAACCTTTAGTAATTAACTTTGATATATATATATATATATATATCAGGAGTGATCAGTTTTATTGATTATTCACTGTGATCTATGTAATGCAGGCTTGGGTGCAAGAGATGGCCTCGTATGTCAAATCCATTGACAACAAACACCTGCTGGAAATAGGCATGGAAGGGTTCTACGGAGACTCAATTACTGACAGGAAACAATACAATCCGGGCTACCAAGTCGGTACAGATTTCATTCGCAGCAATCTTATCAAGGAGATTGATTTCACAACTATTCATGCATATCCTGATGCCTGGTAAGCATACTATCTCCAACAAAGTTTCTGATTTGTCATGATTAAAGATCATGACTTTAGCCTCTGATTTCGTAACAGGCTATCGGGGCAGGATGATGATGCGCAGATGGCATTCATGCGAAGGTGGATGACAAGTCACTGGACGGATTCTAGGACCCTTCTGAAGAAACCAATGGTTTTCACTGAATTTGGCAAGTCGAGTAAAGATCCAGGTTTCAGCATAGCGTCAAGAGACTCATTCCTCAGTGCCATATATAGTAACATTTTTAGTCTCGCAAGAAGTGGAGGAATTGGAGGCGGCTTGGTTTGGCAACTTGTGGCTGAAGGAATGGAATCATACTCCGATGGATATGAAATTGATTTGTTTCAGACTCCATCAACAAGCTCTGTTATAAGCCAACAGTCACGACAAATGACAGCCCTCGAACACAAGATGAGCAGGCCATGAATGGTTCTTTCCGATATGTCCTTTATTATTATTGGTATAATTATTATTATTTCCTTTTCAAATTCAAAAGCGAAAGAGCTGTTTGAACACCACCTGATTAAATGATGCTTACATATCTCTGAAGGGAAAAGTGAAGATTATGTGTTTTAGTTTTGGTTTTGCTCGTGATGAGTTAAAAGATTATGTTTTTATTACTTCTGAATTTTAATGTTTGATTATCAGCCTTTGAGATACAACGAGTTGGATTGTGAACACTTTATTATGATTTATCAAATCAGGCGACAATTTCCCTTTCTCTTGGAAGAAATTTTTCATTTCTTTGGCTAAAGGATAAGCTTTACAACAAAGTATACAAATTTACCCTGAAGGCTAAAGCTCCCATGAACAAGGTATTCTAATTTACAACCAAGACTCTCTACATTAGAAAGTTGCAAATGTCCTTCAACTCGTGCCCTCGAAAAATTCTTCAACTTCATTTTAATGTCAGTCTGAAAACAACAAAAGAAAAAGAATCAGAAACATGTGCAACAATTAGTCTATACTTGTCTATTAAAGGTTGAGGGACTTTAAGCATATCATTGATTTGCCATGTGTGCTGACCTAAATAACCTCGTCCTCCTAAAACTTGTGTGGAACATCTAAAGTTTATGTAAAAAATTTAAACACTCTACTCAACACACAGGCTAAGATAATGTACCTTATCATCATTTAAAACCAAATTGCAACTTATATATCGATCCATTTCTCTCTCTCCCTCTTCTTCTATCTTAAAAAGTATTCTATGTTCCTGTGCAATTCCTCTGTCAATTTCTCCCATGTCTGAAAATAAGAAAAGCTGAAAAATCATTGTATTCCTCTTTATACACTTCAAAATCAAAGGTCAGCTATAATTTTTATAAAAGCTCCGCGTTCTCACTACTATAATTTGAAAGAACAAGTACATAAATTTTTTAAGCCGGTCGCTGATTTCTTCAAGCTCATACTTCGAACTACTTGAACCCGATCGACATGAAAACTGGTGCAAAAGGTTCACACTCCAAATCAGCGAGTGGACAAGGAAACTAGTGCAAGATCATCTTCACCGGCATTAAGTTGTTAACTGAAAGAACAAACAAGTGCAAAATCAGCAATTGAAGAGAAAAACATGCAATATAATGACATGCAATGACAACTTACATAAATAACATCTTCTCTCTAAGAACTATGCGAGAATTTAAAGGTTGAAATAGAAAATTCAAACATTCAATTGTTTCATATTGACTACTTAAGAAAGAGTGCAACTTTGACATCATATAAAACTACATGATAACCTATATATCTGTCTGTTCCTCTCTGCCATTTTTCTAGCCAAAAAAGCAACATTTGTCCTTATCGATTTCTTCTTTATCAAATTTTCCCATATTTAGAAATCAAGTAAAGTCGAAACCATTGCAATTTTCTCTATATTATTCAAACCCAAAAGTGTCTGATTTCTATGAAACCCTCATGTTCTCAACATTCTAATTTGGAAGCAATAGAATCACGAATTCTGAGACCGCTTTAAATAGACGGGCGGAAGACAGTTTGGAGTTGAGGCCTAAATGAGAAATAACTCTCCATTATTTTTGTTGGTTTATTCTTGGTTTGTTCATTATGTTTGGTTTTGTTCTCATGTTGCTTTCTAAAAACTTTTTGTTTGTCATACATTTAAGATTCTTGTACAAATTTTACAAAAACATCATATTTGTTCATATCATCGACATCTTAACTTTGCAGATGTATCTAAGTATTGGTGAAAATTCTATAGCATACAATCACAAATTAGTTCATTCGTGAACTAGAAAATAAAATATCATATACTAAATTGCACAACGGACCTAGATGCCAATCTCATTATTTGTTTCAAAAATACCGGTAAAAATTTCTTAAAAGAATTTTCAGCACATCTCGACAAGTTTCAGCTGAGTAATCATTTATCAAAAGAAAAGTTAATAATGTACTTTCTTGGAAATCTAAACAAATATGGCGATGATTGCTATTTGACCAGAAATAATAAACTTAATGCTTCTCAAAATGTTTCAAAAATTATTTCAAAGTCTGTAACTTTTATGAAAATAAAATTCAATAACAAATTTCACTTAAAGTCCAAATATCTGACTTTTCATGCTTTCATCCAAAAATAATTAAATGAATTCATTTATTTCTAATCAAAATATTTTGTTAATTAGTCTTCAATATTTGGAAGTGCACTCGAAGCTGATTTTGAAAACATGACTTTATTGTAAAACAGTTGACAAGAAAAATAAATTTTCAAGTAAAAGATAAAAACCGATTTTGAGAACATGAATTGATAGCAAAAAGACACTTGACAAGGAAAACTAATTTTTGAGTGGAAAAAAATTAATTTTCAATAATATTATTTAAAAATAAAAATTAAAAATTTCTTCAAACACTATTTAAAAGTTATAAAAACTAAGCGTTCCTCAAAAACCATTTATCAACTCATGAAATTTCAATACTCACAAAAGATTTACCAAGTCCTCTTGAAAAGGAATTTTAAATTGGCATCTAAACAACCGTTTGGCATTTTCGCATAGAATTAAATCCTCAAAGTTCACAAATAAAATAATTCATGATTGTATGATATAGATTTTTCAACAAATTTTTCTATGATATACCTACAAAAATAAAAGGCTAATAACATGAACCAATATGGATTTTGCAAATCCATACAAGAATGTCAAATGTATTAAAAACAAAAAATTTAAAGGCAAGCGCATGAAAAGAAAACCCAACACAATAAATGAACCAAGAATAAATTTACAAAAAGAGATGGGGGTTTATTCTCCAATTTAGGTCTCAACCCAATCCTTGCATCCTTCACATTTGGAGCAGCCTCAAAAATCCATAATTCTTTTCTTTCCAAATGAGAATGGTGATTGCGTGGCTTTTCTAAGAAATCAAAGGACCACTAAAATATTGGGTTCGAATTATACAAAGTGTAAAATCAATATGGAAGAAAAGTTGACAAAAAAGAATTAATAGGCGCACGGGTTACTTTTGAGTTAGATACTTGAAGGTAGGAATATGAAGATAAGTAGGCTACCATCAGGTTCTAAAATATCGTTAAAAAGCACACTTTATCGGCCAACATATGTTGAGCATTTAAATCCTACTTAACCTTTTGATTCCCATACAATCCTTATCGAGACGAGGTTATCTACTTTGCACGAAATTGGCAAACCAAATTCAAACTACTCACATGCTTCACTAGTAGAATTAAATGAATGCATGTTACACGTATAACTGAAAAATGATAAAACAAGTACGGTGTTTTATAGTTGCATGCTACATGTGTTGAGGCTAAAGAAAATCACATGGCGCCTCCACAATCAGTTCAAAAGGTCTAGTTTATTTTAATGGAACTAGCAAGAGATATTCGATATACGATGACCAACTGAAATAAATATGGGTTTTAGGGACCAATTAGTTGACCGCGTTGCTATGCATCAAACTTATAGTACAATGCTTTCAACAGATCCTACTAAATTACCAGTAACAACATTTCTCTAAGAGACTATAAATAATATGACATATATTCTTTGTATTAAGACAGAATTACGAAGGGACGAAAGAAAACAACACAGATACATCATTGTGGCACGCTCTAATTTAAAGGATTAAAATCAGATACTGCATAACCAAGACACCTTGCTAGATGGTACTTAAAAGAAAATATCATGTTGGTCCATTAAATGGTTTAGGAAGTTTCCTCACAGTTCCAAGAGAATATTAAGATACTTAAAATCAAGCTCCAATAAGAGTATGAGAGAGTGGATGGATGGCACTAAGATAGGTAAATTGATGGAAAACATAATGGTACTACTCCTAAAGTAGATGCATAGTCATAGATCTAAGTGAAGACATACATGGCTTCCCATTACTTTCAAGCAGTTGTCTTACTCTAAAATTGTGTAATTGACAACATCAATATCTTGCACGTATAGCTCCATACCTTAACAAGTGGAGCCAAAACGTTTCAGCACCAAAGTCCTACGTGAACCAAGGACCATAGGGAGCAATTTCTAGAAAACTTGAAAAGGTATCAATAACCTTTTACACAGATAGATAATCATTTCCAAAAAACCTTTTCTAAAAAGCTTGTAAATGTACATATGATTCTTTTACATTAATGCAGATAACTTTTTTCCAAAAAAAAGAAAATCAATTCCAATACAGCTTCGCATGCATTTATATTTTATAACTTCCAGCAAAGAACTTTTCTGAGACAGAACATGCATACATTTATATTATTGCTAACACTCCAAAATGAATCCAATCCAAAGCCTATAAGGCCCTCATGGCAGATTTGGAGAAACAAAGTGAATATGTCATTAAACTCGTCACAATCTGATAAAAGGAATTGCATTTAACACAAGCATTGCTCAAGGAACATGCAAAAGACTAACATATTCACCAAAGGAATGCCAATAATCTCATGGATTCCAGTCTAAAACCCAGTAGGAATCTCTGGTGAAAGCATTCAAAAGCGATTAAATTACATTATAAGATGGGAAAAGACCACCAAATCAGACCAAAAAAGAAAACAATATAAAGACCAGATATATGTATCGCTAAAGCAAAATGATAGAAGAATAACTACAAATATACAACGAATTTAGAAGACACACGGGATGCAAGTGGAATAAGCCGAGTTACGTCTGTTTTAAGAAAGAAGCCTCGAAGATGTGAATACCAATAACAGATAAACATGACCAGTTTATTAGTTTAGAAAAAAATATATTAATATCCGTTGAGAAGAAACACAAAGAATCAGTAATGTGAGAGCAGAAAAGACAGAGTGTGAATTTTCTCCTCCTTTTGATCTTCATGCCATAACTAATGATAGGTAAACAAGAAAAATTCATACCAAGTACTTTATAGCAACCAAAATCACAACATCACCACCATAGAATATAATCAAATGAAAAAACAACCATACCCAAAGGAAAGAGACCTGAGAATCTCCAATGATGGGAGCCTTCTTGACTATTCTCCCAACCAGTCTTGAACCAACATCAACTTCTTCACTGGTATTCTTGCATTTAAATCCCGCACCCTTGTCCTCGTAGTAGTAATTCACAGCATACAACAGAACCCATGTAGTAGTTGAATTTCAAGAAACTTGAAATAATTAACCTAGAACCTCCAAAAAGGATAGGGCAAAAAAAGAGTAAGACCGTGTAATTCAATAATTTGATGATCTTCAAGAAGTACTCATATCAAATCTACCATCAGACAGAAAAATTAATGTAACCAAGATACGTTTAATTTCACAATGCAAGAATCCTAAATCAAGAAACTTTAAAAAACAAAAAACAGAAAGAAAACATTTGCTTTGAGTTGATGACTTTCAAGAGGTTTCTACCTAAACAAAGAAGAAACCGAGGCTGGAGGCGGAGGAATGCGGCAGCCTGAGATGATGAGAAGGTTAGAATAGAACAAATAAATTTTGTTTTTCCTTGTTATTTTTCTATTTCATTTTGAGCGAATGTTCCATATTTTATAGTGTGTTAGTGTGTGTTTGCATTTCGCAACGGTTACAAAATGTCCACTTTTGCAACCCTATTTTAATTTCAATTGGGTCGGGCCGATATTCTCTTTTAAACTAAGGTTCAATAACAAACAAATATCGGGCCTTAATGGATAAAATGAATTCGCCATTATTTGGGCCTCCGATTATTATTTGGCATTTGTACAATTACATCTATATTTTTTATAATTGTAAGTATAAGTACACTTTCTATTCATGGGTGAAAATTGATATAAATTCCTCTAAAGTATAATATATTAATACTTTTTTTAAAAAGATGTATCCATAATTTTATAAATAACAGAAGGTATTAATATATTTGAATTTAATTTCAATAGATGTTAATATAATTCACCCACATATATAGAAACAAAAAATATTTATTTTGGTAATCGAACAAAAAAAAATCCCCATATATAGAATTCATAATTATGTTATTCTCTATTACTTTGAACTTATGAAATATTATTACCACTAATATTATTGATTGATTCTATACTTATCATATCACGTTTTACATTTCTCCATTAATTTCTGTAAATATAATTAGAATTATTACAATTTTTATTATTTAAAATATACACCACTCAAAATTTATGATTTTTATATTGAGTATAGAATCTGTATAAAGTTCATAAATTTATAATTTTTATTTTTTTTGCATAACTGATAAAAAAAATGACATAAAATTTGCATGTGTTGTTATATATATTTAATATTTTAAAAAGTTAATTATTAGTATAAATTTAAAATATTACATTGAACATATATATATTGTTGATATGTACGATTTTAGCACAGGTTCAAAGCCTTTGGATCTTGATATGAGATTTGGACGAATTGAGTGAAATGTTTTGAGAAAGAGGACCTGCAAAACAACACGTTAGCACTTTGATGGTTAAGTTAGTCCTAAATTTAAGAATAAATAATTATAGAAGTAAATTATGACGAAAAATTATGAGAGAAATAAGAGTTTCATAAGCAAGAGTATGAATCAAAATAGTAGAGTAACAGCAAGAGAATTTCTTGAGTGTGAAAAGACTACTTGCCGAGGAGTACCTCCCCTATTTATAGAGGAGGAGTTCTTCTGTAACAAGAGTTTTGTTGAGGGTTTCCCGCGTACATGGCGAGGAACGTGGGATATGCCCTTTTCTCCTATGAGTGTTTGAAAATACATAAAAAGATGTAAAAAATAATAATGTAAATGAGGGCTTAGGATGGGAGCCTCAGGAGGTCCCTTTAGTGCTGGAAGCCTGCGTGATCTCTGGAAGGACTTACTCCTAAGCAATTTTTATGCCTTATTGGGAAGACAGACTTTAGAAGGGGCCACTAAAATAGTGAGAATCTCTCGAGTGTTTATTCCTATAGTAAGAAAATATCCGTACCCTTACTGGGGTATATTTTCATATTGTACTCTTATTGAGTTATATTGTTAATCTTTTATTAAATAAAACTTCTCCAAAATAACAAGCTTTAACTAATTATTTTTATTTTACTATTGAATTTTTGAATACTATTATTTTTATTTTCATATTAATTGGCTGATTCAAAATTATGAAATGTAATTATTGGTGAATACGAAATACAAAATTTTAATTTTGGAAAATATATTATATTGAGTAGTATCAATTAAATTTAAAAAGTGAATTAGAAATAATACAAGTAAATAATTTCTTTATCAATTTGTTTTGAAAATGTAATTGTATAATACTATTGTTTTGATGACATAAACATAAATAATATCACATATATTTTATGACTAACTATAATAAAGAATTTTCTTTTCTTTTATTTGTTTTTGGTTAGCAGTGTTTTCTCCATATGGTGAATAGAGTTTCAAAGTGTTCCAATTGTAAGTAGAGTAGTGGTAGAAGTATATAAAAATAAATTCCCAACAAACAGTCAATTTGAGTTTCAATAATGTACAATTTTTCACAAAGTACCAAACACACTTGATTCTTATTTACTATAAAGATGGTCGCTGATTTCTTCAAGCTCATACTTCGAACTACTTGAACCCGATCAACATGAAAACTAGTGCAAAAGGGTCACACTCCAAATCAGTGAGTGGACATAAAACCTAGTGCAAGATCATCTTCACCGGCATTAAATTGTTAACTGAAAGAACAAACAAGTGCAGAATCAACAATTAAAGAGAAAAACATGCAACAACAACTTACATAAATAACATCTTCTCTCTAAGAACTATGCAAGAATTTAAAGGTTGAAATAGAAAATTCAAACACTCAACTGTTTCATATTGGCTACTTAAAACTATTCCTTTTTGCCATTATTCTGGCCAAACAAGCGAAATTTGTCCTTATCAATTTCTTCTTTATCAAATTTTTTCATATTTAGAAATCAAGTACAGTTGAAACCATTGCAATTTTCTTTGTATAATTCAAACCCAAAAGTGTCTGATTTCTATGAAACTCTCACGTTCTCAACATTCTAATTTGGAAGCAATAGAATCACGAATTTTGAGACTGCTTTAAATATGACAGATGCAAGACAGTTTGGAGTTGAGGCCTAAATGAGAAATATGTTGGTTTATTCTCAGTTTGATCATTATGCATCTTGTTTTCTAAAATCTTTTTGTTTGTCATACATTTAAGATTCTTGTACAAATTTTACAAAAACACCATATTTGTTCATATCATCGACTCTTAACTTTGCAGGTGTATCTAAGTATCGGTGAAAATTCTATGGCATACAATCAGAAAGTAGTTAATTCGTGAACTTAAAACATAAAATATCATATACTAAATTGCACAACGGTCCTAGATGCCAATCTCATTTTCGTTTTAAAATTACTGGTAAAATTTTTTTAAAAGAATTTTCAACACATCTTGACAAGTTTTAGCTGAGTAATCATTTATTGAAAGAAAAGTTAATAATGTACTTTATTGGAAATCTAAACAAATATGGCGATGATTGCTATTTGACTAGAAATAATAAACTGAATGCTTCTCAAAATATTTCAAAAATTGTTTCAAAGTCTGTAACTTTTATGAAAATAAAATTCAATAACAAACTTTACTTAAAGTTCAAACATATGACTTTTCATGCTTTCATCCAGAAACAATTAAATGAATTCATTTATTGCTAATCAAAGTATTTTATTAATTAGTCTTCAATATTTATAAGTCCACTCCAAGCTGATTCTGAAAATATGAGTTTATTGTAAAATACTTGACAAGAAAAATAAATTTTTGAGTAAAAGATAAAAATCGATTTTGAGAACATGAATTGATAACAGAAGAACACTTGACAAGGAAAACTTATCTTTGAGTGGACAAAGCCAATTTTCAATAATATTATTTAAAAATAAAAATTAAAAAGTTCTTCAAACACTATTTAAGTTACAAAAACTATGTGTTCCTCAAAAACCATTTATCAACTCATGAAATTTCAATCCTCACAAAAGATTTACCAAGTCCTCTGGAAAAGAAATTTTAAACTGGCATCTAGACAACCATTTGGTATTTTAGCATAGAATTAAATCCTCAAAGTTGACAAATAAATTAACTCATGATTGTATGAAATAGATTTTTTAACAAATTTTTCTATGATACACCTGCAAAAATAAGAGGCTAATAACATGAACCAATATCGATTTTGCAAATCCATACAAGAATGTCAAGTGTATTAAAAATAAAAAATTAAAAGGCAAGCGCATGAAAAGAAAATCCAACACAATAAATGAACCAAGAATAATTTTACGAAAAGAGAGGAGGGTTTATTCTCCAATTTAGGTCTCTACCCTATCCTTGCATCCTTCACATTTGGAGCAGCCTAAAAAATCCATAATTCGTTTATTTCCAAACGAGAATGGTGATTGCGTGGCTTTTCAATGAAATCAAAGCACTAAAATATTGCTTCGAATTATATGAAGTTTAAAATCAATGGTTCAACGTTCTTAATTTCAAAATATGGAAGAAAATTTGACAAAAAAGAATTAATAGGGGCACCGGTTACTTTTGAGTTAGAAACTTGAAGAGAGGAATATGAAGATAAGTAGGCTAGCATTAGGTTCTAAAATGTCGTCAAAAAGCACACTTTAGCAGCCAACACATATTGAGCTTTTAACTCCTACTTAACCTTTTGATTCCCACACAATCCTTATCGAGACAAGGTTATCTTCTTTTCACGAAATTGGGAAACCAAATTTAAACTACTCACATACTTCACTTGTAAAATCAAATGAATGCATGTTACACGTATAACTGAAAAATGATATATCAAGTACGGTGTTTTATAGTTGCATGCTACATGTGTTGAGGCTAAAAAAAATCACATGGCGCCTCCATAATCAGTTCAAATGGTCCAGTTTATTTTAATGGAACTAGCAAGAGATATTCGATATACGATGACCAACTGAAATAAATATAGGTTTTAGGGACCAATTAGTTGACCGCGTTGCTATGCGTCAAACTTGTAGTACAGTGCTTTCAACAGATCCTTCTAAATTACCAGTAACAACACTTCTCTAAGAGACTATAAATAATAGGACAGATATCCTTTGCATTAAGATAGAATTATGAAGGCACGAAAGAAAACAACATAGATGCATCATTGTGGCATTCTCTAATTTAAAGGCATAAAATCAGATATTGCATAACCAAGACACCTTGCTACATGGTACATAAGGGAAAATATCATGTTGGTCCATTAAATGGTTTAGGAAGTTTCCTCATAGTCCCAAGAAAATAATAAGATACTTAAAATCAAGCTCAAATAAGAGTACAAGAGAGTGGACGGACGACACTTAGATTTCAGTGAATCACGTATACACATTAAAGAGAGGAGATGGGCAAATTGATGGAAAACATAATCTTGTTGCTCCTAAAGTGCACGCACAATCACAGATCTAAGTGAAGACATACATGGAGTTCCCATTACTTTCAAGCAGTTGTCTTACTCTAAAATTGTGTAAATGACAACAACAGTATCTTGCACTTATAGCTCCATACCTTAACAAGTGGAGCCAAAACGTTTCAGTACCAAAGTCCTACGTGAACCAAGGACCATAGGCAGCAATTTCCAGAAAACTTGAAAAGGTATCACTAACCTTTTACACAGATAGATAATCATTTCCAAAAAAACCTTTTCTAAAAAGCTTGTAAATGTACATATGATTCTTTTACATTAATGCAGATAACTTTTTTCCAAAAAAAGAAAATCAATTCCAATACAGCTTCGCATGCATTTATATTTTATAACTTCCAGCAAAGAACTTTTCTGAAACAGAACATGCATACATTTATATTATTGCTAACACTCCAAAATGAATCCAATCCAAAGCATATAAGGCCCTCATGGCAGATTTGGAGAAACAATGTGACTATGTCATTAAACTCATCACAATCTGATAAAAGGAATTGCATTTAACACAAGCATGGCTCAAGGAACATGCAAAAGACTAACATATTCACCAAAGGAATGCCAATAATCTCATGGATTCCAGTCTAAAAGCCAGTAGGAATATCTTGTGAAAGCATTGAAAAGCGATTAAATTACATTGTAAGATGGGAAAAGACCACCAATCAGACCCAAAAAGAAAACAATATAAAGACCAGATATATGTATCACTAAAGCAAAATGATAGAAGAATAACTAGAAATATACAATGAATTGAAGACACACGGGATGCAAGTGGAATAAGAAGAGTTACGTCTTTTTTAAGAAAGAAGCCTCAAAGATGTGAATACCAATATCAGATAAAAGTGACCAGTTTATTAGTTCAAAAAAAATATATTCATACCCGTTGAGAAGAAACACAAAGAATCAGTGATGTGAGAGCAGAAAAGAAGAGTGTGAATTTTCTCCTCCTTTTTATCTTCCTGCCATAATTGATAATAGGTAAACAAGAAAAATTCGTACCAAGTATTTTAGAGCAACCAAAATCACAACATCACCATAGAATATAATCAAATGAAAAAACAACCATATCCAAAGGAAAGAGCCCTGAGAATCTCGAATGATGGGAGTGTTCTTGGCTATTCTCCTCACAAGTTTTGAACCAACATCAATGTCTCCACTGGCATTCTTGCATTTAAATCCTGCACCCTTGTCCTCATAATAGTAATCCATAGCATACAAGAGAACCCATGTAGTAGTTGAATTTCAAGAAACTTGAAATAATTAACCCAAAACCTCAAAAAGGAGAGGGTGAAAAAAGAGTAAGACCGTGTAATTCAAGAATTCGATGATCTTCAAGAAGTACCCATATCAAATCTTCCGTCGGACAAAGAAATTCCTTTAACCAAGATACATTTAATTTCACAATGCAAGAACCCTAAATTAAGAAACTTTTTTTTTTTAAAAAAAAAAAGAAAGAAAATACTTGCTTTGAGTTGATGACTTTCAGGAGGTCCCTACCTAAACAAAGAAGAAAATGGGGCTGGAGGCGGGGGGCTGGAGGCGAAGGAATGCTGCATCCTGAGATGATGAGAACGTTAGAATAGAACAAATAAATTTTGTTTTTCCTTGTTATTTTTCTATTTCATTTTCAGCGAATGTTCCATATTTATAGTGTGTGTTTGCATTTCACAACGATAACAAAATGTCCACTTTTACAACCCTATTTTACTTTCAATTGGGCCGGGCTGAGTACTCTCTTTTAAATTAATGTTCAATAACAAACAAATATTGGACCTTAATGGAAAAATGAGTTTGCCATTATTTGGGCCTCCGATTATTATTTGGCATTTGTACAATTAGACTTATATTTTTTTAGGTTATAATTGTAATTATAAGTACACTTTCTATTGAATGGTGAAAATTTATATAAATTCCTCTAAAGTATGATATATTAACACTTTTTTAAAAAGATGTATCCGTAATTTTATAAATAACAAAAGGTATTAATTTATTTGAACTTAATTTCAATATATGTTAATATAATTCACCCACATATATAAAAACAAAAGAGATTTATTTTGGTAATTGAACAAAAAAAAGATGCCCATATATAGAAGTCATAATTATGTTATTCTCCACTACTTTGAACTTATGAAATATTATTACCACTAATATTATTGATTGATTCGATACTTATCATATCACGTTTTATATTTCTCAATTGATTTATGTAATTATAATCAGAATTATTATAATTTTTTTTATTTGAAATAAACACTACTCAAAATTTATAACTTTTATATTGAGTATAGAATCTGTATAAAGTCCATAAATTTACAATTTGTTATAATTTCTAACATAATTGGTAAAAAAATTTACATGAAATTTGCTTGTGTTGTTATATATTTAATATTTTAAAAAAGTTAATTATCAATATAAATTTAAAATATTACATTGAACATATATATACTGTTGATACGTAGAATTTTAGCACAAGTCCAAGGCCTCTGGATCTGGGCGAATTGATAGAAATCTTCTAAGAAAGAGGACCTGCAAAACAACATATTAGTACTCCGATGCTTAAGTTAGTATCAAATTTAAGAATAAATAATTATAGAAGTAAATTATGAAAAGAAATTATGGGAGAAACAAGAGTTTCGTAAGCAAGATTATGGAGCAAAATAGCAGAGTAGCAGCAAGAGAATTTCTTGAGTGTGAAAAGACTGCTTGTCGAGGGATACCTCCCCTATTTATATAGGAGTTCTTTTTTAACAGGAGTTTTGCTGAGGGCTACCTGCATACATGACGAGGAAGGTGAGATTCTTGGATAAGGTTCCTCCTTATCTGTTCCTTAAGCAGCAAGTCCCCGGATGAAGGGGGACTCCTTCTTCGCGTGGACTCCTTGCTGGTGAAGAGTCCTTTCAGACTCAAGAGTCCGACCTCTCAAGGGCACATACCTTCCTTAGAGATAGCTTTGGGGGCCTCTGGACTGCGCTTCCTTCTTGGCCAAGCTGGATTAGATAGACTTCATCCTCGGACAAGTTTTGGCTTGGGAGGGGCTCCCTCTTGGGCTGAGCCCAGCGGGCCACCACTTTAGGTCAAACCAGACTGTAGGGTGCCCCCTCTTTGGGTTAAGCCTAGCAACTTATTGGGTCATACCCATCATTCAGTCCCCCACTCTAAAGAGGAAGGATGCTTCATAAATTCTTAGAGGAGGAAATTCTGCTCGATCGGGAGCGAGGACCCATCTTCATTTTCTTTATTGATTTCAGGCCTTTAGCATAAGCAATAAAATAGATTGCATACTATATATTTTGGTATAAATATAAAAAATTATAAGTTAATTGTAAGAATTTATAAGATATTACAAATGGATATTGAATCTAACATAAATTTATATGCACCTAAATGGGTGATTATATTTGTTTTTGTATAGAAATTATATATATAATAAAAGTACCATAGTTTATTATTATCTAAAATTAAATATATGATATTAATTATAATATATGGTTAATTTTAAATATAAAGTTGATATAGTATTGAAAATGAATTTAAATATATAAAATTTTTAAAATAAAAAAAGCTCACAAACTGAGAACAGAATATTTGAGCCCAAGCTCAAGTTGGCTCAAACTCGAGTTTCTTCAAATCGAGCGGATTATATGAATGTGTGTCTTGTGCTATGCACAAAGATAATTTATAAAAGTATATAGGTTTTTTTCATGTTATGTAATTAATTTTGGAGATAGACTAAATAAAAAGTTCATATAACTTCATTCTAGAAAATACTAATGATGTTAAAAAAATTATATAAATTTAATTTAAGAATTCATTATAAAAATAAAAAAATTAAGCAACGTCAATTATCAATAAAAGCACCCAAATAATATAAACATTTTCCCCCCAAAAAAATAAAAATTACATTAGTTATTGAATGAGAAAATTTTATTAGATACAACAAAAGATCATAAAATCTAGAAAAGAATTAATATAAATTATATCTCTTTATATATCTTATGAATAATGTATGATCAACAAATTGATGCTTCTTATTATATATGATTTTCAAATAATATATATGAGTATATATCACATTTATTTTTAAAAGTAATTATGATATGAATGAAAACTCCATTTATGCCCACGGGATATAGGATAAATATATATAGTTCAACTAAGTTGTGTAAGCAAGATTGAAATATATATACATTTATAAAAATAAAATGCATTAATTAAATAAGCATATCGCATAATAATTCAAAAGTAGTTTCAAATAAAATTATGTTTTAAGAGCAACAAATAAATTATATAGGATTAAGCATTATCGTAAATATTTAATATAATAGTTATATGAGCTATCATATATATATCGACGTGTTTATTAATAATATATATTAGGGTAAATTACAATAATATCCCTTAAGTTTTGGCATAATTATAAATATTCTCTTATTGTTTGAAAAATTACAAATATAATTTAATGTTTGATGAAATTGCATAATATTTGGATGGAGGTATAAAAGTCTCAACTATGCCTTTACTGTATTTTTTTTCTATTTTTTTTGAAAAAAAATTATAAAAAAAAAGGACGGGATGGATGAAAAATTATAAAACAAAATTATTTACTTAGTCGATAAGCGAAATATAAAAATTTTAAAAAATAAATAAAATTAAAATTTTTAGTCCACAAAGGCATTTTGTCGGTTCATTACAAAAAATGGATGAAAACGTAACAGAGACGAACTAAATAGGCTAACTGTTAGACGGCTGTTAACATTAGGGGGTATTTGTAACTTTTCAAACAACAAGGGGGTATTCGTAATTATGCCAAATTTTAGGGGAAGTCATTGTAATTTATCTTGTATATTAAACAACTAAAAGTTAATGACATGGTTAAAAATGCATACTATTTTAATTAAATACAAATTCAATTAAAACTCTGACTGACAAAAAAGAAAGGGTAAATTACTCTTTCCCATTTGAATTATGACCGTTTTTACAATTTAGAATCTATTTTTTTTTTTTTTGTCAATTTACCAGCTCAACTTTACGAAATTTTACACTTTGTCATTTATAACTATTTTTCCTCCAAGGTTTTTTGTAAAAAAAAGTCACATGCAATGCACATGTGGTATTTAATGGTTATGTGACGCGATATTTTACACATATGCACAACATGTGATGTTTTATCGATAAAAAGATCAGCAGAAAAACAATCATTTATGGTACCGCAAATTTCGCAAAGTTGAGATGACAAGTTGATACAAAAAAAAAGAGATTAGATGCCAAAATTTAAAAATGAGTATAATTCGATTAGCAAGATATAATTTAAATAAACCCAATGTATGTGTGAGTATTATATTTTATAACAGAAATAGAGAGTAAAATTTACAAATTGGAAACCGCAGGAGTACATCTTAAAGAAAATTTGGGAATGTCACCGACTCCACAGTAGACCAGCTTATTCTATTATTATGTAAAACAAAACTCTTATGAATTAACACATGAGAAGTAAAAATAAAAATAACATACAATGACGTAGGTATATATTAAAAGACAGAACTAATAAAAACAAAATATTTAAAAATGACTGAGCTCCTTAAAAACAATGTCTTGAAATTAATTTATTTATTAAATTTATTTGAATCATATATTTGAATAGTTCTTACACAAATTATTTTAAATGGCAAGGACATGATCCAATGAACAATCTATCAATACTAATGAAAAGGAGGTCAAGATGCTAGAGGGAAACACAAAAAGAAGTTCAAATAGATGGTGTCTTTCAACACAAAATTTAACCCCTATGTATAAGATCTAAAATTTGAAACCCCTCTTTAAGGTTTTAAAAAATGGGAGATAAATTAAGAAATTTTTAAATAAGGTTATCAATTTTGATGCAAAATTCTAGAAATGTAAACCCATAGTTATATGTCCTTTACAACCTAGTCAATTTTTATGGAATGTTTGCAATACTAAAATATTGATTGCTAATTTAAAGCATTCATTTTTTTAAAAATCATATAACAACTAATTAGAATTAATCAATAATCAACTAATGAAATTATTCAATATTGGTTGATTATACATGATTTTGCTCTCTTTGATTATATATGCATATGTATATATATGATAATTGAATCAATAACTAAAATATGGTTGATGTGTATCAGATTTTTACTACAAGGTCGAAGGAGGAAAATCCTAAGATCAACGAGGACTATTCCTACAAAACAAAGATTAGCACTCTAATCATTAAATTAGTAATGATTTATTGAAAAAATGAATGAAAATACTTGAACTAAAATGAGAATAATGATAAAATATTATGGAAGAGTGATAAATATTCATCTGGAGTGTAAAATATAGGCTCAATACAGCTTAAAATTTGAGAAAATGAGTGAGAGTTTGAGAGTGAGGGTTGATATTATCTAATGAATGTATAAGACCTCTATTTATAGGAATTTAGGAAGCAAGATATGAGGGTTGTCGTAGAGTGTTATATGCTGTTGGAAAGCCTTTTAAGTTGGCTATCATCCAAAAAAAAATCATTTGTGATTTGAAATTAATTTGATCGAGATACGTTAGGTGGATTGAGTTTTGCCATGTCCGCTTGAAAATTCGAGAATTGATTACTTGTGGATTCCCAGCTCATTTGCCATCGATTTATATGGAACCATTGGTGGATATTTTATGATGATGTGTCATAATGTGTTGGCAAGCTATATGATGACGTGTCCGATTGAAATGGGTTCATTTCTTGGGTCTGCTAGATCAGTAAGACAAAAAGTAAGTTTGTGGGCCTAACTTCCCTACTGATAGGCCAGTTGGGCTGGTGTGCCTTGTTTTTAGGCTTAATCCATGAAAATTTTAAGGGCATCATCACTTCCTCCCCCGCCCCCCTTAATCAGATTGGAAATAGCAGAGCTGGACTGCTGATGTAGGTAGGATATCCTACAAAAATAAGGGACGTTTCATGCTCATCCGTAGGACGAATCCCGCTGGGTTTCTTGAGTAATGCTGACTAGTCAAAGGACACGAATTAGTCAAAGGAACTGGAGCGCGCGGATCTAAGGGGTTTTTTATTGACTTGGCTGCTTGAAGTTTCTCCTATGCTTTGTTATTTCCATCATAGGACAAGGAATATTGACCTTCTTTGGTGGGTTGATGCATGCGTACTTGTTTTAGTTGCTTCTGCCACTTGTAAGGAAGATGTGATTTGTTAACAGGAGAGAATATATCTCACAGTAGATTAGTAAGGACAGAACTCAAGTAGAAAGTTGACCTAAGCAAGTTTTGTTAGCATTATGCTAAAACAGATGTGCCAACATAAGACAATTGTTAAATGAAGTGAGTGAGTCAACTGGTAGTTGCTTACATGTTATATATGCCAGCTGGTGATGGCTAAGTTGGATGTGTGGACCAGCTAGTGGCGGTTCATGCATGCACCAGCTGGTGGCAGCTTACGTAAGTGCATGCACTAGCTAGGGGCGAGTTATTGGAAGTGTACGCCAGCGAAGGGCGACTTATGTAGAAGCGTGCACTAGCTAGGGGAAACTTATTAAGAGGGTGTGTCGGCTAGTGGCGACTTATTAGGAGCATGTGCCGACTGATGACATCTTACGTAAATGTGTATGTTAGCTAGGAACGACTTATGTAAAAGTATTCAGCAGCTGGTGGCGGTGGCTTATTTAGAGTTAGCTAGGAGCTGAAAATCGATTCTGCAATTAACACGATATAGGAAGCAAGAATTGTCATTATTAATATGAGATAATACTTGATTACAAGGATAGTGTAGATAGATAGTAAGGATTTCATGATTAAAACTTCTTGAGGTTAGAAGCTTTCTATAGACAACAAAGCCTTCTAAAGATCCATGCTTGCTCCCTGCCCCTATAGGAGTTGCGGTGGCGGGTGCATTCTTCCTTCTGCTCGTACCTTTCTTCTTTGTCTATGTAGTTTTTTAGGTAGTTGGCTTGTATGAGGGTTTACAATATTTGATACCTGCAAAATTATTTTCAATATGTATGGTTTCATTTTTAACTTATTTTGGTGTGTTCTATGGAGATACAAAGAGAAAAACAAAGATAAATAAGTATGTATTAGAGATAGTGTGTATGTTCAGATTTATTTTTGGAGATAATATAAAATAAGTATGGTATATTTGATGTCGGTTAGTAGGAGACAAAAAGTATTATTCATTGTCAAATCATGTCTCTTTTATATATATGAGTAAGTATATAATTTATTTAGTTGTGAGTGGATTAAAATAAATAGTATTTTCTAATCATAATACTGTTCCAAAACACTCAAAAACTAGTAAAAAATAGGCAAAATAATTCAAGCCAAACATGAAAATATTGTGGGCCATCTCAGAGATGGCCCAAAACCAAAACCAAACACTTTGTTAGATTTCCCGAGCTGGGACCTTCTTCTAAGCCTTTAGATAATTGTAAGGCAGGATGCTGGTCAATTGTTGTAGGCGTTCTAGCCGAGCGAGTAATGAGCTTGGTATAGCTTGTTCTTTGGATCAAGGGAATTAAAGCATCCTCTAGCTCTCCCCTGCTCCTACTAGTGGAAAACAACTCGTTCTCCCTCACTTATCAAAACTGCTCTTCTTCACTAGCCAGACATCGTCCATGTTCATGTATTTTTCAGTCCAAGCCAAGATGGCTAGGAAGACAGTGAGTGATTTCTTAGCTAGATACCCAAAAAGAGGGTTTCTACGGTATCCTTGGATGAATGCACTAACCAGCACCTCCTGGTAAGTTGTTAGGACCTCAAAGATGGTTGTGTTGAACTGATGAACGTAGGCCCTTAGAATCTCATTGTCTTTCTACTTGACCCCGAAAAGACTAATAGCGGATTTTCGATATTTCTTACTTCTTGCTGCTAGTGAATCAGTTAGATCTAGTTGGAACTTGGTTGAATTATTTTTGGGCAAAATTCATTAGTGTAGTAAGGAAAACACGACATTGAATGCCTTCAGCATGCCTATGCAACAAGGCTGCATTTTCAAACTTATGGATATGCTCAACTGGATCAATGGTACCATCATAAGCAGGTAAGTGTGCACGTGCTCGAAAATGAGAGAGGAGTTCCTCTACCGTGATGTGCTCGTCGAAAAAATGCAAGCTCAGCAGGCATGGTCTCTTTTGTCACTTGCTGATGAAGCTTGACCATCTCTTTCTTCAGTGATCCCCATATTTCAGGGGGATATAAGGTGGTTGCTTCCTTGCTGACAAAGTCAGAAGGCATGGATTGATCCCGCTGGGAGCCTGACAGGAATCTGCTCGTCAACGGCTTGGCTTCCTGGTGTTCCACCTTCTTCCAGCTAGGATGAAGGTCCTGCTCCGCTAGCTTGAGAACCGTGGAGGGTTGAGTTGATGGTCTTCATGATGAATTAACAAAGTTGCTCACAGAAGAAAGGGTTCGTAGCAGCAGATCAGCTGTTTGATCTAGAGCTGTAGCTGGAGCATTGGTGGTTCCTAAGGTTGGATTTGGAATGGGAGCATTAGCGTCTCCTGCAGTTGTATTTCCAGGTAGAATGGTAGGACCTACTACAACGGGTAGGGAAGAGTTTTGCTAATAGGATCCATTGTGACCTCCATTTATTGAATTAGCTATTTCTCGCCTCTTAAGCTCAAGTTCCCATAGACGGTGTCAATGGTTCGTTACAATTTTTTTGCCACACAACAAGGTGAAGAAGAAAAATCCTAAGATCAACAGGAACTAACCCTACAAAACAAAGGTTAGCACTCCGAATGCTTAAGTCGGTAATGATTTATGAATGAAATAAAAGAAAAACTTGAACTAAAGAGAGAATAAATGGTGAAATAATATGTGTCCGACTGAAATTGGACTCATTTCTTGAGCTGCTAGTTCAGTAAAACAAAAAGTAAGTTTGTTGGCCTAACCTCCTTGTTAATGGGCTAGCTGGGCTGGTATGCTTTGTTTTAAACTTAGTGAATGAAATGTTTGGGGGCATCAATGATAATGTATCATATTTAATATTGATGGTCTAAATTAACTGCAATTGCATATTAAAAATGCACTTAACAATATTATTTATATTAGTTATGTATAGTTTATCTCTAATTTGTATATAAGCAAGTTAGGTATAAGTTTTGTTTTGATTAATGTATAAAATAATATATAAAAATTAAAGGACGATAAAGTTTTCTTTAGGAGATTAAGTAGGATAAATTCTTATTCATTTTATCTATTACTCTAACAAAAATTTCAAATTTCTAGATAGATTAATAGATGATAAAAATCTATCAATAATAAATGCATATATAAATAATAAAATCCCATGTTTAATGTTAATTAATTTGCTAATACATAGGTGTTATAATTGATTGTTCTTGTTCAGTAGTGTTGTTTCAATTATTTTGTTCTTCATGGCAAAGGGTCGGTACTTGTGAACTTTAATGTTTGATTATCAGCTTTTCAGATACAACAAGTTGGATTGCGAAGGCTTGATTATGATTTATATGAAATTTGGCAACAATAATCAAGCCACAATTTTTCTTTCTCTTGGAAGAAAATTTTGATTTCTTTGGATAATTTACAACAAAGTATACAAAGCTCCCTTGCACAAAGTATTCTAATTTACAACCAAGTATCTTTACATTAGATAGCTGCAAATGTCTCACAGAATGAAAATTCTTCTCATGTATTGAAACATCTTCAACTTCAATTTAATGGCAGCCTGAATATAACAAAAGAAAAAGAATCAGAACATGAGCAGCAATCGATCTATACTCATTTATTAAAGCTTGAGGGGCCCTAATTCTGTCATTGATTTGCCATGTGTGCTTACTTAAATAACCTCGTCCTCCTAAGACTTGTGTGGAACATCTAAGGTTTATGTAAAAATTTAAAACTCTACTCAAACACGCAGGCTAAGATAATGTACCTTAACATCATTTAGAACCAAATTGCAATCTATGTATCGATCCATTTCTCTCTCTCCCTCTTCTACTATCTTAAAAAATATTCTATGTTACTATACAGTTCCTCTCTGTCAATTCCTCTCATGTTTGAAAATTCAAAAAGTTGAAAAACCATTGTATTCCTCTTTGTACACTTCAAAATCAAAAGTCAGCTATAATTTCTATAAAAGCTTCGCGTTCTCACTACTCTAATTTGAAAAGAACAAGTACATGAATTTTTTAAGCCTCCAAAAATACGACAGATGCAGAATAGTTAAGAATGCCTAAATTGGAGAACAGTTCTCCAACCTTTTGGCAAATTTATTCTCAATTTATTCATTGCGTTGGGTTTTGTTTCAAAGATTGTTTTTCAAAACTTTTCTATGTCATATATCTAAAATTTTGTACGAATTTTACAGACCAACTTATTTTGTCATGCCATTCACATCCTATTTTTGCAAGTGTATCATAGTAAAGTTTGTCGGAATTAGCAAAAACACAACTTAATTTATTTATAAACTTCATTAATAAAACATCTGATACTAAAATGTTAACGATTGTCTACATGCCAATTTGATTCATTTATTTTTCGAATATAGATAGATACAATTATCATAATTAACACACACCTTTTCAAAAGTGTTCTCGACAACTTCAAAAACATTTGAATCAATTACCAAAATGTATGAAATTCATCAATTCATAGGGAAAAGGTCCGCTAAAGTGCTTTTTTGAAAATTATAAAAACTATTCCGCTGAAAATTATAAAAACCATTTTGTTATCAAAAACATAAATGAATTGGGCTTTTCGAGGAGTTCTGAACCAATAATCCAAAAACATTCATCACAAGATACTAAGAATTATCTGGATAAAAAAATTTGTGCACTACAAGCTGATTTGAGAAGAAAATGTTGATCAAAAGAATATTAATTCATAAGCAACTCAACGCATGCAAGTGAAAAACTTGTTGAATTAACAAGAGAAAAAAAAAACTGAAATACTTGTGGTAAGTAAAGGTTTTATAAAAGAAAGCAATTGATAAGAAAAAAAAATTGTGAATAATTTCCTGAATACAAAAATCATAGTACTTTCCATGTCTAAGATTATCTATTTGTCAAAACTGTATATTCCTTGAAAATCATTCCTCAAATTTAAGAATTATATAATATTGAAGAAAGAGTTATCAAATCCCATTAAAAAAATAAAATAAAAAGTGGCATTTAGACAACCATCCTATATTTTGGCATAGTGTTCCACTATCAAAGTTCACAAATAAATAGTTTATGACTGCATAGTAAAGAATTTCTAACAAATTTTTTTACGATACACCTGCAAACATGAAGATGTCAAGAACATGACACCATGATTTTTTGACATCCATACAAAATGATAAATAAACAGTATCAAAAAATTCTAAAGCAAGCCCATGAAGAGAACCCAACAAAATGAATAAACCAAGACTAAATCTGCAAAAAGAATGAAGTTATGTTCTTCATATTGGCATTCAACACTACACATGCATCCTTCAGATTCTTAGCAGCGTAAAAAATTCATATTCTTGTTTCTTCCAAATTATAATGTTGATAACGAGGACACTTCACAGAAATCACAGCAGCGCTTTAGGTTTCGAAATTTACAAATTGTAAAACACAATGGATTCAACATCTGTTGATTTTCAAATGTGGAAGAAAAATCAACAGAGTAGAACTGAAACGAACATGGAATACTTTTAGAATAGAAAAACAAGTCGACATGAAACTATAGATACTACAGTTACCATTAAGCTCTAAATGTTGTTAAAATGCATCATAGTAGCAACCAATGTGTGTTTCAGTCGAGTGTTCAAACTTTCTACTTAACCCTTTTGAACTCTACACAATTCATAAGAATATGAGATTACTTTAGTTCGCACAAATTTTGACAAACCAAATTCAAGCTCAGGCCCTCAATCTTCCAACAAACGAGTATAGATCACGTACACTAATCACATCATTTGATACCGTAATTGCTCGTTATCAATATATCAAAATAAAGTGCTTGTTATATATAGAACTAAAGAAAGATTTCTCAAGTAAATTAATACCATTTTATAATTATATGCTATATGTGTTATGGGCAAATAAAATCAGATATTGCCTCCATATCCTGTAATATGCATTAAGACAGAATTGCGAAAGAAATTAGGATATGAGAAAAGAACAAAGATAATCTGGGTGCCACAGTATCAACCTATGACTTAAACCTTAGCTCATAGAATACTCCAGTTAAAGGGCATAACCATCATAGCAATGATATTTCATAAACAAGAAGCTTTCTAGATCCAGGGGCATAAGAGACATAGCAAAAATACTTTATAACCAATAAAGTTTTTCAGATGCAAACATAAGCAACACTGAAAAAACTTCATGTTCATAAACCTCTCCCAGATGCGCTTAAGAAAAGAATACTGCTGATTGATTCGCATGCTTCTAATGATTTAAGAAGATGATAAACTCAAGCTAAAATAGAAATCAAAGAGAGTGGCTGGATGGCACTCACATTACGGTGAAACCATATAATATATATATATATATATATATATATATATATGCATATATATTAAGATAGAAGAAAGTGAATCTGAATGGTAATATTGATAATAGTAGAAAAACAAAAGGCTACAAAAGATGTGTGTGTGTGTGTGTGTGTGAGAGAGAGAGAGAGAGAGAGAGAGAGAGAGAGAAAGATGTGAGAGAGTGTGTGTATATGAGCAAAGAGGAATTGGTGGTTCTTTTAGTTTACTTGTTATTATATTCATAGATTGAAGGCCCATATCCAACTCATTATCGACCCATATCCAACTTATTATCAATCTATATCCAACCCATACAAAATATAATTTATTTAACTTCAATCCATATCAACCTATTTTAAAACATAACCAACCCAACCCAACCCAAAACTAATTGGATTGGGTTGAGCCCATGGTCTTAACTCATTTTTCCACTCCAACTCCATTGAAATCAGTGAAGTAATTCTTTTGTCAAAGGTGTTGACAAGGAATGCCAAGTTGTAACATTTCACAAATGTACATAACCGTTTCCTTTGGTGTTTGGTAAATCCTAAATTAATGAATGCATAACAGCACAAATAAGGTATAGAATTACAAATAGGTCAAGTGTTAATGCATTCACAAAAAGGGTTATATATTGCTGCATGCCACTGTTATCAGACTTTTCCGTTGAGCAGCATTTCACAAGGGCCATTTTAGCATCGTTAGACATTATAACAAATAAATCTAGATTGGCCTTGTTGTTCACAAGTTTCTTAGAAGCCCTACTTTTCTCCTCCAATGTTATAAGAGACATTCTCTCAATAGCACTCCAAACCTGTCAACGTGCATGAGACTCATTTGCTTCCACACTGAATCATTTAGTAATATTATCCAAACGATTACCGGTTACATTCACAAAAGCATCAAATATTTCATCAACTGAACTAGTTGATAACTTTCTTTTATTTGACGAGACACGCTCAGTGTCGCTATGTGGGTACATGTATAATGGCAGAAGCAAACGAATTGAGAAACTCAATCTCGTCACCAAATATGCTAGGATCTAGGATAGGGACATAGTATTCAAGCAAAACAGGAATAGGATCATCACTATTGTTTGAAGCATTTTCAATATCCTCGGCATATTGTCTTGTAACTTTATCCTTATCAAAGATTTGACACCATATTGGGAGTTGGGGAAGGACTTAAAGTGTAATGTCTTCACGTTAGGTTCAACCTGAAATTTCCAACACAATGGAAAATTAGGCACAATCTGAAATATGTTACACGAAATTATTACATAAGTGCTAGAGAAGTGTAACTGTCGAATACAAAGTTTGAAACCACAATCATCTGTGAAGTCTCATTCCACCCAAAACCACTTCGACCAAACATATAAGATACACTTCCGTAGGTCCTTTTCCAAACATGAACCTTCGAGCTAATATGAAGGTTGGATTTCAAACCACAATCAGGAATTCTCTTAGCAAGCATTTGTTCCATAACACCCAAGTATCCAATTTAAAACCCATTATCGCATTTCCAACCATTACAAAATATTTCACGTAAGCAATCTAGCAAAGCCTCCTCCCCGTTAGTGGACCAAACATGCCTAGAACCCTTACTGCTAGATTTTCCTCCTAGACAACGACCAACAATGCCTTCATCATCTTCCATAGACAACTACCAAAATGGAAGAAGAATGCATATAAATCAATGTGAAATACTCATTAAATTGTAAACTCACCGAAATAGTGACATAAAACATAGTAAACTGGAACACATACACTATAAAATTTCGAAAAGACATAGTTCATAATAAACACAACAAACATTCGGTAAAAATTAAAAAGTAAACTCAAGAACTTCATAACACACCCAACAATGTAGCAATAACCCAACATGCAGTATTTCAATAAGAATCAACAAATTTTCTAAATCAAACATTCAAGACTCTCCACGCTAAACATTAAACATTCGCATAGCAATTTCATCCCTTCAAGTATTCCATGCTGGGTTAGAGTATACTATCCCTAAGTACTCCATATATTGGAATGGGTGACCAAAAGCCAATTGGATTGGCAGTTTTGAGAACCATTCAAGCAATCTTTATTTAAGCAATGTTGTCCTAATGAATGTGGTAAGAATTCATCGTCGACACACGTACGTCAAGCACTGCTTGGACATCACAACAGATGCCCACATACCACTTTAACAACTGTCCAACAGTTGGACTTCGCATTGGATGGCGGTCATGAAATCAACTATTGGGGGTTGGGTCTAAATATTTCAAGTCGAAGACCTTGAGACTGGGCATCCAGAGTTCTACTAAGACTTCCATTAAGAGTCGCATTCATTTGATGAATGACGTGTTTCATCGGCAACAGACATGGGACGTCTATGCGATCTTAATGGGCCGATTGGCTAGGTGTCAATCGACTGAACTAACTCGCGGGCATCATCGTATGGAAGCCTTAGTGGTCAGTATGACTTGAGTCCCCAACACCGATAATGTGGGAGTAATCCTCAGATTTGAGGAATCACGGAAGTCACATGCATGCGATAACTGTATCTTAGATTTGTGCGAAAGGTAATCGTGCCTTAGACATAGTTATCATAAATCTTGTCTAGTACAGTCAAAGTGTGTAGTAAGGATGGTGAGTTCCAAGAAGAGGATCTATCCCCTGTCAAAACGTGACAAAGGTATCTCCTATGCGCTTGGAGATGCGTCTACGCTCTATAAAGCTGTGGCCACAGTCATTGGTCGAATAGGAAGAAGAGGTTCCTATGTCGAGCAATTTGGCGTAATACGATCTCAAGTATTAAGCATAGACGCCTCATTCAGGATGGGAACCGATGCCCAATTTCATACCCTAGACTAAGGTCGGGAGACGGTAGATGGAAAGATCGTACCCGTATGGACTCGAGAGCCTAAAAGTTCATATGAAAATTCGCCTAGTCTTTAGTGCCATGGACCGTTGCTAGATGGCAACCCGTGGTGACGGGCTTTCTTGATCAAGGGTTGATCAAGAATTATTAATTAAATTGAATTTAATTAGTAATAACGTTGGACACTGGCTTAGGTCTAGCTGAAAGGTAAATCTAAAGAGTCACACATAAAATCACCGAGAATGGACAATAAATTAACAGGGAATTAATTATGTAAGTAATTGATTACTTATATATGAGAGGGATCCATTGAATGGATAAGCCCAAGGATAAATTAATTGGATCAATTTATATTAGGTTTGGCCTTATTATTTAATAAGTTGGACTTATTATTTAATAAAGGGTTATTGGCTCATACATTTAATTTGATTAAATATACGATGGAATTAATTAACTAGGTTTTAATTAAATTGAATTTAATTAATTGGGCCTGATATTTTAATTAATTAAGCCCATTAATTAAGTTGATGGAAATTGTTAGAAAAGAAAATTATTGACTAATAAATTCACTTTTGGAAAGTGCCATGTTAGTCATCCTTTATTTGGAATAAATAACTTTATTACCTTATGGATGGTTAAATGAACCTAAATATATTTTAATGCATCCATTCAAGATATATATGTGTGTATTAGACATTTGGAATGATTAATGAATGAATACACACTAAACAAAATAATTCCTACACACTCTCCACCACTTGGTGCGACCCACTCTTGAATGCACACTTGGTGTATATTTTTCTCTCTAGTTTTCTTCTAGCAAAGAGAATTAAGGGATCCCAATTCCGGTGTGGTGTGGATGCAACTTTAGAGGGCTTCTATCTTGAAGCCTTCCATGAATGGATCAAATGAAGGTGGTTCGAAGTAAATCAAAAGAAAGAGGTAATTTTTTATTTATGTTCTAGTACCTCTCGTATTTCATTCAACCATTAGCCCTGTTTAATTTTATTATCGTCTATTATTATTAACTACATCGAGCGCTCGGGAACTCCAAGGGTACACCCCTTGGAACTATGGTTCTATTGCAATCTCATTTTAATTTACGCATTTTTATTATCGCCGCTTGTGTTTGTGCGTTTCTGGGCAGATCCACTCGCACCTCACGGTGCCCTTTCACCATATTCCCGTCATCTTCGCTAACCAACCCTTCATTCAACATTTGTTCAATTAGTCCAATGGTCATTTTCATTCGTATGTAGTTATGCACTAGACTACATGTCATTATAATGTGATTCTGGACCTTAATAGAATAGAAAGTTGGGCTACGCAACACTGCACATCGAGCTTTAGGTAAACCAGATATCCTTTCAATCACGTTGCGTGCTGCAGCATGCTTCATATTAAAGTATTTTTCATAGTTCTGTGGAGCATTCCTACCACATTCCTATTATTTTGAGTGAGACCTTACTCCTCAGTATGGAGATAAGAAGTCTTCCTTATTATTGTACCCGTTGTCAACCAAATAATAATGTCTTACAAAAATATCAGGACGATTTGCATACTAGTTAAAAAAGTTGTACTAACGACATAAACAAAACATAATGCATGAGCATGCTTTTTTTATTTTATTTTTTTTTACCTCTTGGGATGTTTAGACTAGTCAACCTAATAATTGCGTCTCAAAGCACTCTACTATCCGCCGCGCTACCCTTCCATTCGCTAAGACGTAAATGAAAGGCATGTTCCTATTGCACACACTAAGTACATTAACTACAATTGTGCCTTTACGAGGTCGATATCATGCTCTATCTTCGGTAGGAATACATATGTCAATGTAAGTGCCATCCAAGGCACTCAAACATTCCTTTAAAATTTTAGGTTATTTTATTCAAATAAAAAGCATCCATATAAGGGGTTACCCAAATTCATATGTAATTGTTAACCTCAAACCACTTCCATTTGGGACAATTGTTGTCATTTGAAACTGGGATAAGTTTGGCAAGTAATAGTGGATGGAGTCTAAAATAGACATTCAATACATGATCAAAATGTTTCGCTTACAGTTTGAGAAGAGCGAATAGAGTCGTATTTCTTCTAATGATGTGCTAAGACACTTAAGACATTGTCACTTGTTCATTAATACAAACATGTTTCGTGTCCTTTAATTGACCTTGATTTGCAAGATAGGATATAATCTTCCAAATGCATTTCTACTCATTCGGAGATTATCAATGCAAGTTGAGTCACTTATTTCAATTAAACGCCTCATTATTTGAACTTGTGCTGGAACATGACTTTGTAAGCTATAGGTAAGAGTTCATCTTGATCTATTATATTCTAATTGAGACCTCCAATATTGATACATCCGACAAAACAACCATAACATCTTCAAAGCTTCGACCAAATATTCTTGGATTGCACAAAATACCTCTAACTTCTCTTGATACCGCATCCAAACATTAGAATTTTAATCATATTTACATGATTATTTTAAAAAGAAAAATCAGTGTATGAATACTAAGGGCCCGTTTGGTTGTGTTTTTATTTTTATTTTCCATTTCCAAAATTTGGAAATGGGTAGAAATGATTTATTGATTTTCGTGCGAAAACTGAAAATATGTTTAGATTAGTTGTTTCCAAATGTAGGTATATAGGTGTGAGAATGTGTGAATATAGGTATATGTACTTTTGATGTGACAGAAATTAGTTATGAGGGTTAACCTAATTGATTGAATATTTGTCTCCTTTTTTATTCATATTTAGTTAATTTAATTAATTATACATTGTGAATTTTCTTTTATGTCATTGATCACTTTAATTGAATTATGTATAATTATACGATAAATATAGTTCAATATTTATGTGGGTTAATTTGAGTCAGAGAATCTAGTAACAAGGAATTTCCAGTTTCCGTAGGCATAGGCCAAAATAACATATTCCTCATATTACCTAATATATATGTATAGATATATACTTATATATTGTGAATGCTAAACAAAATTGTGAAGAATATACTTTATTTAAATAAGTAAGGCCTAAATTAAATAAATAATTTAATATGACCAAAACATCAACAATATAATTCTATTTATATTATTTTAAATTCTGAATATTATTTCATCAATTTGAATAGAAAAATAAAGAGTAAATTAATTATCATGAATAATAAACTAAATAATTATAAAATAAATTAAAATAATTAAGTAGTCATGAAAGAATAGACCAATTTCATCGGTGCAAATAAATTCCAAAATAAAGATGAAAAATAAAAGAATCAATTGAACAAAAAATAAATCAACAATTGTAAGAACAAGTATTTATCAAAATGCATTCTTTAGAAGTCTAAATACATTAAAAAAAAAGATTACCAGCGAAAAGAAAAATTATAATAATAAAAAAATAAATTAAGCAAAAATTTAGAATACAAAATAGATAGAAATGTATAAGTAAACATTAACTATTATTTTATTTTTTTATATAAAATTAACAAAATATATAAAAAATAGAATGCATGTAAAAGTAGAAGATGTATATTATTATAATAAAATATATTTTTTATAAATAGAAAAAAGACGTGAAAAGTAATATATAAAATATATAAATCATCAATATAACAATAGAAGATGCATGTAAAAGATAAACAAATTTTATTATTAGACAGAAATATATGAGTAAGAGATAAAGATTAACATAACTTGGCCTTGTTATATTATTAATTCAATTCTGTACATAATTTATTTTTTGAAGATAACAAAAATCAGCAATTAATTAAAATATTTGAGATAACTGGACATTGTATGTGAATGGGAGAGGAGAATAGCAATGATCAAGATT
Organism: Sesamum indicum; assembly: GCF_026168435.1. Classification (NCBI taxonomy): domain Eukaryota; kingdom Viridiplantae; phylum Streptophyta; class Magnoliopsida; order Lamiales; family Pedaliaceae; genus Sesamum; species Sesamum indicum. The sequence continues at coordinate 9,645,492 of NC_142665.1, read as the reverse complement.
ATTACGTGCAAAAAGAAGGGTCTTTCATAAATAAAGCATCAAGGGCTTAAGTAAAAATCATCCTTCAAATTAACAAAAACTTTACAATCATTTTCCATTAGTAGGGGGTTCCTCCGGCGACGCCGCATTGGACGAGCTTGAACCATCATCTTTTGGCGCCTTTGGGACGTTTAAGTCCGTGCCATCTTCGTTGTCCGAGTTCGACGATGCATCCATGAAAATAGGATAAAAAATTACAGTAGCAGGCTCGTTATGTTGGGGGGGCTGCCATATCTGGAATATACGGGAAAAGATCAGCATCGTCTTCTTCTTCCTCCTCGTCGGGTACCGGAATGCCGAGGTTCTCATCCTCATCGAAGAGCACGCACAGCTCTTCCCACTTTGGCTCGTACGCATTCTGGAAGCATCGAGCCAATCGGTTCTCCTATTCATTAGCATTCAACAATTATTTCAAGTTTTATTGTTAAAAAAAAATTTGCAATATCAAAACATAACGAAACATACCCGGCAAATGGCTTGCCACATAGCGTCATCCGCCGTTAATCTCCTTTCGTCGTGATTCCATGTAACGCCCGGGTGATTTCGCACCCATTGGAACGTATAAAAACGATCTCGCAGTTGGTCAACCCTTGTATAGGCCCACGCGTAAGTTAATCGCGTGTGGAACTCCTTATTTACGTCGAATAGGGCGGAATGGATGGGCTTGCATGTTGTGGTGGTTTGGGCAAAAGATATCGAGCCTTCTGCTGTAGATAAGAGATTGGACGAATACGTCCTCCATCTCCCTTGTCCATCGTTCACGATAAAAATGACGGACTGAAACGTATAGCCACTTACAACCATGTTTATATTTTTATGAATAAGAAGTAAAAATTCAAATCCACGTACTGTGAAATAGGAAATCCACTAAGCAGTGACTAATGTCTCAATCCACTAGTAAAATTGGTTTGCCAAGTGATTGAATATTATCGAAAAATGATGTTAAACCAAGCTAAACCAGCAGTAGATAGCAGAAAGCAGAAAGCAGTAGATAGCAAAAATGAATACACGATATTATGGAAGAAGGAGGTAAGTGAGGTGGTGCATAGACATGTGATTTATAGGCAATTGGAAGGTTGCATGGTAATTACACTAAATAATAGGGACATACTAGTAATATTGCTGCAAAATACATCATTAGAAGCCACTACTTTGCTGTAAAATTGTTGGATAATTCATTGCTTCCTTCCACAAGCAAGCCTTATTTGACATTTGATTTGATGTATATAAAATTTATATAAAATTAATTTTTTTTAATAATAAATATCATTTTTATATTTATATATTTTAATACAAACAATACATTTGACTTATTCTTTATTTTTGATAATTTTTATACCGTATTGAATATATATAAAAAGTGATCTATATTTAATAAAATATCATAATTTAAATCAGGTCAAATTCAATACAAAATTTCGATACATATTAAGACTATCGAATTAAAATATCGATTATGTATTCCTTAATTAATTTTAGCGAATTTTTCATTTTGATATCGGTATATCGATAGTATAATAAAACAACACTTTAGTAAAAATTACACAACACTTTAGCCAAAGTGGGAAGAGCTGTGCGTGCTCTTCGATGAGGATGAGAACCTCGGCATTCCGGTACCCGACGAGGAGGAAGAAGAAGATGATGCTGATCTTTTCTCGGATATTCCAGATATGGCAGCCCCCCCAACATAACAAGCCTGCTACTCTCATTTTTTATTCTATTTGCATGGATGCATCGTCGAGCTCGAACGACGAAGATGGCACGGACTTAAACGTCCCAAAGGCGCCAAAAGACGATGGTTCAAGCTCGTCAAATGCGGCGCTGCCGGAGGAACCCCTTACTAATGGAAAATGATTGTAAAATTTTTGTTAATTTGAAGGATGATTTTTATGTAAGCCCTTGATGCCTTATTTATGAAAGACCCTTCTTTTTGCACGTAATAGTCTTGATAATTGCTATTCTCCTCTCCCATTCACATACAATATCTAGTTATCTCAAATATTTTAATTAATTGCTGGTTTTTGTTATCTCAACTTCTTTATAATTATACATTCAAAAAATAAATATGTACAAAATTGAATTAATAATATAACAAGGCCAAGTTATGTTAATTTCTATCTCTTATTCATATATTTCTGTCTAATAATAAAATTCGTTTATCTTTTATATGCATCTTCTATTGTTAAATTGATGATTTATATATTTTATATATTACTTTTCACGTCTTTTTTCTATTTATAAAAAATATATTTTATTATAATAGTATACATCTTCTACTTTTACATGCATTCTATTTTTTATATATTTTTTTATATAAAAAAATAAAATAATAGTTATTGTTTACTCTTATACATTTCTATCTATTTTGTATTTCAAATTTTTGCTTAATTTATTTTTTATTATTATAATTTTTCTTTTCACTGGTAATCTTTTTTTTTTTAATGTATTTAGACTTCTAAAGAATGCATTTTAATAAATACTTGTTGTTACAATTGTTGATTTGTTTTTTGTTCAATTGATTTTTGTTTTTCATATTTATTTTGGGATGTATTTGCACCGATGAAAGTGGTCTATTCTTTCATGACTACTTAATTATTTTAATTTATTTTATAATTATTTAGTTTATTATTCATGATAATTAATTTACTCTTTATTTTTTTGTTCAAATTGATGAAATAATATTCAGAATTTAAAATAATATAAATAGAATTATATTATTGATGTTTTGGTCATATTAAATTATTTATTTAATTTAGGCCTTACTTATTTAAATAAAGTATATTCTTCACATTTTTGTTTAGCATTCACAATATATAAGTATATATCTATACATATATATTAGGTAATATTAGGAATATGTCATTTTGGCCTATGCCTACGGAAACTGGAAATTCCTTGTTACTAGATTCTCTAATTCAAATTAACCCACATAAATATTGAATTATATTTATCGTATAATTATACATAATTTAATTAAAGTGATCAATGACATAAAAGAAAATTCTCAATGTATAATTAGTTAAATTAACTAAATATGAATAAAAAAGGAGACAAATATTCAATCAATTAGGTCAACCCTCATAACTAATATTTGTCACATCAAAAGTATATATACATATATTCAACATTCTGACAGCTATATACCTACATTTGGAAACAACTAATCCAAACATATTCTCAGTTTTCGCACAAAAACCAGTAAAATATTTCTACCCATTTTCAAATATTGAAAACTGAAAATAAAAATAAAAACACAGCCAAACGAGCCCGTAATTTTTCAATTAAACCACAAATGCAAGTACTTAATAGAACAATTTAAAACATCATATAGAAATAAAATGAAACACCAAACGGAATCTAGATACCCAAGAGAAAGTAAATACCCAACAGATCATGACAAATATAAGAATACCCAACAAAAATTTACAGAAATAAAAAAAACAAAAAACCTCAGAACAAAATTGCCAAAAATATACAAAAGGAGTTTGATTTTATGAAAACAAAATATGAAAAAATTACAATTACACAATTACCTTGAAGATGAGTTCGGATCTGACTTTTCACAACCTTCTATTTATTCCTGATCTGCAAAAAAAAAAGGGGGAAAAAAAACAAAGTTCAGCTAAAGTTCACCAAAAAAGCGGCCAAAAATAGGTTTAAGAATATGAGTCTCAAGCTTGTTTGTAAGATGTTTGAGCTTGGGGAGGAATTTTAAAAAAAACAAAAAAAAAAAAAAGAATCAAGTGTAAACTCACCTGAGAGAGAGGAAAGAATGGGGGAAGAGGTCCACAGTTCTTGTCATATGAAACATGGAAGAAACAAGCGCTATGTTTGTTTTCATTTTCAAGTTATCTTCAGGACAAGTTAAAACATATCCAATGTTTATCATCATTTAAAAACATCTTATCTAGGTGTTTTAAACTGCTTTAACATAAATACATACATATATATACACATACATATACATAAATATATATAAAACAAACATGATTTGATAATGAATAGTAATTTTTGTCTCCCAAAACACAACATTAAACATACAATACTTATTTTAAATTATCTCCAAAAACAAATCCAAACATTCATACTATCTCTAACACACACTTATTTATCTTTGTTTTTCTCTCTCTATCTCCACAAAACACAACAAAACACTTAGAAAACGAGTCCAAACATTATGAAGGGCTTTGCACTCACTTTTTTGACCAAGAACGAGGGTTATTTTGGTCAGTGAAAAAAGAGGGGCAGCTCGGGACTAATTTAATATCACCACTCAAGATGGTATTAGTTATACAGGTGGAATAGTGAAAAAAAAATAAACATCATATGAAATTGCATAACATTGTCTAGACATATTTTATCTTATACCATATGGACAAAAATGGGTATTACATTCTTTAATCTCACGAAGCAAACATAATTTTATACTAATCACACTTTACATCCACAATATAATATATAAGTAAACATAAAATAATTAATCCATTTGATACCCCAAAATTATGAAGTCAATGAGAGACCCAACACAGGAGGCAGTCCAAAGGAGAACCTCGCCTCACAACTAGCTCAAGGTTAAAAACCCCAGCCCGCAACTCCAAGAGGGGGTCCATTAAGTAAGGAGACTCACGCAAATACCAATGAGATTTCCTCTATGTTGAATACACACTACACCACAAAGTGGACTACACCAAATCTTACTAGAGGTAAGGTATATGTAGTATATGAGACTAGATTATACTATTAGTTTAGTATATCAATCTCAATAGGATCTTGTTCTAACTTGAATCTAGTTCAAAAGAACAAAATTATACAGTCACCTTTTTTCAGGCCCTAGATATAGTCGTCCTATATATGAGACTATATGGATCCTCAATTTTGAGGAGTAAACCCCATACTATTAGAGTTGAAGAGTTCAAATCATACTACTCAATCCACACGGGATTCCATATGATGACTCTCCATAAGTTAGTTCAGTCAGCTTGACAATTTCTACTGCCCACCCACTAAAATTGCATAAACGTCATACGTCTGTTGCTGATAAAAAACGGCACCCATCATATGGACACAATATTTAGTGCAAGTCTCAATAATACTCTAGATGCCCATTCTCAGGGTTCTCAACTTGGAATATTTCAAATCTAATCCTCAGATGTTGGTTTCACAGTTGCTATCAAATGTGCAGCCCAACTTCATTAGTTGATTAGTGATTTGTAGGCTTTGTTGTAATGTCTAAAAAATACAGATTAAGAACAACAAAATAGCGCCAAATGAATTCGTACTCTTATACATTTAATTCAATATTATAAAGAAGATAAAATTGCTTAAAATAGATTACAAAACAACCAATCTAATCGGCTTTATGGTCACTTATTATGATAATTAGAGTCTATCCTCACCAACAACTACCTTCTCGAGTTCCAGGGGACCGATCTCTTCCAGCAGATAGGGGACAAAGACTATAAAAAAGGCTCCTCTTCCCCAGAAAAAAAGTTTAATGCTCTTCTCACACCTATTTGCACAAGATCACTATAATTTAAAATTATTTTATCATTATTTTCTTTCTTTTGTAGCATGTTTTCCAATTTTTGGTTATCATCTTATCATTGTTTACTGATTTGGGTATTGAAGTGTCAATATATTTTTTTTTAGGTCCTATTTCTAAAATTTGTGAAAAAGCTAAGCTCAAAATTTTCAAGTTAGACTTGCCTAAACGGGCAACCTTTTACTTGCATCACTCTTACAATCCTATCCTCCATTTAAGTCTTTGGAATTCCGTTATATTTTTTCAAGTCCACACACAAAACTAGGGATATAAACCCCACCTAGATCCATTCATTTTGGGGTGGGTTTTGAAGTCCTAACCGAGTTCTATGATGGATCTTGATTCTTGATGTTTTGGACCTAAATTCAATTTTTTAAGATTTTTTTGATATAATTTATAGAAAAAAAATGCAAGCAACCCCCTTATGGTATCACAAATGAGCAAATTATCCCCTTATGAAAAATAAATAACGATTTACCTCCCTATATTTTTTAAAATACAACAATTTACTTCCCTATATTTTTTAAAATGAAGCAATTAACTTCTCTATATTTTTTAAAATGAAGTAATTTACCTCACTGTATAAGGGGGTAAATTGCTATATTTTTTTTATAGGGGATAATGTACTCTTTTTCAATATCACAGGGGAATAAATTGCTATTCACCCAAAATATATACTTATACAAAGTAATTTATACATGTGCGAAAAGATGTATATAATTTATTTATACTACATACAATACAAAAAAAAAATACTATTTTTTTAAAATAACATAATGATATAAAAATATATAGACAATTTTAATGTATAAATAAGTAACACATATTTTAAAACTTTTATATTGTAAAACCTAAAACATTCACATATAAATTCATTAATAAATTAACTTTGTTTTTATGATTTTAAACAAATTATTCTAGAATTCTATCGAGTTCAACCAAATTCAAAAAAATTTTATGAATCGGGTATTATGTTAATAAACTCATTTTCAACCCAATCCATTTGTAACCCGATCCTTATATAAAACTAAACGATCCTTTATGCGCTTGTGATATAGAAGACAAAAGGATTGCCGACAAAAGCCAGCTATAAATATGAACCCTCACAACTACCTACTTTGAATCATAAAAGTGTTCCACGTGCTATATGGCCTTTTCTAGTCCACAAACACATCTCCATGCTAACCTTAAACAGTAAAATCATGTTCCCAAAGTTTACTTCGAATCCCATTACATTCAAATAAAAAATAATTAATGTTGTGGATATTAGGGGGATGCTTGCATTTTTCACATGGATATTATTTGATTTATATTTATATTATATTTTTTAAATAATTTTTCATATAAAATATACTATCCCATTACATTCAAATAATTATAAATAATTAATTATACGTATCATATAATTAATATTAAAATAAAAAAATTAATTATATTATAATTACAATAATAACTGGATGACATAATTAAGTTTTGTCCAATTACGTTGTATCAATATGCTATAATATTATTACTTTAACCTAATTGATATTCTAATCTTATATGCTGCGAAATGAATTATATTTGAATATTATTTTTATGATGATATACATAAAAAAATTAAAAGACAATGGAAAATTGTCATTCTTTAGTTGATATTGTCCACACAATTGGCAATTAGTAATGAATTGCAAGTAATAGAATGAAATTATTTTAGGATAAATTATAGCAATCTCTTCTGAAATTTAGTATAATTTCGAATACTCTCTCATTATTTGAAAAATTATAGATGATTTTATTATTTAACGGTTGTCTAACAACTAGCCAATCTATTAATCACCGTTAGTTTTTTATTATTTTTTTATAGTAGAATAACAAAAATGTTCTTATCAATAATAAATTTAACTTTTTACTTATTTCTTAAAAAAATAAATTTTTATGAACTAATTGAACATTGTTTTATTATTTTTTATTTTTTTTATCCACCTCGTTCAATTTTTTTATAATTTTATTTTTTATAACCCCGATTAGATTAATAGTTAAATTAAATTCAAATATATTTTTAAATTTTTAAAAGTTCAATAATAATAATTCAAACAAGCTTTAATAATAATATATTCGACTGGAGTCGACTTGAATCGGCACTAATCAAAAGTCCAAATAGCCATAAAATCGTGATTTTGTACAAACAAACGATTTTGCATTCAACAGCGAAAAAAAGAAAGGAACAAAAAACGGCGCAAAGCATCCCAAGAAAATACAGAGGAAAGCAGGAGAGGTAATTATTCAAGAAACCATGGGAACGCCCTTTTAACCAAAAAGGGCATTTTGGTTCATTCTCTTTTATTTATCTGACTTACCCTACAATATTCTGATTGACGACCCGACCCAAAATTCACCAACACTCAAGTGGGACAAAGGCAAACGAAAAAAGAAACCCGGAACGGGTTCGGATACTCCGACCCAATACTCGGAGCCCGAAACCCTCCTACATGACAGACAACAAAGACGAATCGGAACCGTCCATTACCCGGTTCTTCTTGTCCGACGGACAGTAGTTCCTGATGGCGGTGAGCTCGTACGGCGACGTATCGGTGGCCAGCCACTGCTCCACCGTGAACTGCACCTGAGCGCACTGCTGGTGGATCCCGGTGGTGGTTACCTCCACGTAGTTACAGTACCACCCGTGACCGGAGCCCGTTCCGTCAGATGTGAGGTTCATCGCGCAAACCGGGCCGGTCAAACACGGGCCTCGGCCGCTGAAGATGTCGAGGTTTCCCCTCTCGAAGTAGTTGTAACCCGGGCCCATCAGCCCGCCCCACGCTTCCAGATTGTTGATCCTGATCCCGTAGCCCTCGGCATCGTAGAGAGTTAAGCTGATATTGGAGTCGGTCCCACCCTTTATGATCGACCCCGTCCTCACGTAAACCGTGTACACACAATCCGGATCGTCCTGCATTTCCCCCACATTTTTACTCAATGTTGACATAGGAAAAAACAAAAAAAAATACCAATATTCAAGAACCAAATGATTATTCTGTGAGATCTTCACATTCGGGTGTGCGAAGTTTGAATCTAAAGCAGCAGAGATTGTTGAAACTGATGAGATCGTACGGCGAAAAAAAACAGAAAAACTTACAGATCTGCAGAAGGTGAAGACGGAGAGGAGGATGAGAAGATGGATGAAGAGATGATTGGCTGCCATGGCTGCTGCTCTGTATACACCCAACCTTTCTCCCTGGATGATGATAACTAGTTTATATATTGGGAGAAAATGTAGCAAATAAAGTAAGAGATAATGTGTAGTGACCGGTGGAAATGATGTTGATTTCAACGTGATTGGGGTAGATGGGAGTCAGTGGCTTATTTATTTTAATAATGAAACAAAAATAGAAACTTTTTTTTTAAAATTTCTAATAGTTTTAAGGCAAGTCGTGGATCTTATCAATTATTTATTTATTTTTTTCTTTTTTTTAAAATTTTAAAATAAAGTTGTAAATTCAATTAAAGTGTAAATAAGTTGAGCTCGAGTCGAGTCGGGCAAAAAACTTCTAGTTCAAATTTTTAGCTCAAGCTCTACGAGCTCAAAACTTTCAAGCTCGACAAGTTCAACCTTTTTTTCGTTTAAGTTTGGGCTCAAGTACATAATAGTAAGGTCGAGCTTTTTTAATTTGTTATTTATAATTAAAAATATATTTATTTATTATGTTAGATTGACAAGTCCAAATTATTTTTAGCAAAAATACATTTCTAATTTTCTTAAACTATTAGATAATTTAAAAAATTAATAATTAATATAAAATAAAAAATATCTAATCATAGTAATGAACTTACTGGCCTGTTGATTAAGCTTATTTTCCTATAAAGATTAAGTAAATAAATAAATAAAAGTACCATATTTGATGATTAGCTAAATTTAAAATATGTGATATTACTTAATAACTTTAATATATGATTAATTTTGAATATAAAGTTGATATAGTATTGAATATAGAGTTAAATATATATAAAAGTTAAAAATAAAATTATATATATAAAATTGAAGGACTCGCGAGTTTATGAGCAAAATATCTCGAAAAACTCAAACTCGAATTGAACTCCAAATCGAGTCGACTCGCGAGCTTCACGAGCCCACCTTGACTCGTCTGCCACCCCTAAACTCAACCCACGATCACTTCATGTGGATTATTTCAAAAAAAAATTATTATCTTGATTACTTAAATTATTAATAATTAAAATTTTAAACATTTTACTAATTTTAATCACTAATAAATTTAAAAGTTTATTAATGAAAAACAACTATCCATTACAAATATTATTTATCATTTACGACCCCATGTCTACATATTAGGTTGGCTTGAAGTACCCCGCTTTGTCGGGATTGTTGTCTTTCATGCATTTGTGGTCAGTCCATCTCAATTAAATACGTGTTGTTTGATTTCGATTAGGACGAGTAGAGACACAAAAAAATATATTGTAGACCAACTCCAATTTTGGGACATTCTCATAATTCCACAAGAATGAGCAACCACGTCCCATAAATAGGTGAGAAAGTAGCATAATATCCACTAGTTAACTTGAACATGATACTGTTTGAGTAGTTATCACTGGTCCTTCTCTCAATAATATGTAAATGTGGAGGTCGTAGACAATAAATAATATTTACAATATATTATTGTATTTTTTTATTAATAGATTTTTAGATTTATTATTTATTATAATTAGTAAAATATATTAATTTCATGTAAGTAGAGGTGACGATTCACTTCTTACTGTTTCCCTTCTATGATGAAATGGTTTGAGGGTGTGAGAAGGATCAGTTATATCCACTTCAATAGTATCATTTGTTACGCATGACTTCTCCTCTGTCCGTAGAATGTGGTTGGGGCGTTCTAATTTGGGATGTTTCGAAATTTGAGTTGATCAACAACACTTCGTTTCTATTCTTACTCATCTTGGTGAAAACCAAACAATGCGTATTTAATTGAGATTGACTACTTAAAAAATACGTGAAAGACAATAAAGCAAATAAAGTTAGGGTACCTCAAGAGGATATACTTATTTTAATAATATAAAAAAATTACAGAATTGGGGTGATTTTGATTTTGTTATAGATATAGGCAGCACCGCCTTCAGAAAATGCGGTGCTGCCAATTTTTTTTTAAAAAAATTTATATTTCATGGAACCGCGATCTAAAACCGCTGTGCCAGTTTTGTAATAGAAAAAAAAAAAAAAAAGAAAACAAAGCTAAGAACCTTAATTTGAAATAGCGGTTCTTAGCAAAAATTAAAAAAAAAAAAAAAACAGAGGGTCAAACGCAGGCTGCTTTTGCTGCAACACCTTTATTGGCACCGCTGCTATTTGTACCCTCAGTCAATTAATTTTTTCTTTTTTGTACTCTCAGCACCACAATTTTTTGTCGCGGTTTTTTTGCCTATAAAATCTGGACTCAATTCTCACATTCTCGTTGAGTTTGTGTTTCAGCAAGCCAGTGCTCTTTACATTCATAAGCGCATTCTTCTCCAATTTTTCACTTTTTAATTTGTATTATTGTTATAAAAAGTTGAAAATTTACAATTAAAAGCTTATAGTAAGTTATTTATTAAATTATTTTGTTATTTATTTATTTGAATATTCTTATTATAATATTATTGAAAATTTTAATTTTGATGTGTATTTTATTTTACTTTGAAGATATTGCGGAGCAAAACACTGTTGATATTGTTATATATTTTGGAGGTCAACAAATTAATTCAAATGGTTCTATAAGTTATGATCATCCTTCGCTCGGATTTACGCAAATTTCTCGTAGTACTTCATTTTGCAAACATAGTGTATTCGATTAAACATTACGTATTCTTAAGATTATGGAGTAATAAAAAAGACATACGAAGTTGAGTAAGAGGGAATCGGTAATTGAAATCAAAATTTTTGCATTCGTAAAAGCAAAAGTTAGAGGGATATAAATAAATAAAAATTTTAAAAAATAATTGAAATCAAAATTTTTTATCACGATATAAATAAATAAAAATATTCATACCGTGCAGCATATAGAGGGATAGGTAGGATATTTTCATGGTCGGTTAATGTTGGCATTACATCCACAGTATTATTCGAGGGAATCGGTGCAAGTGTTATGATGCGGGACGATGCTCATATTTGTAATAATTGTATGGCATCGCCAATATTAATTTTTCCTCACTGTGATGCTGTACACAACTCTCGATATAGATACGCCAATACTGTTGAACCTCAGTTTAAGGTACCTTACTCATGAATGTTCTCCATATATCGTAGATACAATAGCGACACGGCGTTACCTGTAGCATCAGGACACAATATCCCACCAATAAAGTACATGGCACATACATGTGTCTCCTGTAATACAGCCTTGAATAGGCTATTATTGTCACACGTGTTTTGAAGCAACCACTCGTGTAACACTGTAAATTTTATTCTGGACCATCTAAAAGAATTTTCATCTAGCATAAATTCCAACCGTTAATGGCAATAATTTTGCCACTGGTCAGTAACCTTGTATCTACTCCTGTAATAAGATTACCTTCCACTGGGAAGGCCCAAATGATAGCTATGGCCTGCAGTGGACACCATCTCTCAACTAATGCAGTAACAAGGTTTTTGTCAATCTCAATATGACTACACTGTAAAATACTGAAAAATTTCATATTCTGGAGCACCTGCAGAATACGAATGTGACATGGAACTAGTTGAAGGATACGGAAAAAAGATATATCACCGCGTCACATATAAAGTTGAATCTAGAGCTTCGGACACATCTTTAGATCGGTGATTTAATTGCCCGTACAACACACTTGTATCAATTGGACCAAAATTTATCATAATCACTTAAAAAAAGATTTTGAGACCTCAATTAAATTTTACCTTTTATCTCACAATTTTCACTTAACTCTCGTATTTACAAGAGACTTTGCAGGTAGAGAGTTTGAAACGCAGCTTACCCTTAAATAAGGGTGAGCTGCAGTAGCAAGCCCCCAGCTCCGCAGTTCTTATCATTGTCTTTTTCTTATTTTAAAAAGTGGCATCGTGATTACATATCTCGATGCCATGAAACTTCAATTTTTTTTAAAGAAAAATTGGTAGCACCGCGTTTTAAAATCGTGGTGTAGCATATATCTATAAACATATCAAAATCACCTCATTTCTGTAATTTTTTTACATTATTTGAATAATTTCTCCCCTCAAGAGAACATAATATGTCAATGCGGGAACTTATACAACAAATAATACCTATAATAGACTATTGTATTTTTTCCATTATTAAATTTTTAAATTTATTATTAATTATAATCAGTAAATATTTAAGTTTTTAATTATTAATAATTTAAATAATTATAATAATAAAATAAAATTTTAAAACATAAAAAAAAGAATAATCCACTTGAAGTCGTGATATCACGACTTCAAGTCAAATTTTTTATTTTAGCCCACGACTTCACCCTAAAATTTAATTAAAATAAAATAAAATCTGCAACTCATGCCACGCTTGTCTTAAAATTTGTTAATAATTTTAAAAACTATCAGTTTTGTTATTTTTATTTATTAAAATAAATAAACCGGGAGTCCGTATTTATCTAGATGGGGCCACGTGATTGGACCTGATCTTGCTTGCTGCTACTTTTCTTTTTTTTTTTTTTTAATTTTCATTTCTAGCACAAGAAATTATTGTATTTTATTTTTTATTCTTATTTGATTTGTTTGTTTCTTGGGATATTTATTTGATTTGATTCTCCGCCATAAATGACTTCTTCTTATAGGTATAAAATATAAAAACATAATATATATTTGAGGTGTGTCTCCAATCAGCAAAGTTGCTTACAGTCTAAATCACATAGGGTTAAATATAACTTACCCTTATGATATATGAAATGAGCAAATATCCTTTTGTGAAAAAAAAAATAGCAAATAATTATCTGTGTTTAAAAAAATGAAGCATTGATAGAGCGTAATTTGCTTAACTTTTTTAAACACATGGGAGTAATTTGCTAATTTTTTTTCTCACAGGAAACTTTTTCGCTCATTTCTCATATCATTGGGATGTAAATTGCATTTTTTCCAAACCGTATATGAAGAGTGCCAAACATACGGAAAAGTATTATTTTAATCCGTTAAGTATGTCTAATTTTAATTTTAGTCTGATAACTATGTCTATTTTTGTTTAGGTCCACTAACTTACAAAATTGTTTGCTTTTTGTCCTCTGACAGATTTTCGAACAATTTTACCCCTATGAGTGCATATGGACTAAAACTGCCGTTCAAAAGTTGCATAGGGGTAAAATTGTCCGAAAGTCTACTAGAGGACTAAAAGTAAGCAATTTCGTAAGTTACTGGACCTAAACAAAAATGGACATAGTTATCGGACTAAAATTAAAATTAGGCATACTTAACGTACTAAAATAATACTTTTCCCCCAAATATATTTAAGTAAGTTGATTATAGCATTTCGATATTTAAATCAGTAGGATCATTGGTGAAAAAAGTTTAAAATCGTAAGGGAATATAGAGTGTCAAAAAATTGTATCACAGTCACCGAGAGTTAAAATTTATACATGTTCCGAACTGTAAAATTTTGACATGAACCATTAATACATGAACGACTGGGAAGTAATGGGAAATTCATACATGCCCGGGTTCAAGTCGAGGGAAGCGGTATAATCCTATTATGAGATACTCATTGAAGAGCTGGGGGCATTTGTGTAATTTCACAAGATATTTTAGGTGGCTACGAGATCTCCTATGCTTTTTATTATTATATTTTTTTTATTAATAAGTCTTTGGGAAAAACAATACTGTGACTTGGTGTAGGATCCTAGATTGACCGTCTTAATGAAGAAATTGAGGAACCCATATGAATATTGTATTAACCTATATATCATAAACATATTTTTTATTAATTAATTTTATTAATAGTTTTTTATCCATACATATTTATATTAATTTTAATTATATAAATATATCGAATGTGCTTCAATTATTAATTATTAATAAATTGACGGGGTTTGTTTATAGTAATAAGTGACAAAATATATCTGAATTTGAATATCCTTTCTTCCTAAAATTAAATAAAAAAAAGTTATACATAATTTCAATTTGTATTTTATATAAAAAATGACAAAATTACTCCTCAATTACTCCTATATAATAAGCCATGTGGGGTCCCATAACCATTTTCAGGTTACATTTTTGCTTGAAAAGTGGTCAAAAAGATAAAATTGAAACAAAAACTAAAGTTTAAAAATGCTAAAGTAAAAAGATGAGTTTGAAGGATTAAAGGGACCAACTGTACTATTTACCTTAAAGGTAAATATTGTAGTTGGTCTTTTAAATTTGTGTTGAGAATTTAGTGCCTCTTGTTTATTTTTTGAAGGAAGCACCCCTCAATTTTAGACTTAGTTTCAAATTAATCCTCTAACCACTTTCCATTGAAATTTGGTTGGAATTAAATTTTTTTAGGAATAAAATGGTCTGCTCAGGTTTGCTTTTTAAATTTAATTCCTTAAATTTTTTAGAAAAAAGTATTATTTTAATCCGCTAAGTATGCCTAATTTTAATTTTAGTCCGATAACTATGTCCATTTTTGTTTAGGTCCAGTAACTTACGAAATTGCTTACTTTTAGTCCTCTGGCAGATTTTCGGACAATTTTACCCATATGAGTGCATATGGACTAAAACTGTATTTTAAAAGTTGCATAGGGGTAAAATTATCCGAAAATCTGCCAGAGGACTAAAAGTAAGCAATTTCGTAAGTTACTGGATCTAAAAAAAAATGGACATAGTTATCAGACTAAAATTAAAATTAGGCATACTTAGCAAACAAGTTCGCCCCTATGAGTGCATATGGACTAAAATTGCCTTTCAAAAGTTGCATAGGGGTAAAATTATCCAAAAATCTGTCAGAGGATTAAAAATAAGCAATTTTTAAGTTACTGAACCTAAACAAAAATGGACATAGTTATCGGACTAAAATTAAAATTAGGCATACTTAACGGACTAAAATGTCGTATTAGTTATTATTTTAGGCGGTAAAGGTACTTCAACTTCTTGTCCAAATGCTGGTTGTTGTTGCTTATTTAAGGGTTGTTTCCTTGGCGGATGACAACTTATTGAGAGGAATTTAACTGTGAAAAATTAAAAGGGAGAAAAATAATTGTTGTTACGGGTTTTTGTGGCGATTTCACAAAATTATCATGCTTTTGAATTGATGCAGGCCCAAGATGAATATATTTCATGATTCTTTATCATTTTTCATTTAAATTTTTGGTTGGGAAAAATATGAATGAAAATTTGCATCAGTCTAAGCACATTATAATTTGCTACAATAAGATGTAACTACAAACATCATTCTCATTTTAAATTTCTCTGAATATGTCTTTGATTATATATAGAGAGAGAGCACCCCTTAAATAAACACCAACATCTAATATATATCTATATGTGGGGCATTGCCTTTTCATGTGTTGGGATTTGATCCCTATAGTGATGAGCCTAAATAAACAAATCTTAAACAAATTATTACAGAAAAATTAGTGAGTTATAAAATCCTTAATACAAGCCAATATTACAACAACAGAAATATTACAAGAATAATATTAAATCTACAGAAACGATCACACATGTAATAAACATAAATAAGAACAACACAAAAAAGGTTCAGGGAGCCAAATCTGGTGAGAAGCTCACAACCACTTAGGCCGGCAACCACGGGAGAATTATTTAAAAAATGTAAGGAAAAAAAAGTTATAGATTAGGCTGATTTTGAATTTATTGTAGATATAAGCAGCACTGTGTTTTGAAAACACGGTGTTGACAATTTTCTAAAAAAAAATATTTGAAATCATTGTCACCGCGATATGATATGACGTTTTTATAAATAAAATTTAAAATCATTGTCATCGTGATGCTTAATCTCGATGAAAATGATCTGACATTTTAAAAAATTTAAATTTGACTGTCACCGCGTTCAGTGAACACGGTGACACTGTTTTAACAAAAATAAAAAAAGTCTAATTGTGGTTAAAAGGAGCCTACTGCAGCAGGTTGCTCTGCAATACGTTTTCTAGCACTGCTACTAAAAGCAGCGGTGCCTCAGCTACATTGCCGTTTTTTGTTCTGGCAGCACCGTGATTTTTTATCACGGTTTTTTTGTTTATAAAATCCGGACTCCATTCTCACATTCTCGTTTGTGTTACAGCAATAACAAATAAGATAGTAAAGCCATCTCTTTTACGTTTGTGAAGCATTCTTTTTCAATTTCTTCACTTTTTTATTTGAAGATTTACGATTAAAAAGACTTATAGTAAGTTATTTATTAATTTTACGTTGTCATAAGTAGAGGGTCAGATTGAGTCAGATTGATAATAATCAATCCAAATGAGGGTCAGATTGATAATAATCATGACAATGATGACGATGTAAGCATACCAATTATGATGGATGTTCTTGGTGATAATGTGGATGGGTGAACAAGCCAAGTACAAGACCAGTTTAACTTGAACATGCCCGCCATCAAAGGATCGGTATGACTCGGGAACTTGGCGGAAGCGTGAAATAAAAAGTATTTAGAACGGTTCAAAGGGATTTTCTCTTTGAAATTCCCGGGCGTTTGGTGTTGGTCAAAAGTATAATAATAAATAAATAACAATGTAAACAAGTGGCTAGCGGATGAAACAAAAAATATAGAAAAAAAATTGAATGCTTACCTTTTGTTTCTATAGTTGAGCAGCAATGTGCATTGTTCCCTTTACGTTGTCCCGTTCACTTTAAGATCCAAATTAGAATCACTTTAATTTGTCCACCACACTAAGGAAGAGATATAGTTCTTGTTATATTGTTAGATAGAACAAAGAATTGGAAGAAAAAATAACTCCAAACAAACACTATTGATTAGTGCTTTTGGAATATTTTATGTTCTAAATTGAGTCCAATTCAATATAGAACAAAAAGGAGAATATTTTTTGAGAGAAAAGGGAGCAAAATTTCGTGGCTAAGGTTATGCATGATATATATGTAGTTTTTGTATATTGCATACAATTGAATTCAAAATTCCATAACCATCAAGTTTGCCTCTAAGACAACCTATACACACTCATGCACATAACCTTCAACCATGATGAAAATAACCATTCCATTATCTACATCATGGTGAGGAGTTTCAACTCCTCCTTAACTTGCTCCAACCACCTTCAAATGGGCTTGGACTTCAAATATGCATTGGGCTCGATTTAATCAAATTAAATCAAGCTCAATCAAAGTCCATTGGACAATAATTAATTAAATTAATTTTAGCCCAACTAAGTTCAAAGATTTATTTAATCCAATTAAATAAGTCTAAACCCAAACTCTAATTAATTGATTCAATTAATTAATTAAGCCAAACCAATTAAATTAGTCCAATTAATTTAAAGGTGTTAAGCCCAAAATTAATTAATCCAATTACTTAATTCTTGAGCCATCCATCAAATGGATTATTAAATAAATGATCCAATCATTTATATATATTCTCCTTGAATGAATTTAATCCAATTAAATTAATTCGTTTCTTCTTGTATTAATTCCAAATTAATTCCAGTAATTCCATAGTGATTTGTGTGTGACTCTTTAGGTTCACCCTCAGCTAGACTTGGGTATTATATCCAACATAAATAATTAATTAAATCTAATTTAATTAATTATTTTTAATTAACCATTAATAAAAAACGCCCGTCACCATGGGTGGCCGTCTAGCAACGGTCCATGACACTAGAGACTAGGTGAATATTGGCGTGAACATTTAGGCTCTCGAGTTTCATACAGGTACAGTCCTTCCGTAGACCATCTCCCGGCCTTAGTCTAAGACATGGAATTGGGCATCGGTTCCCATCCTGGACCAAGCGACTATGCTAAATACTTGAGATGCATTTACTCTATTGAGCGACAAAGGAAACCATTTTCTATTCGATCTATCACTATGGCCATATACTTGGAGAGTCTAAACCATCTCAAAGCGCATAGGAGATATATCCATCATATACTGATAGGAGACAGATTCTATCTTGAAATCCACCGTCTTCAATACATGATCGACTACACTGGAAAGGACTTATAATGATCATGTCGAAGACACAGTCATCTCTTGCCAGATCCAAGATATAGACATTATATGCATGCAACTGCCATGGTTCCTCAAGTCCAAGGACTAATCCTGTACTATCGGAGCCGAGAATTCAAGTCATACCGACCAAACCTCCAAGGCTTACATATGACGATTCCCACGAGTCAGTTCAATCAGCTAACAACCTTGTTAACTAATCCACTAAAATTGTATAGACATCCCATGTCTGTCGTTGATGAAACACGGCACTCATCCAGTGAATGCAATACTTAGTGCAAGTCTTTATAGGACCCTCGTTGCCTAGTCTCGAGGTCCTCAACTTTGAATATTTTAGACCAACCCTTAGAAGTTGATTTTATAGCTGCCATCTAATGCACAACCCAACTACATGGGTTATTCAAATCGACTGTGGGCATTTGTTGTGACGTTAAAATACCGTTCAATGTAAATAGTAAGCACAACAAACACACGGTGCCACACATGAATGCTTACTACATTCATCAAGATAATATCAAATTCATAAAGATTGCTAAATGGTTTTTAAAACCGCCAATCCAATTGGCTTTGTGGTCACCATTTCTAACATGCCATCCCTGACCGAACTAACCTATATCCAATTATTTTATTTTTCAGTACAACACATCTAGAAGTACCTACTGACTCGATCGATATCCCTATTGGTAACTGGGGTAATTTTTATAACTCAAAAATTGGAGAGCTCGCCAAAGAAATGATTTTTAAAAGTAAGGACCATTTGAAAGCAAGTGTACAAGATTATTCGATCCGATTTGCAAGACGAGAATATCAAGTGGTGGAGAGCAAACCGAAATTGTGGAAACTTGCTTGAAAATATGATGAAGAGATTGAGTGTAATTTGATGCTAAGAGGAATACTCAAATCAAACATGGGATTATTTAAAATTACCAGGTCTGTCGGACCACATACATGCTTAATGAATGAGATTTCTGTTGACCATGGTAACTTAGGAAAAAGTATGATTGCAACACATTTGTTTGGTATGGTACGTTAAGACCCATCGTGTGATATCAAATACGTCCAGCAGATTGTGAAAGATCGATTTGGTTTTGAAATCACATATCATAAGGCATGACAGGCTCTGAAAGCAGCTAGAGAACAAGTATCTGGTACTTGGGAGAGTTCTGTTCAGTAGTTACCCAAATATATGACGACATTGCAGAAATGGAATCCGACGACCGTTGTGGAGTAGTTGCTTATGGACATAGACAGATCGGGGCAAATTTCATTGTTTGGGCTTTGAAATCATGCATTGAGGGGTTTCTTCGTTGTCGAGACATTATAAGTGTAGACAGAATCCAATTGTACACGAAGTACAAGCATAAATTGCTGGCAGCACTTTAGATGCAAATCAATAGGTACTGTTGTTAGCATTTGCTATCGTGGATGAAGAATCACTTGCATCACGACGATGGATCCTAAAAATGCTTTCCAAATATCTGCTGCCTAGTGAGGATGACAGAAGTTTGTCTAATTTCAAATCGCTATAGTGGTTTGATCAATGCTATCAATCATGTACTGGAATTAATTTCCTTGCGGGGTTCATCGGTTCTGTTTACGTCATGTGTGTTTGAATTTTAATAATAAATTCAAGAACATCCAGCTGAAGAATCTGTGTTGGAGAGCTGGTGCAGAAGTCAATTCTCGTAAATTTGATAGAATAATGGAAGAAATCAAAGAATTGAATGAGGAAGCATATAATTGGTTGGGGAGAATTGCCAAGACGACGTTGTCCCATGATGGTTGTTGGAGAACTGGTATCCTAACTACAAACACGTCAGAGTGTATAAATGAGGTGTTAAAAGGTACCAGAGACTTACCAGTAATAGCTATTGTGCAGATAACGTTATCATGCTCAGTATAATATTTCATGCAATACTCAACACGTTGAAACCGTATGATAAATGCAAATCAACAATGGCCTGATTTTGATTTTAGATTATTCGAGGCTGGACAGGCTGAGGCAGTACATCACATTATTCACAAGTTTGATTATAACCAACAATCAGCCTCGGTGTTAACACTTAGCTTGACCGAGCAGGGCTCCCATACTTATGTAGTAAAAATTGAAGCAACACATGTGTTCTTGTGGCCAGTGGGGTACACATGGAATTCCATGTTCACATGCCATTCAGATATGTCGGCATTTTGGGGTAAATGCATAATTTTATTCCTCAATATTACAATATTTGGGTATATAAGAAGACATATCAAGGGAGGTTTGAGCCTATATATGGTGAAGAGTATTGGGATCCTATTGATTTTGAACTCGTGCACAATCCAACACTGCGAGCTCATCGAGGTCAGGTAGACAAATTTCGACTCGAACTACAGGATGAAATGGATAGACCACAAGTATGTGCTCGTTAACAATACCAGACTCGTCAAACTCAGTAATAATGTAAAAGATTTATTTATGTAATAGTGTTTAACAATATAATAATGTTATGTACTACAGACCATGTGCATGAAACATTCTTATAATCGTATACAATATTTTTATCCCTATATGTATTACAAAACTCTAGTAATGCCCCCTAGTGCCACAACATGGACGTTGTCTGTTTCGTCGGGACGGATTATCCTCTCTTTGGTCACTGGGCGTTCAACTTGGTGCCTTTGAATGGCACTGGTAATGTCCTATAGTGTCTTTGTACTTCCAGATTAACATTATGTGTATAATCATCTCCGACAAATGGCATGTATGAAGTGTTAGCAAATTGACCTGTTGGATTATACACATTTGATGGAGCATCGGGAGTGTAAAAAGTTGATGGATCAGCCTCTAGGTAAATACTTGATGGACCAACCTTTGTGTAAACATTAGATGGCCCAGCATCTGCGTAAACACTTGATGGATCAGCCTCTGTGAATGCGCTGACACGAGCTATTTCAGCAGGTCCAACCTGAACACTCGGATACCGTGCACTGGAAAAGTTCATAAGTCCATGTCCAATCGCACGGGCTTGTGTCGCAATTTCTCTCAGTGATTGGTGATCATTCCGGAATTGTCACAGTTTATCACGAGCTGCTCCATTCTGTTATACTTGTAAAAGATATTGCATTCGATTAACAATTATGCATTCTTAAAATAATTTACTAATAAAAAATACAAAGTGCTTACCACATATTTCCAATCGCGGGTGACAGTTGATTGATATTCGGGCGTATCCATTGATACTATATTATGTGAAATTTGAACCCGAGTGATTTGGTGATACTAGTTCATATAGTCAGGAACGATATCACGACTGCCCATAATAACAGGTCCCGTCACCACCAGTGATTGCACATCGTTCCATTGTGCAATGTAGTTCGAATGAAACGTTGCTCAGTTTATGTCATGACATCCCCGCCTATCGATTGTGTGCATACGACGTTCACTTACCATTGGGTTCGGGGGGGATGCCTTGCACATAGTCAAATTGGCGGAGAACCCGCTCTAGGTGATGCATCTCCACCAGCGAATAATGAATCAATGGGCAGCGTATATTCCACAATGTGCGAGTTGCATAAAGGGGCAATGAACCCACATCAGGTGCATCACCATCAAACGATGTCCAAATAAATTACAATACCATACAACACAATCAATATTTTTGGAGAAATATCCCATTAAAATACATTAAACGTAAAAAAACAATCGCAGCGGTGTACCTCATTTGCTTGCATACAATCCAACGTATTCCTTATAATGCGTAGAGCATTGTGAGCCGTATACGTACGAGATATATGATACGACCACCTAGAAGTAAAATTTAAAAAATAATTTAAATCAAAATTCTTTATAACGATATAAATAAATAAAAATATTCATATCGTGCAGCATATGGAGGGATAGGTAGGATGTTTTCAGGATCAATTATTGTTGGCATTAGAGCTGCAGTATTATTTGAGGGAATCGGTGCAAGTGTTATGATACTGGACCATGTCCATATTTGTAATAACTGTATAGCACAACCAATATTAGTTTTTCCTTGCTGTGATGCTGTACACAGCTCCCGATCCAGATACGCCAATACTACTGAACTCTAATTTGAGGTACCTTCCTCATGAATGTTCTCCATATGACGTAGATATAATAGTGACACGGTGTTCTTCGTAGCATTAGGACACAATATCCCACCAATAATGCACATGGCACATGTATGTGCCTTTTGTAATACAACCTCGAACGGGCTATCATCGTCACACGTGTTTTGAAGCAACCATTCGTGTAACACTGTAAGTTTTATTTTTGACCATCTAAAAGAATTTTCATCTTGCATAAATCCCAACCATTGATGGCAATAATTTTGCCACTTCTGAGTATTGTACCTTGTATCTACTCCAATAATAAGATTACCTTCCACGGGATAGACCTAGATGATAGGATGTCCTGCAGTGTTATAGTTGCATCGCCAACCGAGAAATGAAAAGTATGCATCTCGGGACGCCATCTCTCGACTAATGCAGTTATAAGATGTGTGTCAATCTCAATATGACCACACTGTAAAATACTAAAAAATTCTATATTTTGGAGCACCTGCAAAACACGAACGTGATATAGGATTAGTTGAAGGACATGAAAAAAAGATATATTACCGCGTCGTACATATAAAGTTGTATTCGGAGCTCCGAACATATCTTCAAACTGATGATTTAACTGCCCGTACAACACACTTGTATCAATGGAATCAAAATTAACCATAATCACTCAAAAGAAAAATGTTGAAAGCTCAAAAAGAATTTTCCTCTTTTCTAACAATTCTCACTCAACTCTCGGTTTTGCAACTTTGCAATGTGAGAGTTGAGTGAATTGCAGTTGAGTGAATTGAAGCAACACTGCAACAGCTAGCGGTGAGCAACAAAAGCAGCCAAAAAAAAAGTTGGTGCAAACGCGATGCCGCTTATAATTTTAAAAATTTGAGATTCACGCCAATTTACTATATTTTTTAAATATTTTTACCCGACAACCACACACGGTTGCTATACCTAACACAAGCTACCAAGGCATCAACTACTTAAGCCACCAAGGCTTCAACTACACAAGCCACCAAAGGCTTCAACCACCCAAAAACAGCCTCGATCACAAAGACTCCAACCATAAATGTTTCCACTTAAGAAGTTCACGAAGAACAATATTAGGAGAAAGGGGGAGAATATTTTGTTCTCTATTAGATCGTGTGTATGAAGCAAAAGGAAAGAGGCATTTATACAGAGTGTGTCTGAAGCAAAAGGAAAGAGGCATTTATACAGAGAAGCCATTAAAGGCAGTTAGAGATAAGGGCGGTGGAGGAAGAAGACGAGGAGGAAAAAATAGCGGCGAGAATTACAAGGAAAGAAGAGAACGAGGAGGCGAGAGAGAAGAGGGGAAATGAATTTAGGATTAGGGCTTTTGGTGGTGTGGGCTTGGATCCTGGGCCAAAAGTACCAACAAATTCTCCCCTGGATCAGGACCCCTAAAAAGGATACCTGGTCCAAAGACCCGGATCTGGCAATCATTATTGCCAGAATGCCTGGATTGAACTTGTAAGAGAAAACTCCTTGTATACAAGGGTTGGAATGGTGCAAGAAAAACAATATTAAGGCGAGTTATAAAAATTTTCAAAACACTTCTCCGACATCTTCTTCAGAAACCAGATTAACATCTTCTTCATTTTTGTCATTCGTTTTTGGTATTTTACAATCTTTAATAAAATGCCCCTTTTTACCACAATTATAACATCTCCTATTCCAAGATTTTTCATTCTTATCTCTAGACTAAGACCTACTATGACTTCTATTACTATATTTATTCTCAAAATTTCTATACTTAGTTTTTTCCCTAACATAATTAACCTCATTCTGGTCCTGACAAGGTTTACTATTTTTAAAATCTATTTCTTTACTTTTTAAACCATTAACTACAGTGTCTAGACTGACATTATCCCTACCATATTTTATTGCAGCTTTAACATCACTATAAGTTTCAACAATAGTATTTAATAAAACAATTGGAGAATAATCATCAATATTTTTATCAACAGTTAACTTAATGTCTTAAATTAACTTTGTAAAATCATCCAAGCTTTTTTTTAATATTTTTGGACAAATCAAGTTTGTATCTAAAAGATTTCTCAAGTAAAAATAACTTACTAGGTTAAGAGGTTTCAGTATAAAGTTCTTCAAGTTTATTCCAAAGATCTTTTGCAGAATTTTGTTTCTCTACTTTTCTTAAAACTGTATCAGTAAGATTTAAGATTATAGAGGAATAAGCATACTCATCATTTTTTTAATCTTTTTTCTTTAGAAACATCTTGAGGATATCTTCCATCAATTGCTTTTGAAAACTTTTTATTGTATTAAAATGCCTTTTATTTTTTATTGCCATATAGAAAAATCAGACTTACCATCAAAATGTTGCAAATTATAACCGGTCATATTTTAATAACAGAAGCAGAAAACATAACAGGAATAAATGACCAAGAGATATTAACTGTGTAAATAAGAAATATCAACAATAAAAACCACCAAAGCAGTTAAGCCAACATATTAATGGGGGACTCAAGTTAAATCTCAACCAGATACCCAACAGCCTCAAGGGCTCGACCAGGTGAGGTATTAACGACGAATTTTGATCTTGGTTTATAAGAAACAGTAAGTAGTAGTTAAAGAATAAATCCAAACACACAGCAGTATTAAGGATGCACAAAGCCAAAATATTACAACCCACAGTATAGAATAAACACTTTTTAGATCAATAACACATGAGCAAAAAATTGTTTTTGTACAAAGCAAGTAAAATCCGCTCACAGTGAATACAATAGAATATCAGAATTTAAGAAAATAATCAACACGAAGCTATTTTTCCGCACTAAGTAGTTTTTCACATACAGTGGTTAAGAATCAAAATTTTAGCGCTAAGCAGAAATAGTAGATTGCACATAGCAAAAAAAAAAAAAAAAGGTTCACAGTAAAAGTAAAAGAAGAACGATCTTACCAAACGTTAGTGGTAGCGAGCCCAATAGCTCTAATACCACTGTTAGGATTTATCCCAGTAGTGATGAGCCCAAATAAACAAACCTTAATCAAACTATTACAGAAAAATCAGTGGGTTACAAAAATCCTTAATACATGCCAATATTACAACAGAAATATTACAAGAATAATATTAAATCTACAAAAAAGATAACACATGTAATAAATAGTAAATACGAACAGAATAAAAAAGGCTCAGGAGTTAGATCCGGTGAGAAGCCCACAACCACTTAGGTTGGCAACCACACACGGTTGCTATACCCAACATAAGCCACCAAGGCTTCAAGTACTCAAGCCACCAAGCTTCAACTACACAAGCCACCAAAGGCTTCAACCACCCAAAAACAACCTCGGCTACAAAGACCCCAACCACAAAGGTTTCCACTTAAGAAGTTCACGAAGAACACTATTAGCAGAAAGGGGGAGAGTGTTTTGTTCTCTATTAGATCGTGTGTTTGAAGCAGAAGGAAAGAGGCATTTATAGAGAGAAGCCATTAAAGGCAGAAAGAGATAAGGGTGGTGGGGAAAAAGACGAGGAGAAAAAAATGACGACGAGAATTACAGAGAAAGAAGAGAACGAGGAGGCGAGAAGAAGAGGGGGAACGGATTTAGGTTTAGGGTTTTAGCAGAATGGAAAAATAAGAAGCCAATGGAGCGGGTCGGGTAGATGGGCTAGGCGGAGGGAGTGGACTGAGTGGAGAGTGGACCAAAGAAGGTTGGGCAGCCATCCAAAAATGTGTGTGGGCTTTTGGTGGTGTGGGCCAAATTTAGGTCCTGGGCTAAAAATATCAACACCATTGAAAAGAAGCACTAATAAAATTTAAGGGGCTAAAGTGAAAAATAAACATTAATTGACCATTTTACTCTTAAAATATTCAAATTTCAGCTAGGTTTTCGCCCAAAAATTGTATGATAATTTGAAACAAAATAAAAGATTTAGGAATACCAAAGCCAGAAAATAAAAATGAAGAGACTACAGTAATTCGTTTTTTGAGAAGGAAAAATAATATATTATTTAATTCAAGAACAAACTGACAACCACCAATTACACAATATATTCACACAAAATCCATGATCATTCTTGTCCACTCAATTAACTCGCAAACTATGTAAGTAGTATACTACTCGAAAAACCTTGTAGCGGCTCGCACAATCTACATAGGGGTTACTGGATTTTCTCCATTAATTTCTGATTTCGAGTTTGCCAGACTCCCAGCATAACATCAAGAATTTCTCTCGGTTATCCACTTTGAGTTGCGTATATTGCTTGAACCTAGGCCTGTTAATGGGCTGGTATCATCCTATCCGGACTCGAATCCAATAAATACTCATAGTAACTGTTTCTACCCTACTCATACCCTTTTCTATAATATACTCATAGGGTCTTACCTAAATTATATCCAAAATAATTGGGTAGAGTTTGGATCTTACCCATTTGAGACCCACTTAATTTTGCGTTAATTTACCATCTTAACTTTACGAAATTTTACACTTTGCCATTTATAACTGTTTTTCAGCAAGTTTTTTTTATTAAAAATATATCATATGCAGTGCACATGTTAGATAAAAGGATTATGTAATGTGAGATTTTTCACATGTGTACAACATGTAATGTTTTTTCAATAGAAAAATCAACAAAGACAAAAAATAATTACATATGGCAAAGTGCAAATTTTTGCAAAGTTGAAATGGTAAATTGGCACAAAAAAAAATGTTTAAATGCCAAAGTGTAAAGACAGGCATAATTCAGATGATAAAATATAATTTACTCATAATATTAATAGCAATGTAAATTTAGGTACTTTAACATAGTTTGCAACATTGCGAATGGCTGACAGATATTCAACTAATTTTTATTTTTTGTATTTCTTATATAGAGTTTGAAATATGTAAAAGTGTAAGTATATACGTTTAATACCATATTTTTCTATTAACAATGTATTATATATAAATATAAAAATAAAAAATATTTAAGAAAATAAATGGGATGGGTTCGGGGTAGATTTGGGACAAAACTCGAGACCTGTTCCGAACTTGGCTAGGTCCCAAATTATTGGTCTTGGACCCACTAAAGGAAGTTAAAGCCTATGCTCTGGCCCGATTGCCATCTCTAATTCTTCTTGCTCCTCCCCCCCATCTCACCATTCCCTTGTTCTAATCATTCTCGAATCCACGTCTTCCTCTCCCCTTGGCATGCTCTCATCCCTCAACTGCCTCCTCGAGTTCCATGTCATGTTCTCAGTCGTCGGCTAAAAAATCTGAGCTCCACACCGGTGCTGACTACTCCCCGACGACCGTGTCGGTATTTGACCACGCCCAAAAATTGAGAATCTCTCTGTATGCTGTTCTCTATTGCCTTATCAGGATCTGATTATATTGACTGGTTTTCTAAGCCATGAACCATATTGAGTGTGTGGCCTGGATCACTAAACCCCTCTTCATACTAATGAGTACAATACCAACAATGTGGCCTAATACCCCCCCCCCCCACACATAGTAGAAATTGGGTAGTCGTTCATAGGAGAATGAAACCGTTAGCTCATCACCAAATGATGAACGGGCTCTTTGGAGTCTCTTCGGTGGTAGTCTCACATCCAACAATACTATGACCCTTAGTGTTACCCCTCGTGATGACCAACTGTTATTATGATCAGAGTCTACAAATCTACCCAGCTTATTACCAATGAATACATCAATGTCAGTCGTTATGTGTCGAAGTTCAAGTCCATGAATATGGATGAAGAATGCACTCCAATTGAGGTCATTTGTATGTGGGTTGTCGTACCGATAGTGTTAAGGATAAAAATGTAGTTGTCAAAGGTCCAAGGACACCCACCCCCATTGCACGGTTACAATGAACGATAGGATTAAATTTGAAAAGCATTCTACTGCCCCCAATTCTTTAATCTCCATCCCCTTAACCAGAAGTATGGTTAGATTTAGAGTGTTAGACCTACAACGAAATGAAAATTGGTTCAAGATACAAGAAACATAGTAATGAAGCAACAACACGAAGGTCATGTTTACTGAGGAACATATGCCACCACCCTTGGCTTCTCCATATTTTACGGCTATACAGTATACACTAAGATCATGTTTACTATTTTGGATTGGGCGGAATATCCAACCCAATTAAGCCAAGTTGGGTGTTTACTTACAAAATGGTCAACCCGGGATTTAATCCATGTGCCTGGTATAACTTATATTTGAATCTAATTGGTGGATAATAATCCAAGCTTTTTTTGGGCAAATTATTATCTGCACAGGACAACCTGTTATGGATAAAAAATTGATTCTCCAAAATATCTCAATTTTTAGTCTAGTCAAATGTCGCAAACGCCCCCAAAGATGGTCGAAGTTTCATGAGTGTTGCCCATTGTTTTTCTTGTCTCATCTGCCACTTTGGCTGGAAACAAAAATATCAACCACAACTATCTTATATGAGGACAATTTTGTAAAATCCTTAACAATTCAAAATTTATTGGTAGATGCTAAATGCATGATTATTTTAGTTAATTATTCATAAATTGTTTTCACTTGAAGTCAATAAATGATAAAATTGTCATATCCTTCCCTATTCCTTATTTTTATCAAAAATTTATCTATTATAAATTTATAAATTTAGTTCTAGATTAAAGTAATGCCTAACACAAGTTAAGAGACTGAGTATGATATTTAGAAAATTTTCATCTCTCTAATCATTACATATATATATATATATATTATTTTCTTTAGTTCAAATGTAAAATTAATATATAAACATAAAAATTACTAATTGAATATTATATGATATTTATAATAAATTATTCTTTCCCTTTATTTTTTAAAAAAATAATCTAAGCATTTAGTCAATTTTATGTCTTAATCACTGAAAATTAATGATTACAAAATGTTACCCGAATAAAGCTTTGTCTACCTTCAGATTCTTCCAAGGGCCGTGGAGATTTATGGCGAAACTCATATGATAAACAGGAATGTATAAATTAATCGAATTAAATAGGTCAATATAATATTTGAATTTTATTCAGTTTAAAAATTGTTTTGCGTGTTATATTAAGCAGAATACAACTCAAATTCAAATAATTTGATCTTTTCACATATATATATATATATATTTATATATGGGTAAACTATAGTTATTCCCCTTTAGGTTTTATATAATTAAAATACTCTTTCGTAATTTAAAAATTATAAATAGCCCTTTTAAAGAAAAAAAAATATAAGTCTTACACGATGAGGTAAAAATTACTACTTTACCCTTACTGAATATTTTTTTAAAAAAAAAAATATTTGAAAAACCATAAACGATTTTGAGGGTGAATAAGGTAAATAATCCATTAAAAATATTAGTTCATAAAAGTATTTTATAAAACTAAAAAAAGTATATAATTTTATAATTTATAATCTAAAAAGACATTTTACGAAATTCACTACAAAAATTAGATAAAAACATAACAAAATAGGCTCGTTCTTACATAAATGTTAAAATTAGAGGGGGATAATTTGCAATTTTTCAAACAACGAAAGATATTTATAATTATGTCGAATCTCATATAAGGTAGTTACAATTTATTTTTTATATATATGTGATGTGCATAAAAATAAGCGGGCCCAAAGATACCCAAGCAATCCCAAAAAGAAGAAAGAAATTGAAGACCCATTGTACCCTTGAAGGCCTGGAACATCCCACCCCCATAATGCTCCCAGGAGGCTAAGGATGGCCTAACCTACTGTCTAACTAGACAAGCCCAGACAGCCCAAGTAATCTAGGAAGAAGAAAGAGATTTAGGAAATATCCCGACTCGGATCATAGTTAAAACTCGACAAAATATTTGGCCCAAAAGGGCCCACACACGTGGCAGCGCACACTCTATCGTGGTATCCAGTTGGCCTATGTATAGCAATCACCTCGGACCATATCAACCTAAGAGTCCCACGTGAGCAAGAAGGGAGAACTCCTTACAGGCGAGGGGTTTCCCAAGAGAAAGAAGACTACTATTAAAGCACTCCTAGCTACGAATAGATGATTTATCCCTTATACCATCCAACTTTTGCAGATTCTTGGGGTGGGATACACTCCCTCCAGATGAGGTATCATTGGCTGCTCCCTGGGCAAGACGGCTGGCAGTGACTTGCGGAGGACGTACGGGAGGCTATGGGATGTCGACCGGCAGGCAAGTGCCCAAACGACCATCGAGCAGAGACTCTTATCGAATGGGGATTACAATACTGTTCATATGGGAACTTCCTTGATCTGTTGGGATACTATCTGCCAAGTATGAAGTCATTCCGAGGACGTTTGGGCAAGAAGATGTAAGGGCGACGATCAGGCGCCACCCTGAGCGCGAGCAGGAGAGAAATACGTGTAGCAGAGTGCTATATCCTTGGAGATTTCCAAATCTGTTTCAATGGCAAGAGCACCTCCAAGATGTTTCAAAGTTAGACGATTCCGTTTGTGTAGGAAACGACCACGATGGATGATCGGATGGGGCTGAAACTAAAAAATTATGATGTGGAAGTCATAGGCTATGCTATGGTTCAAGTGGCACGTCATTTGGATGTCGGTTGAGGGAGATACAGAAAAACTGCGCTCTCTTCCAAGAAAAAACTTTTTTAAGCTTATTATAAGGGGGCATGCAGTGGTGAGCTCCAGCCAGCTCTCCTCGTGCACGACAACAGCGTCGGTAGGCAATGTCGGCACTAAATGAGCATCTCTTGGGGGCATGTTGGGGAATTTTAAGAGCCGGCTCTAAGCATCTCAAAGGAGTGCTTAGAGTCCCCGAAAGGCATGGGAACTGGACGGGGAGCGTAGGGCCAGGATGGCGTACGTTGGGCGTAAAAGCGGTCAAGAGGTTTCGTGTGACATGCAAGGTTGCTCCGCGGGCTACGAGATATCAAGGGCAACACCTCTCGTGCGAATGGTGATCGAGGCAAGCAATCCAAGACCTCGTTATCCAACTCATGGCATGCGCTATCGGGTTCTAGCCGTCTATGGGAGTTTGTTGGCCGAGATGAGCGGTCGTAGGGCAACGCCGCACTGTGGGCAAATTGTGAAGCTACGCCGAAAGCCAAGAAGGCATGCCGGGCATACCGTGCGAGATCAAGGCAAGATGTCGGTATATCGAATGGGCCTTGGACTTAAGATGCCGTCCTGCTCGGGCAAGGCATACAAGACGGCTACGGCGAAGGCGTGCGCCGAGGATGCCCCGACTGAGCGTTGGGCATGAGACAGGCGTTGCGGGCGCATGCGAAGCGCTGTAATGCCAAAACAGAGCGAGGATGCTCCTTGCCATCGAGGAATACGTCGGCGGGTTCTGAGATTGTGGGCGAGACGTATGGCAACAGACTAGCTAGTCGGGGCCGACTGCTAAGAGACGCTAAGGTATGGTTTTGGGGGATGTCTGCCATAGAGATTATGTTGGGTAGACTCATTTTGTGCACTTTTGGGCTGCTTCAGAGAGCAAGCGACTATGGTCCAACTTCGTTGTTGTTGGTTAGCAGTTGAGTGAGCATTGCAGATATGTTGAGCGAGCTGTCAATCGTGGTCCGAAAATTTTTTTGGGATTGAATGATATTCAAATTTCAGAATTCATCTTGGTTTCCCTAAGTGAGAGTGGGACATGCCGATGCATCAGGTGGATTGCGAGAGCCACGATTGCAACATAAGCAACCATATGTGCGGAACTGCCGCTAGTCAGGAAGATCTAGGCGTTGAGGCCGTTTTGGTAGGCGAGATGCCACCTCATGTGGAGAGTGGTGGATGGAGGGCCACCTTCTCATGAGTTTGAGGAACCTTCCAACGGGGAAGGATGAGCATAATGTTGAGGTGCCGAGGAACAGTTGCACATGAGGTGCTTGGAACAAGCCACGCTTGGGGTTGCAAGGAGTGGACGTTGAGACCCCTTTCTTTCGTGGGCAGTTGTCAGGGAACGAGCTTTGTTTGGCTGAGTAGAAATGTGGGATGAAGTGCTATTGTGGTAGATGATGGTGCTCTAGAGGAAAGATGGCATGCTTCAAGAACCAGGGGGCATAAGCATCCGTCGTGAGAATGACAGCCCACTAAGTCGTGTGCGAGTGCTCATCAGGAGCATAAGTTGAGTTAAATTGAGAATGTTCTTCAAGGGGATTTTGACACCATATTATGGGCTCTTTGGTCTAAGAATTTTCAAGGGGGACTACCAAGTTGAGAATTGTGAGGAGCATGGGGCTCCATTGGCACCATGAGTAGCATGGTGCGCGCGGGTCGGGACTTGAGTTGAGTTTTGCGGCCGAGTTAGAAACAAAAATCCCAATCCCGCAATCTTTGAGGGTATTGACCCTGTTTTAACGTTGAGTCAAGAGAGGACTCTTTGGAGAGACGTTCGGTCCACGGGCGGCGTGGTTTCGATAGTTTGGGGCATCCAGCCTACGTGCTTGTAAGTGGTTAAGTGTAGTCAACCGCAGAGGCGGGTATGCGTGTTTGTCGAGGACGGCAACACCTCGAGTGGGGGAGAGAGTGCTAATAGTGTGCACAGACTCCACACTTCATTCGTTCCAAATCAATTCGGGTCTATTTGAGGCACTGTTTTGAGGGACAACATAGATTCAGAGGCGCTCTTGATAGACTTGGAGCACAGTTTGCTACCTACCACCTGAGCTGTGAAAAGAGTACAGAGAGAGTGTACAAACTTCCAACATGCGTTGTGACTTGGGTGTATTCAGACACTATTCGTGGGGGCAAACAATCAGTGAGCAACAATTGGGAGAGAGTGTAGAAGCATATACAGACTCCATCATCAGTTGAGTAACAGTTGGAAAGAGAGTGTAGAAGAGTACACAGACTTCCAACTTGAGGCAATAATGAAAAATTCAGTGCATTGAGAAACTATATGTGGAGAGCTACCCACCGGTTTGGGGAAGAGAGTGCAGAAAGAGACACGGACTTCCGCTTTGAGTTTTCATGTTGGATTGAGTGCATTAGAGCACTATATTTCGTGGGGGAGCATACACCAACTTGGGAAGAGGGTGTCGATAGAGTACACGGACTTCCACTTGTGTTGATGGATCAGATCAGGTGCAGCAGAGGAACCGTTTGTGGGAAGATCACGTGGGATGCTGAAGAGGGACTTCACGACTGAAGCGCTCGAAAGAGCAGGAGGTCGGTCTGGTGTCACGTGACACTAAGAAAGTGTATTGGGCACCGCAACACCTTAATCCTTCTTGTATGTGTTGATGAGGACATCAACAGATCGAGTGGGGGAGAATGTTACTGGCCGTCCCTGGGCAAGACGGTCGGCAGTGACTTGCGGAGGACGTGCGGGCGGCTATGGGATGTCGACCGGCATGCAGGTGCATAAACTGCCATTGAGCAGACACTCTTATCGATTCGGAATTGCAATACTGTTCATATGGGAACTTAGTTGATGTCATTCTGAGGACGTTTGGGCAAGGAGATATGAGGGCGATGATAAGGCGCCACCCTGCGTGCGAGCAGGAGAGAAATGCGTGAAGCAGAGTGTTTTATCCTTGGATATTTGTAGAACTGTTTCAATGGCGAGAACCTTGGAGTGTTGGGAACACTTGCAAGATGTTCTAGAGTTAGACGATTCTGTATGGGTAAGAAATGATGACGATGTTCAGAGTTTACTAGTGTAGTGGCGAGACTGTAGTTGCATAGTATTGTGCGGACAATTCGTTAGCGATAGACGATCGGATGGGGATGAAACTCAAGAATTGTGATGTGTAAGTTGTAGGCTACGCTATGGTTCAAGCGGCACGTGAATTGGACATCGGTTGAGGGAGATGCAGAAAATGTGCGCTCCTCGGCCATTACAGTGTCTACTCTTGGAAGAAGAAAAAACTTTTTTAAGCATATTATAAGTGGGGCATGCAGTGGTGAGCTCTAGCCAGCCCTCCCCGTGCACGACGGCAGGGCGCTAGGCAACGTCAGCACTAAATGAGAATCTCTTGTGGGCATGCTGAGGGCCTTTAAGAGCCAGCTCTAGGCATCTCAAAGGAGTGTTTAGAGTCCTTAAAAGGCATAGGAACTGGACGGGCAGCGTATGGCCAGGATGGCCTGCGTTGGGCGCAAAAGCGGCCGAGAGGTTCCATGTGACTTGCAAGGTTGCTCCGCAGGGTGCGGGATATCATGGGAAACACCTCTCGTGTGAATGGGTAATCGAGGTAAGCACTCCAGGACCTCGTGATCCAACTCATGACACGCACTATCGGGTTCTAGCAATCCATAGGGGTTAGTTGGCTAACATGAGCGGTCGTGGGGCGACGCTGCACAGTGGGCAAATTGTGAAGGCACGCTGAAAGGCAAGAAGGCATGCCGGGCACGCCGTGCGAGACCAAAGCAAGATATCGGCATATTGAATAGGCCTTGGACTTAAGATGCGGTCCTACATGGGCGAGGCATAGAAGACAACCACGATGAAGGCGTGTGCCGAGGATGTCCCGAGTGAGCGTTGGGCATGAGACGGGCGTTGTGGGCGCATGCGGAACGTCGTAATGCCGAGACAGACTGAGGATGCTCCTTGCTATCGAGGAATGCGTCGGCGGGTACTGAGATTGTGGGCGAGACGCATGACGGCAGACTAGCTAGTCGGGGCCGACCGCTAAGAGATGCTAAGGCATACGTGCCGAGAGCCTCGGTGAACATGGGCATTTTGGATAGGCGAGCGCAATGACACGTTGTGCCGCACAGGGATGTTCAGATGTCGTGCTAGCGAGCTTCAGTGTCGAAGACACACGACGGACAGTCTGTAAACTTTGAGATGTGCGAAGACTAGTCGAAGGTTGGGTGTAACCTGAGACGCCGCACGAGTGAAAAATACATTTCGTTGCAAGATAAAAGAGTCCGCCCGTGACATGGGGGCACTCCTATAAATACAGGTTTAGTCCTCCATATGGGGGACACCTCTCTCATGCCCCTCTCACTTTCCAAGTACTCTAAACACTCTACAAGCATATTATCACGCGTTCTTACTCTTTTCATCAATTTTATTCACCATATCTCGATTCTCAATTAAATTCACTTATTTTTTTATTTTATTTCATCTTGAATTCAATATTAATTTGAACGTAGTAGTACTAATGCCTTTTTTGCAGGTACTCCCTTTAATATCCGCATATTCTTCGGCCAAAATTTTGAATAACAGTGCATATCTATTGAACCTGTATGGTTTTTTGAAAGCATCAAAATGTATTATTACTATTTAATTAATTCAGTCCAAATCTAATTTAACTTTTATTTTTTATTGTTAATGATTAATTATTCTTTTATTACAAAAATAAAAAAAATTAGAACTCACACATTACATACCTCTTGTTCCTATATGACCCCAAAAAATTAATATCTAATTATGTGAGAATTAATAAATAAATTAAAATATACGCTTTAATTATACCAAATATCTTAACAATAATACGAACCCGTCACGGCAATTGGCAGGCAATGATTGATTAAGATTTTGCCCCTTGTAATATATCTGAAGACAATTATTGTTAGTAGCCCTGAACAGTGGTTGATGGGGACTCCAATTTTGGATGAAATCATCTCGCTCGTCCATCAATCAATTATTGAGGCATTGGTACGTGTACTTGTTGGCAGAGAGCACATCATTTCAGAAATCATTTGTCCGAATTTCATTATACGTGTCGAATATTATTTTATTGAATGATATCTATTTGAATAATAAGTGTTGTGTACATTTTTTTTATTTAATTTATTAATATATATGAATGCTATAATTATTTTTATTAAATATTGATATTTGATAAAAAGAATTATAATTAAATTATTTTAATTAACAATAATTCATGGCCAAATTTTAAAAAGAAAAGAATTGACACTATACATTGCCCTTGTTTATAAAATATTCAAAGTTTAAATTAATGTTACCAACTCCAACATAGAACTTTTGGTGTGGTGAATGGAAAATCAAAAAATAAATTTATTTCGATAAGATTAAATCGTAACAAGTTATTGATTACGATGTGCGACGTATAATAAGCTTGTGATATATGGATGACAGTTGATTGCCCAATCATTATCAATCGTATCTGATCAATTGAATGGATTTGTTTGGTTGAAATTATATGTCAATTGGATGAAACCCTTTAGATAAAATGATGTGTTCATTTGAGTAAAGTGATATGTCCTTTTGGGAGATGACGCGTCCATTCGGATGAAAGGTTATAGCCTTCCAAATGTATCTTTTTTGATTCGACATGTCCGTTGGATGATACATTTTCAACTTCTATAAATAGGTTCCCCTATTCACTTTATTTGAACAAGTTCATTTCATTCAACTTGGAAACATTTTAGAGAATATTTCAATGTGTTAGCAATAAAATCGTATTGTCTTTTATTAAGATATTCAAAAATATTATTTGGTTTGTCATTTCTCAAAGTTAGTAGTGCTGTTAGTTTGAGATTGTAAGTCGTTGTATCTTAAGAGATAAATTGTTGCTTCAATTAGCACCAGAACGGGACAATAATTGATTTAAAGATAAAGATTCCAACTTTTGCCTCAACTTTATAATATACAACTCCCGCAAATCCCTCGTTTTATCCATTACAGTATGTTATAAAGAAATCCTAAAATTAAGTTTTAACTAGATATGGCTGCATGCAATATCTGCACACATAATTTTTACTAATGCTTTTATTTTTTAAATCAAATAATTTGTTCTTTTATATTAAAATTTAACATTGTCTTACAACATCATATATAAAAATTATCTGGTAACTTTTTTTAATGGCGTAATTATCAATGCATGTTTTACTTAAATGAACTTAAACATTGAAACTTTGTAGAGTATGTATTATATCCATAGCGATGATTATATATACATGCAAAAGAAATACGAATATGTCATCTCAATTTCAATTAATGATAAACTTAAATAAATTGAAAGTAAATTAAGTTTTTAGTACATGTAATTGCATGGAATCAATTTTCTAGTTAAGGAACTTGATTAAGTAGTTATTTTAACATGAGTTCAGAAGTTGAAAAGCATTTTTGGTATTATAATAATTTGGTGTAGTGGTATCAAAACTACCACTTTGAGTCTATAAACAATCTTTCCTTTCTAATAGTATAGATTATACAGATACTTTTTTTTATTTATAAAATTACAACTACACCCCTGAAGGGGTATTATGCAATGTATCTTAGGTGTATAAGAGAAGTAGAAGTAAAAGTATATGCATAAGAAAATATTTGATTTTTGAATAGGAAGGATAGTTGGAGGGAAAGTAAAATTAGATATATATGGAACCCCTAAAGAGCTTAATTTCATTTTCATATAAAATTAGGGGAGGGGGGTTGAACGTATAAGGCCAGAAAGATAAAACAATACATGTTATTTTTTTTATATTTACTCTATTACCTATTTATATAAATTTCCCCCAATTCTTTTCCTTCCCGCTTGATGCGTGCAAAAATAGCACGGGTTCAATGGATATGGACTATTGTTCAAAACTTGGGTCGAAGCGTATGCGAGCTTTAAAGACAGGACCTGCAAAAAGACATAGCACTCGGACGCCCAATTAGTATTGAATTTAAGATGAAATAAAGCCAAAAAGGTAAGGAAATTCGAGTGAAAGTCGAAATTGATGAAAAAAGAACACGTGATAATATGCTGGTAGAGTGTTTGAAAGATAGCTTAGAAAGTGAGAGAGTCATCACCAGAATGCAGGGACTAAACTTGTATCAATAGGGGAGTGTCTCTGTCTGCTAGGTATCTATCCTACTCCCAAGATTCTTGTGGAAGTTGGTTGGGATGGTAAGATAAGAGATAAGTCATCCTTATCCGCAGTTGGTTGGGATGGTAAGATAAGAGATAAGTCATCCTTATCCGCAGTTGGATGTGCCTTAGTGAAAGTCTTCTTTAGCTTGGGAGACCCCTCGCCTGCAAGAAGTCCTAGTGTCAGGGAGTCCTTCCTTCCTCTGAAGATCTCCTTGAGTTAATGTGGTCTAAGGTGGCTGCTGACAGCTGGGTCAACTGGATGCCACGGTGACGTGTGGGCTACTACGTATATGGGCCTTTTGGGCCAAATGACTCGCTGGGTTGTAACCATGGTCTGGGTCGTGGGGTATTCTGGGCCTCCTCCCTTCTTCTTAGGCTTCTTGGGCTAACTAGGCTTTAGGCACCCATGTTATTTTAGGTTGGGCCACCGTTGACACACACACATCATTGAGCCCTCCCCCGCTCTAAGGAGGAGGGTGCCTAGCGGCTCCTTCTTAGAGTAGAAGGTATGTATGCTCGGTGGAGCTCCTCCTCATTGTCTTGCTAGAGCTTTTCCCTTATTGAGTATTGACAAAGTATGCTACCCGGGGCTTTGCTCCTTACTTTTTTGCTCGAGATGTGAAGGCTAAGGCTAGCCCTAGCCATCATTGCCTTTGTTAGGGGCGTTAACCACCCCTTTCATGCGCCTACTTTTTTTTGGTAAATGCCCAATGAGGGGTAGTTACTGTGTTAGGAGTGGGCTTAATTACCCCACTTCTCCTTTATTCCAGCCTTAACGCGTAGTCCCTTTTCCCTTTTTTCCCACGTCTTGAAGAGAGAGAGAGAGAGAGAGAGAGAGAGAGAGAGAGAGAGAGACGTTTTTCACAAGTTTGTAAGTTTCCCTCGTTACTTCCTTCTTTCTATTTTTCATCTCTTTATTTTGTCGCACATTTCTCATTTATTTTTCTTGAGCTTCATGGCATATTTAGATGAGTCCGTCAAATTTGTGAGAGAGGTGCTGCCAGGTGATGATATCTTTGAAGCCACTTCTAAGAGGATGGGCATTGGCTCGTCTGACTATGCCGGTGGCCGAAGGTGGAGCCTAAGACAGGCTGTAATAGCTGCCCACCATTTGTTGGATGAGTCTACTAATGAGGAAGATGGGGTAGGGGAAAAAAATAGGAAGGCTCATCACCTAGGGAGGAGGAGAGAGGGGTCGCCTAATCCACGGCGGATTAAGGCATTTCTTGCCTCAAACTTCCAGGCGTTCGTCAACTAGTGGAGGAGTTTGAGATTCCCTAACAGTCGTCCCCATTCCCCTCCCCATAATTTCTTAAGTTTCTTGTCCTCCCAACTTAGGGTTGGTTTTCCTTCCCCAACCCATATTTTTATGAAGAGGTTGGTCATTTTTTCAAGTTCTCTTGAATCAATTGGCTCCAAACTTTTTTCTCATATTGACTAGGTTTTTCCTCATGATTTTGTATTTTAATGGTGCCCCCATGACTGCTAAAGTCTTCTCTCAGTGTTTCCTATTGAAAGGCACCGAGATTGGGTTCTTTCATTTTTCTCCCTGTTGGAGGGGTGGCCTTCCTTCCTACTGGTAATCCTCCAAAATGCTGGAAGGGAAGCTTCTTCTATGCCTTACCTCCTCATCCCTCGACCTTCCCTGATAGGTAAATTTATGACTCTTTTCCTGCCATTCCCTTTTCTTCGTCTGATAGGAAGGTAGCCCTCTCCTCCCTATTGGAGGAATTGAACGAGAAACCTTATGACTGTAGGAGTTTGATTGATGGGAGGCTTTTGGGCCACTTCAGTTCGAGCCCTTGAGTTGAGCCCTTGGGGGAGCCCCTATGTAACCTTATTTCTCTTGATTTTATTTTTCCTTTGCTCTTGATATTTTGATGATATGGGGTCCTAATGGTTATTTTGTTCTTTTTCGCAGAGCATATCATGTTTATTAAGCTAATAGGCGATCAGATGTCTGGGTGG
The DNA here is from genome assembly GCF_026168435.1 of Sesamum indicum. Taxonomy (NCBI): domain Eukaryota; kingdom Viridiplantae; phylum Streptophyta; class Magnoliopsida; order Lamiales; family Pedaliaceae; genus Sesamum; species Sesamum indicum. The sequence continues at coordinate 9,605,061 of NC_142665.1, read as the reverse complement.
GTTGTGCGACTGCCACCCCTCCTTTGTCCAAGACTTGCAGGGGGAACCCCCTAGAGCAAATCAAAGGTAATCATCTTGCTGCCGTGACACCAGGGATTTCCTCTAAGAGGGCCAGGGTGAGTTCTATTTGCACCCCTCTAATCAACTCCACCCGCCTTTCTACTACAACTCCTCATCCTCCCCTTCCTTCTCCTCGAGACTTAGGGAGTACTGCCTTCAAGCCCATCAAACCTCTATTGAGAGTTTATTTACCCACCATTTAGTTGATCAAGAGAGGGAGGGCGAGTCCTCCCCCGCTGCAGAAATTTTGAGGGGAGTGCTTACCCTAGGGGACAAGCGCATCCTTTTCTCCATGTCCCAGGAGGGGCTTAATAGGATGATATCTTCTGGTTTGATAAGGTATGTGCTTCCAATCATGTTTTGCATATTGTTTCTTGCTTATTCTTCTTTTGACTTTCATCCTTCATATGCGGCTTTATGGGAGGAACTTATCTCGCAACTCAGGTGGTGTCTCCCTCTCCTCAGGGGGATGCCCAGAGGAGAATGCTGGAGGATGGAGTGGAGAAGAAGGTAAAGAGGATTAAGAGGAATTCTCCGCACTAAAGGAGGACTAGTTTAGATTAGATCAAAAGGGCAACTGATCAGGTCAGGCTTAATTTTCCCAATATCGATGAAGGCCGTGAGTACTTGGAGGGCTACTCAGCAAGTCACCTCTTGGAATATCAAAAGTCTGAAGAGTTCTAGAGAGAGGTGGTTGAGGTAACAGTGCCCTACCTCTAGTACGGATTTTAGTCCTATAGGGAACAGTTTGCAGCTTAAGGATACCCCCTGCCGAAGAAGGTACTTCTTTTCTAAACTTTGATACAGTGGTGGAGGGTGTCTAAGACCCTTTTTCCAGTCCTCCCCGTCCTATGGCCAAGCCTCTCCCTGTGGAAAAAAGTAACCTCTCATCCTTTGATTTGTTTTTGATGAAAAATATCCCAGGCTCAATCACTCAAATTTGAGTAAAATTTGCATAAGAAGATCTTGACCATATTATAGGGGAAGTCAAGGCAGTAGTAAGGAGTTCCCCCGTCAAGTTACGCTGCCAACTCCCATTAAAGGGGATGTCCTAATAGGGGGCCCTTTAGAGCGATGGAGGAAGTTGCCCCTAGTGCTCCAGGTGACCGCAACCCTTTCTGCCTAGGTTGATGAGAAGACCCCGAGTTTGGGGTAGCTTGATTCATGATGTACCCCCCTTCCCTACAAAAAATATTTTTTCTTTCTCTGTTTGGCACAGTTTTTTTCCTACCACAGTTGGGGATGAGACAATTTTAATTTCTATTATTGTGGATGCTTCTTTTTCTTTTGTTCCCCTAGCTGGATTTTAGCCAGGGAGAATGTCACCACGCTTTCCTGTTTTTGCTTACTATTGTCTAAACCTTGCCGCCAATTTGCTTGCTGCATTTTTGGTATGCTTATTTCTGTTTGAGTTGGTGTCTACTATTTAGATTTTCACTTGGGTGATTGTTGTTTTACATGAACAAGGGCGAGTTCATGATCTTTGGGAGACAATGTTCACATATATGATGTCTCTTTCTTTACACCTTTGTACCTATTTTTTCAACTGCCATCCATCTTAGAGAGTATTGTTAATTTCATGTCACTTCACTAGGAATAAATGTTCATTTAAAAGAAAGAGGTATATGAGAGTTTTTGATGGGAACACGAAGTCCATAATCGCGGATGCCTGTGTATTTAGTACAGGGCTTACTCCTAGATAAATTTGTGCCTCAACCTGAGGTTTTATTTGAAATATGTAAAAATTTCATACATTTTTTCTTGATGGGATGACCTTTTTTAGAAAATGTCCTTTCGACAGGTCAAGTATTTGAGAAGGATGTCTCTTGATGTGGATGCCCCGATGAGACATTTGGTTTTTAATAAGGATACCCCTCTAGGGAGTATTATTTTTTATAAGGGTGTCCTTCGGGAGGACATTGTTTTTTGATGAGGATGTTCCTTTAGGAGACTTTTATTTTTGATGAAGAGGTCCCTCTGGGGGCTTAGTTTGTTGAGAAGGATGCTCCTCTAGGAATGTTGATTAAAGATGCCCCTCAACATGTGTAGAATTTCTTAAGATTGTGAACATTCAATCGACAAGTCAGGGGGTGTCTCTCTCCATATTCCAATTCGTAGGCCCCTCGACCTATCACTCTCATGACTTTGTACGATTTTTCCCAATTAAGGTCTAGTTTTCTCACATGTTTCAAGGTATCAACCCTTCGCAATACTAAGTCTCCAACTTGGAAACCTCAGGTTTTTGCTCTTCTGTTGTGGGCACTGATCATCGCATTTTTATATCGTTGTATGCTGAGGAACTCCTTCTCCCGTAGTTCCTCAATTAGGTCGAGATTTTCCTTGAGGAGTTCTATGTTGTTTTCCTATGAAAAGTGTAGGATCCTGTGGGAGGACATCCCTGATTCAGCAGGGAAGATGCCTCGGTTCCACATACCACAATGACAGGATTCTCCCCTATAGAGCTCCTTGGGGTTGTTCGATACGCCCATAAATTGCTAGTTAGTTCTTCCATCCAATTTCTTCCTATTCGTTTTAGCCTCCTCTTGGTTCCTTATACTAATATATAATTAGTGACCTCCACCTATCCATTGACCTAGGGGTGTGCCACTGAAGTGAATCTCTGCTTGATGTGTAGACTTTCGCACCATTTTTGTATTTTTTGATCTTGAAATTATCTGTCATTGTCGAAAATGATCTCTAGAGAAAGCCCGAAGCGGCAAATGATATTTCGTCATATAAAACTTCATTACTTTTCCTTTCGTGATTCGGGAGAGTGGTTCTACCTCCACCCAATTTGTGATGTAATCGGTGGCCACGAGCAGGAATTTTCTCTACCCTGTGGCCTGAGGGAAAGGTCCCACTATGTTCTGCCCCATTTGGAGAAAGGGCATGGTGATAGCATGGTAGTGAGGGGCTTTGCTGGTTGATGTATAAGAGTCGAATGCTTTTGGCATTGTTCGCACTTGTCCACCAACTGTTGTGCATCCTGCTTCATGGTAGGCTAGAAATATCCGGCTTGTATGGCCTTGTTAGGCAATATCCAACTCCCAACATGCATTCTACATCACCCACTATGTATCTCCTTGAATACGTGTATTGCTTCCTCCTGGGATAAGCATCAAACTAGAGGGTGTGTGAAGGACTTTTTGTATAGGATCTCTCATTGTAATAAGAAATGAGAGGCTCAAGCTTTGAGTCTAGCGGCATCCCCATGTATTATCCGGGAGGTATCCCCATTTCAGCTATCTCACCAGAAGTGTCCGCCAATCTTCTCGAAGGGGAGATGGCTTGTATGCTCAAGGGAGCCTAGGGCTATGGTAGATACTGTATGGTGATACGCCTGGTTCGATACTGGCTAATTTTGAAAGGCAATCGATCTTAACATTCTCTTCCCCTATGATTTATATGAGGTGGGAGCCTCAAATTTTGCCTTTAGTTCCTCTATTTGTTGCAGGTACTGCACCATGCTATCTTCTTTAGCCTCGTGCATTACTTCTATTTGTTTTATTATCAATTTGGAGTCTGAATAGACATTCGTGAGCCATCCTCATGCCTATCACAAGTGCTTCATATTCGTCCTCATTATTGTAGGCTTTGAATTCAAATTTTATAGCAAACTCCATGTACTCTCCTTGGGGGGAGGTAATGACATGCTTGCTCTAGTTCCCTATAATGTGGCCGACCCGCAAATGAAATAGCCAAACCCCTTTCTTGGGAGCTCCTTGAAGCGTGGCCTCATCTTCTTTGAGATGAAGTCCGCCAAAGCCTGGGCTTCGATAGTTGTGCGTGGTAAGTAGGAGATGTAGTATTCACTTAATCCTACAGTCCATTTCACCAATCGTCCTGATCTATCTAGTTTGTCTAGAGATTGCTTTAAAGGTAAGTTGGTTCTTAGCTCTGTGGGATATGAGATGAAGTAGGGACGCATCCTCCTGGTTTGACCACTAATGGAAGAACAATTTTTTCTATGGGGGTATATCGTCCTTCCGAGTTGATGCACACCTTTTTAACATAGTAAATGGGCCTTTGTTTTCCTCCTTCCTCCCGGAGAAGAATGAAGCTAATTGCATGAGGGGTGGTGGAAAGGTAGAGATAGAGGGTGTCCTCCAATGAAGGCTTAACTAGCAGGGAGAGCCCCGCGAAATACATCTTGAGCTCTTCGAACGCCTGCTAACAATCGGTACTCCAATCAAAGTTTTTGGCCATCCTTAATGTCTTGAAAAAGGGTAGGATTTTCTCGGCAGACTTAGAAATAAATTGATTAAGTGCTGCTATCCTCCCAATCAACCATTGTATTTCGTTAATGTTTGCCGGGGCCTTTATGTTAAGGATGCCTTGATCTTGAGCGGGTTAGCCTCAGTGCCTCTTGGAGTTACCATGAACCCCAGGAAGCGTCCTCCACGCACTAAAAATGCACATTTACCTAGGTTGAGCTTCACCTTATCCTTTCTTAAGACTGAGAACAATATTCCATGTCTACGATATGATCTTCAGCTATCTTGCTTTTTACTATCATTTCGTCTATGTAGACTTCAACGTTTCTCCCTAACTGACGTCGGAATATCTTATCCACTAGATTCTGGTACGTGACTTTGCCATTCTTTAAGCCAAATGGCATGGCAATGTAACAAAAGGTACTTGAAGAGGTGATGAAAATGACTATTTTGTGATCCTCTGGAGCTAACATGATTTGATGACATCCTTTCTTGCAGTCCATCATACTTAGTAGTTTGCATCCTAACATGGGATGCTCTAGTTAATCAATCCTAGGCAAGGAGTAAAAGTCCTTGGACATGCTTTACCGAGGTCCCTAAAGTCCACATGCATTCGTCATTTTCCTCCTGGCTGGGGTACTAAGAAAACATTGGATAACCACTAAAAAAATTGTATTTCCCTATTGTGTCCTGTCGTTAGTAGTTTATGCACCCTGGTTTGGTTAATTTTATCCTTCTCGGGTCCGAAGTGGCTTTTCTTCTATTTTACGGGCCTGATGCTTGGGTTTATGTTGAGATGGTGAGTGATGACACCTATTCTATCCCCTCCAAGTCCTGGGCGGTCCACGCCAGATGTCTATATCCCATTGAAGGCATTGAATTACTTTTTCCCTAATGTTGTCCTCCATCTAGGAGCCAATTCCAGTTCTTCTTTAAGGATTCCTGGGTACGCGTTCTATAGAAAGTAGCTCCTCAGCTGGTTGAACCTTGATACGTTTCTCCTCTCCCATGAGTGCGGGGTCTTTCCCTCGCTTGCTCGAAGGTTCTTCTTTCGATGCCCCATTTGAACTCTATTTCCACCTTTTTCAAACATCTTCCACATAGCATTTCCGAGGTTGCAAGTGGTCCCCTTGTACTTCAGATATGGCTCTAGGTACGAGGACTTTAATCTTTATGTGGTAGGTGGAGATCACAGCTTCAAAGGCGTTAAGCGTGTGTCTACCTAGAATGATGTTGTCTGCAAAGGGTATGTCTAGGACCAAGAATTTTAATAAAAAATGTCCTCTGGGATGGCATGCTCCCCAGGGTCAAGGGGAGCAAGATCATGCCCCAAGGATGTACCACTTTTTCTGTGAAATTGTACAAGGAAGTGTCTACTGCTTCCGAGGGATATCTCCAAGCACATTGGTCATAAGCTTCACCAACAGGATGTCTGCCGAACTTCCTGAGTCTATGAAAATTCTTCCGATGTCGTTATTGGCCAATAGGACCGTAATGACCAAGGCATCATTGTCATGGGCCTTATGTCCAAACCATTTTGCTCGCCCAAACTGAGTAAGGGGAGTGTCCTCTAGAGCTTCTACATCTAGGACATGCTTCAAGGCTAAGTCGTGTGCTTTCCATACTTGAGATTTTCTAACTTTTTATGAATCACCTCCTGTATGTCCATATACAATCATCCATATCACCCCCTTGCGTGGGGAGTCGTTAATTTCAGATTTTCCGCTGACTAGGGGCCTAGACGTCTCTTTAGGTAGAGGTTCTGGACTCGAGTCCTTCATCGCCTTGGCCTTGTTTGGTTCTTGCTTTTGCTTTGGCCATGTGCCTCGGGACTTTTCCCTGCATTCATACTCCTGCAAGTATCCGTTCTAGACGACCAGCTTGATTTCACTCTTCAAGTGTCGGTATTCTTTTGTGGTGTGGCTACAATCGTTAATAAAATGATGGAAGTTGTCAGACTTGGGGCCACACCTGGCCGTTCATGGATGTGGCAATAGACCTTTGCCTTCTACCACCATGTGAGCTTGAGTGATGGGGACATTGAATAAGGTATATACGACTCGCCCTATGAAAGGATGGTCTCCTATCCAAGTTCGTCCAGGGCTTCATGGAAGGGTCTCCTCCTTCGTCACCTTCCTTTTCTCTCCGCGCCCCTCCCTTTGAAAGGCTTGAACATCCTCCATGTTGATATACTTTACAGCTCTAGCCAGGAGGACATCAAACTTTGAAGCAGGCATCTTTGCTAGGAAGTTGAAGAAATCCCCATCCAAGAGTCCTTAAGAGAAGGCACTAACCATAACATCTTGGGTGCCCGAGGGCACCTCCAGTGCCATAGTGTTGAACCTCGATAGGTCATCCTTCAAAGGCTCCCCATCCTTCTATCGGATTACGAAAGAGGCTGAGTTTGGTTTTTCAATGGTTTTTGCTACTGGCGAACAAGTGCAGAAAGAGAGATCGAAACTCCTGGAAAGTCCTAATCACGCATGTGGGTAATTGGTTAAACCATTGCTGGGCAAGCCTGGCTAAGGTAGTGATGAAGACATGACGTTTGATTCCATTCGTGTATCGGTGTAAGAGGGCCGCATTCTCAAAATGCGAAAGGTGTTCTTGTGGGTTCATGGTACGGTGGTACGGTCTATAGCTAGAGTACGATAGCTCATAGGTAGTTTATCCGCCATTACTGCTTCTGTGAAGGGGATATCCTATTGCTCCTCGAGGGATGCTCCCATGACCTGGTACTGGACGTCTTAGAGGCCTTTCTGCAGGTCTCCAAACGCACGATCCACTGGAGGAGATATTTTGCTAGGCTTGCAAATGCGGTCCTTGGCCTTCCGCGACCAATGGTGTAGGAGCAGGGGGTACCCTCTCACCTTCTTCCTTTGGGACATCCACACCAGTGGAGTCACTACGCAGACTGGGGTTTGTTTCGACATTTTATCTCTGATTGCACCGCGATCATTGGTTGTACGGTCCCTAGAAGTGCTAGGGACAATTCCCCTGAAGAGGGGTCCCAGGACTGTCGTCGCACTGGAGAGGGCTAGGGGTGCCCGTAACTGAACTTGCTAGGCCTGGGCATTACCAATTGTCTCCACTCCCTTCTGTTTGCTCAATGCGTTGTTGGGTGTTCCCAATAGTCATGTCTTTATATCTGGGTTCCCGCAAATGGAGCCACTTGATGCGTGCGAAAATAGCATGGGTTCAATGAATATGGACTACTGTTCAAAGCTTGAACAAAAGCGTATGCAGGTTCAAGGAGGGGACCTGCATAAAAGATGTTTACAATCTGACGCTCAAGTTAGTATTGAATTTAAGATAAAATAAGCCAAAACGTAAACAAATTCTATTGAAAATTGAGATATAGTGAATAAAATTTATGGAAAAGAACATGTGATAATATGTTGGTTGAGTGCTTGAAAGATAGCTTAGAGAGTGAGAGAATCGTCCCCCACCTCGAGGGGCTAAACCTGTATTTATAGCGGAGGGCCTCCGTCAACTAGAGGTCCCTTGTTGGAATAGGTGACCAAAAGTCAATTAGATTGATGGTTTTGAGAACCCTTCAAGCAATCTCACTTGTATCTGTTGTGACTTACCAAATTACATTAAGCACAATTGTGATGTCATAACAGATGACCATAAACCACTTAATAACCAATGTAGTTGGGTTGCACATTGGATGGCGGCTATAAAACCAACTTCTGAGGGTTAGTTTGAAATGTTCCAAGTCAAGGACCTCGAGACTGGGCATCGAGAGTCCTACTAAGACTATCACTGAGTAATGCATTCATTGGATGAGTGTCGTATTTCATCGGCGATAGATGTTGGACGTCTATGCAATTTTAGTGGGTTAGTTGACAAAGTGGTTAACTAACTAAACTGACTTGCGAGGATCATCATATGGAAGCCTAGGAGGCTTGGTCGGTAGACTTGAGTCCTCGATTTCGATAGTATTGGTGTAGTCCTCAGACTTAAGGAATCACGGCAGTCACGTGCATGCGATGACTGTATCTTGGATTTGTGCGAGAGCTGATTGTGTCATAGACATGATCATCATAAGCCTTGTCCAGTATAATCGGAGTATGTAGCAAGGACGGTGAGTTCCAAGAAGAGGATCCGTCCCCTGCCAGTATGTGACAGAGGTATCTCCTATGCACTTGGAGATGCGTTCACGCTTATGAATCTGTGGCAGCAGCCGTTGATTGAATAGGAAAAGAAGGTTCCATATGTCGAGAAATTTGGCGTAAAGCGATCTGAAATATTAAGCATAGACGTCTAGTCCAGGAAGGGAACCGACACCTGATTCCATGCCCTAAACTAAGGCCGAAAAATGGTAGATGGAAGGACCGTACCTATATGGACTCAAGAGCCTAAAAGTTCACACGGTAATTCACCTAGTGTCTAGTACTATGGACCGTTGCTAGACGGCCACCCATGGTGATGGGCTTTCTTGATTAAGGATTAAATTAAGTATTATTAGTTAAATTGAATTTAATTAATAATACTTTTAGACATTAGCCCATGTCTAACTGAAAGGTGAATCTAAAGAGTCACACACAAATCATCGGAAAGGAATAAAGAATAAATTTGAAATTAATTGCATGGAAGGAAATAAATAGCTAGCAAATTATATTTTTGGAATGTGTAATTCTAACCAATTTTGGGGATCTCTTTATTTGGAATAAAGAGAAATATGCCTTGTAGATAATAGATGTATTTAGAAACATTCGTAATTATCAAACAAGATATATATATATAAAATATAATTATTTGAGAAATAATTATAATCATAATCACACAACACAAAAAAATTTCCCCACGTCCTCTTCCATGATGCTCGACCGCCCCTCTCTCTCAATTCACTTGGTGCATTTTTTTCCTCTTCTTCTCTTCTAGCAAGAGAACATAGAGATTCCAATTCTGGTATGGTGTGGACGAATTAGGGGGATGCTACATTGGTGCCTCAAGTGAAGAGCATTTCAAGCGATCATGAAAAATGAAGGTATCGTTTTTCACCCCCTTTAATTTCGGTTTTATGCTTTCTATATCAGCCCCATGTTTATTTTTTTCTTTTTGTACATTGAACGCCTTAGAACTACAAGGGTATACTCCTTGGATTCATTTAATTCTTGCGTTTATTTTTGTTATTGTGCCTTTTATTTCACCACTTCTGCTAGCGCGTTGTCGGGCCGTACCACGCGATGCTTCAAGTGGTATCAGAGTCCGGTTCGATGTAGGGGCTGATGGTTATGTGATTAACGTACTTTTTATGGCTTTTTTAAGCATGTTTTATCGCTTTCATTTATTGGTTACATTATGTAAATGGGTCGTTTGTTTTTTGCAATTTATGGATGATTAAAACATATGAAAAATTAGAAATTTTTCTAGGTTTATGCTTTATTTTTTTGCTGTTTCATGATTGAACACAAAAGAAAAAGGAAGAAAATAGCAGCAAAATTACTATTGCCAACGCACATCCAGGCTTATGATGATCGTGTTTGTGACACAATCATCTCTCGCATAGGCCCCTAATACAGTCATCGCATGCACGTGACTACCGTGGCCTCAAGTTTGAGGACTACTTTCGTACTATTGGAGCCGGGGACTCAAGTCATACTGATCAAGTCTCCAAGGCGTTCATATAACGATCTCCACGAGTTAGTTAAGTCGATTTTGTCACCTAGTCAATCGATCCATTAAGATCGCATAAACGTTCCACATCTGTCGCTCATGAAACACGGACTCGTCAAATGAATGCGACTCTTAATGCAAGTCATAAGACACTTTGATGCCCATTCTCGACGTCCTTGACTTGGAACATTTCAAACCCAACCCTTGTCAGTTGGTTTCATGACCGCCATCCAATGCGTAGTCGAACTATTGCACAGTTGTTCAAGGTGGTCTAAGGGCTTTGTTGTGATGTTTGAAAGAAATGCAAATATAAATGTAATGAGCACAACAAATGAAATGCCAAATAGCAAATATTCATTTTATTCACTGAATACTATTACATAAAATCAAGTTATTGTTAGAATAGGTTATAAGCATGTCGATCAAATTGGCTTTCAAGTCACCTATTCTAACAATCTCCCACTTGATCGAAAGCCAATCACCCATCGACCTCAAACCCTACTTATCCAGATACCAAGCATAGGCAATTTGTGACATCGGCTTAGCAAGTGATCCGCTGTGTTTTCTACTGAGCTGACTTGGTCCATCCTAACGTCACCTCATCCCACCATCTCTCTAAAGCAAATGGTAGCGTCTAAGAATATGTTTGGAATGATGATGAGATCACGGTTCCTTTGCTTGTGCTATTGCCCCGTTGTTATGACAGAAGATAACTACGGGTTCAGCAATGTTAGGTAGCACACCCAACTCTTAAATGTAGTTTTTCATCCAAACTGCTTCCTTAGCTGCTTCCGAAGCCGCAATATATTCAGCCTCCCAGGCGCATCCTTCGTATCTGCTCGTCATGCTCAAAGCGTACACGACATCGGGCCTGGTGCACTGGACAACATTGAATGCTTCCTACGGCTAAAACATAGGGGATGTCTGACATCCTTTTAAGTTCCTCATCAGTCTTGGGAGACTGCTGCTTGGACATCTTAATCACATGCCTCATGGGATGGAATCCTCGTTTTGAGTATTTCATCTTGAATCTCTTTAAAACTTTCTCAATATACGAGGATTGGGTCAACCCTAACATCCTTCTAAATCGATCCCTATAGATCTTGAAGCCAAGGATGTAAGAGGCCTCACCCATATCCTTCATGGAAAATTGTGTGGACAACCATGCTTTAATGTCGCCAACATCTTAATATCATTCCCAATGGGTAAGATGTCCTCTATATAAAGCACAAGATACGCAACCGCACTCTCACTGGTCTTCTTGCATACGCAAGGATCAAATTCATTCTTGATGAAATCATAACCCCGTATGACTTCATGAAAATGTGTGTTCTAGCGTCAGGAAGCTTGTTTGAGGCCCTAGATGGACCTCTGGAGATGACAGACATTCTGTTATTCTCTAATGGAAGTGAAACCCTCCGGTTGATCCATGTAGATCTCTTCCTCAACGAAATTATTAAGAAAGCCATTTTAGAATCCATTTGCAATATTTCATAGTCATATCATGTTGCTATGGCAAGTAGAATCCGAATGGACTTGGCCATGGCTATGGGCGAATAAGTTTCCTCGAAATCGACCCTAGGTTGTTGAGTGTATCCTTTTATCACGAGCCTAGCCTTGAAGGTTATAATCTTCCATCAGCTCCAAACTTATGTTTGTAGACCAATTTGTACCTAACAGGCTTAGCACCTTTAGGTGGGCCTATGAGGGTCCAAATTTGATTTGAACCATCAAGTCCATTTCGGACCATATAGCCTCAAACCACTTATCCGAAATCAATCCCCGACATTGCTTCTCCTTACATCTTTCCATCATTCTCAAATTGACTAGTCAGTCCAAAAATTTATACCTTCAGGTGGTCGTGATTCCATGGTTGACCTACGGAGGACTGGAGCACTATCAATGGGAACTATAGGCTCAAATGAGGTACCTTCATTCTGCCGAGGTGTCTCACTTGCGTCCTCAAGTAGCACCTCATCCCATTAACTATCCGCAGGAAAACCGTTTTCCAAGAACACTGCGTTTCTTGAAACAAAAACCTTCTACACAGGTGGATCATAGAAGTAGTATCCCGCAGTTTCTTTCGGATATTTGACAAACTTGCAGAGACTAGACCTTGAGTCTAGTTTGTCTCCCACTAGCCTCTTGACGTATGCGAGGTTACCCCACTCTCAAGTACTTGTAAGACACAGGCTTGCCATGCCATATCTCATATGGCGTCTGGGGCACCATCTTAGATGCCGGCCATGTTAAGAAATTTGACCGCCGTCTACAGAGCATGAGCCTAGAAGGAAGGGGGCAATTCCGTAAAACTCATGGATCGAACCATGTCTAACAGGGTTCGATTCTTCCTTACAGCCACGCCACTCCATTGAGAGAGAATTCCATTCTCCTTTAAAGAATCAATGAATTCACCACTTAAATACTCTCCGCCTCGTTCTGAAGGAATGGCTTTAATTTTACCTCCAGTTTGATTCTTAACTTCAAATCTGTACTCCTTGAACCTTCCAAACACCTCAAACTTGTACCTCATTAGGCAAACATAACCATACAGTGATTGATCATCGGTAAAGATTATGAAGTACGAGTATCGTCCTCTAGCCGGAGTGTTTAATAGTCCAGAAACATCTGTATGGATCAAACCCAAAAGACCATTAGCAAGCGCACTTTGTCCAACAAAAGGCTCCTTAGTCATTTCTTCTTTTAGACAGGATTCACAAGTCGGTAGGTTATCCAAGTCGTCTACCTCTAGATTCTTTTATTCTACCAACTTCCTCATCCTATCTTTTGAGATATGGCCTGGCTTACATGCCATAGCTGTGCGTTTCCATGATTATCCAGTTTTGTTTGTGTTGGGAAGTCATAATCCAATTAGACTGCTGGAGAATATAAAGACGATTAACTAATGTACCAAGCAGATGAGAGTTATTATCAATCATCAAATAAAAACTAGTTTTATTGATTGCTAATATATAACCATCATTTTCTAAAACAGGAATGAAAATAATATACTTAATCATGCTCGGTACATAATAATAGTCTTTTAATTCTATCTGAATATGATCATGAAAAACTAAGTTGAGAGATCCCACGGCTTCTCAGCGACAACCTTCCCATTGCCTAGCCTTAAAATCATCTCATCCTTACTTAACTTTCTGCTTCCTTCCACCAGCTACAAGTTATTGCAAATGTGAGCTCCACAGCCGGCATCCAATACCCAAGAAGCAGAATTAGTTATCATATTTACTTCAATACAAGTATACCTAGATTGGAGAGGAGTTGTGGGCACTCCCTCTTCTAATGCACCTTTCCTTGGCAATGATTGCAGACGTCATTTACTTTCGATCGTTGAGAACTGCTAACCTTCCGTTTCCCTTTGCCCATTCCCACGGGAGCAGTAGGGGTGCTCAAAGCGCTAGTAGTGGCTGTGATGTCTTTTTCCTTGCCCTTCTTCCTCTTTCAGCGTTCGGCCCTCTTGCCTTTCAGTTTGGAAATTGGAGCATCTCCTACCAATACCGCTGGCGTAGACTTATGGTCGTCGCCTCATATTGGACCAGCATATTAATTATGAATAGACTTCTCAAGTTGACTCATGTTATAGTTAATAATAAATGGGTCATAGGATGGAGGAAGTGACTGAAGGATCACGTCAATGTACGTATCCTTATCAAGCCCAACTTTAATGTATTCGAGCTTCTCCACTAGGGATAGTGTCTTAACCCAGTCACTTTGTACAGACAATCCTTCGGCCATCTTGGTCCTGAGAAATACTTTTATTGCAGCATATCTAATATGCCAATCAGGAACCACATAAACTTCCTTTATGCGGAGCATTATCAAGGGAAAATCATCAAGCATATCATATTGCTTTTAGATATCATTAGACATTGAAGATAATATGATACTGCGGACCTTGTAGTTGTTCTCAAGCCACTTATCGAAGGCGACCATTCTTCATGAAGGCACCGTGCATGCCTGATATCTGCTCGTCACGCTCAAAAACGTACAAGACATCTGGCCAGGTGCACTAGACAAAATACTGAATGCATCCTATGGCTGAACCATAGGGGATGTCCGACATACTTTTAAAAGACATACATGTGGTCTAGGGCTCCATGGTCATCCATTCACATTTATTCTAGCACATAATAACAATTAATCATGCTAGACAAGAAAATGAACATCCTAAAATATCTCGATATCCAATATCACGACAAACAATTATATGCAGAACACAATAAGCATAAAATTTGCAACTTAAAGATGATTAATCCTCGTGTATCCATTGCACGCAATTAAAAAAAATAATAAAGTAATTTAATTCTGAAAAAAAATTAATTTTCTCCAAAATTAAATCAATAATAATTAATATTTTTTTAGAAAATATGCAGAAATTAAAAAATCTAATTTTTCAAAAGAACGATAAAAGATGACCTAGCCGTCGGCAGTGCAGCGGCCGCACAGCCTGCCACGCGCACGCACGCACTCCTCTGCCAGCATGCTTGCGCATGCCCGGTCGCGTTGCCTGCAAACCGTCAGTGCACTGCTACAGTGCCAGTTTTTTTTTATTTCAACACATTAAACTGAAATTAAAACAAGTATTTTACCAAAAATTCAATTTTCATAAAATACTTAAAATCATTCAAACTTGCAAAAATTAGACAACTTAATTTTCTCACATAATTGTTCAAGAATAAGTCAAAAAGTATCATGCTTCAAAAGCAATAAAGAATATATTTTCATGCTTATTCACACATAACCATAGCCCCTGCATCGAACCGGGCTCTGATACCACTTGAAATCACCTCGAAGTGCGAGTGGATCAGCCCGAGATGTACCCTTGAATTTTCCCGGCGTTCGATGTAGCTAATAATAAACTATAATAAAATTAACGGTGCTAATGGTGGAATGTAAAACGAGAGGTGCATAAATCATAAATCAAGAATTACCTTTGACTTGATATATTTCGAACCTCCTTCGATTGATCCATTCACACAAGGCTTCAATGTAGAAATTTTCTAAAGTTGCGTCCACACCATAATGGAACTTGGGACTCCTCAACTCAATTCACTAGAAAACAATTAAGGAGAAAAACAAATCAAGTGTACACAGGAAGGGATTCGGTCGAGTGGAGTAACTTTTGAAAAGGAAAATTAGTTTCTTGCTTTACTATGTATTCATTAATTATTCCAAATAACTAATATACATATATATACCTTGTATGGATGCATTAAAATATGTCTAGATTCATTTAACCATCCATAAGGTAATAAAATCTTTTATTCTAAATAAAGGATCACTAACATGGCACTTTCCAAAAGTGAATTTGTTTGTCAATAATTTTCTTTTTCTAATCATTTCCACCACCTTAATTAATGAGCTTAGGCCGATTTTATTTAATTAAAGTACTAGGCTCAATAAATCTTAATTAAATTTAATTTAATTAAAGTCCACTTAATTAAGTCCATCATATTTTTAATCTAATTAAATATATGAACCCAATAAAAATTTATTAAATAATAATGCCAACTTATTAAATAATAAGGGCAAGGCTAATATAAATTAATCCAATTAATTTATCCTTGGACTTATCCATCCAATGGATATCTCTCATATATAAGCAATCCAATTACTTGTGGAATTTATTCCCAATTAATTACTCGTCCCTTCTCGGTCATATGTGTGAGACTCTTTAGGTTCACCTTTCAGCTAGACTTGGGCTAGTGTCCAATACTATTATTAATTAAATCTAATTAAATTAATAATTCTTGATCAACCCTTGATCAAGAAAACCCATCACTATGGGTGGCCGTCTAGGAACAGTCCATAGCACTAGAAACTAGGCGAAAGTCCATACGGGTACGGTCCTTCCCTCTACTGTTTTCCAGAGTCTAGGGCCTGGAATTGGGTATTGTTCCCATCTCGGACTAGATGTTTATACTTAATACTTGAGATTATGTTATGCCAAATTGCTCGACCTAGGAACCTCTTTTTCCTATTCGACCAATGACTATGGCCACAGGTTTATAGAGCGTCAACGCATCTCCAATTGCATAGGAGATACCTCTGTCACATTTTGACAGGGAACGGATCCTTTTCTTGGAACTCACCGTCCTCGCACATGCTTTGAATGCACTAGACAAGGCTTATGATGACCATCTCTGAGACAGGATCACCTCTCCCACAAATTTAAGATACAGTCATCGCATGCACGTGACCACTGTGATTCCTCAAGTTTAAGGACTACTCCCGTACTATCGGAGTTAGGACTCAAGTCATACCGACCAAGCCTTTAAGGCTTCCATATGATGATCCTCGCGAGTCAATTCAGTCGATTCGACACCTAGTTAATCTATCCATTAAGATCACATAGACGTCCCACGTGTGGCACCAATGAAACACGACACTCATCAAAGGAATGTGACTCTTAATGCAAGTCTTCATAGGACACTTCGATGCCCATTCTTGAGGTCCTCAACTTGAAACATTTCAGACCCAATCCTAAACAGTTGGTTTTATGACCGCCATCCATTGCGCCGTCCAATTATTGCATGGTTGTTCAAGGTGGTATGTGGGCTTTGTTGTGATATTTGAAATAAATGCAAGCATAAATGTAATGAGCACAATAAATTATATTTCAATAGAAAATACTCATTTTATTCACTGAATAATATTACATAAAATTGAGTTATTGTCAGAATAGATCACAAGCATGGCAAATCCAATTGGCTTTCAGGTCACCTATTCTAACATTTTCTACTTTACGTTTAGAATGCATGTCTTGGATACCATTTTCCAATTTTTATTTATTTTTTAGATTTATTTAGTGGAATACAATCATTAAAATTAACTGTAAAAATCAAAGGATTGTCCTCGATTTTCGAGCCTAGGCTTATGTCATGAAAAAGCCACTTCCATTGGACATGTGAAAGGAGTCCTTGCTTATGAAACATATGATATTCGGGATTAAGGCATAAGGACAAATGCAAGATCCTTAATGTCATACCTGCTTCTATCATCCATGAGCGGTATGACAGGCTGGATAATGTTGGCTCAATAAATACTCCACATAAATTAAATTTATGCGGCACCGAACAGGCGTATTGGATATACCACAGCGAAAGCATTTCTTGAATCCAAGATGACTGAAGGTCGTCTGTACATAAACATTGAGTTAAGATGCAATCCCTTATAGGGAAGCTCTCAGACCTCAATGTTGATCTTAAAAGGAGATATACATTGATGTAATCCTTCAGGTCCCTTCATCCCTCCTTTGACCTATTTATCATAAACTCTAAATGGGCTTGAGAAGATCATTTTATGAGTTGATAAAAATGATTGGACTAATACACGGCAACAATTGAACAATCTGCGCCATTGGTATTGGATTTGAAGGCTTCGACCTCAAAAGTGAAAGGCAAGGGTGCCCAACGCCGAATGAGAAAGAAGGATGAAGTAAAGTCAGTCGCTGCAAGCGCTTTCAACGCTCATGTCGCCTCGATGGGCGAGGGTGAAAGAAAAAGTGGAATAATAGTTTAGCAGTCAAAATTTACATATAATATTTGCATAAAATTATCAATGGGCATTAGAAGAGGGAGTATCTCCCCTTCAGAGCTATGGCATTTATTGAGAGAGCATGATTACTATTTATATTGCCAAGTGTTGGACATTTGCTCTAGAAGTACATTTCTGCAAATGGTTTGCAGAAATGAAAAGGAATAGAACACCAAGACATATAGTCTTAAAGCTAAGGAATAGCTACGCTATTACTGCAGAAGCAATAAGACTAAATAAACTTAGATATTAGTATTCATGTTAAAAATAGTAAACAATCATGTAACCCAGCGTGACCAAATTGTTAGTCAATTGTTCGATAAATTAGACTACAAACTTGATTAATAAAAGATTCTTTTGAGTCTGCTGAGTTACCTAATGGTTGTACTTCATAATTAAATCATGCATGCTTAACACAAATGACTAAAAACGATAATTACACTTACTTTGTGATTGATTTGGTTCAAACCGAACTTAATTTAGGTAAGAATTTTCTGCAAATATGTTTGTTTAATTTAAATCTTTAGAACTGAGTGAAATGATATTGCAGGTGGTGGAAGAATTTAAATTTTACAAATAAATTATCTTTTGCAAGAGATAGAGTGGCGGGATGCTACTTCTGGATATTGGAAGTGTCCTTTGAGCCCCAATACCAATTTGAAAGAAGAATACTCACCAAAGTCCTTGCTTTGACAATTACAAGTTTAATTTCTTTTCTTTAACATGATGGGTAGGTAGGATGTCAATGACCTGGACTAGTTGCCGCCATACATGGGAATATGTTACAAAGCTTAGATGTGTACTTGAAATGAAAGCTGAAGTGGAGAATGGAAGGGGATCATAACTTGTTCAATATACAAACGAAGAGGCATATATATGTAATATATATATATACGTGTATATAATATTTAACAATCATTTCAGATTGACCGCAAATGAAAAATTTGAGTGACTTATAAGCTCTTAGACCTCATCTTTCTGTTGAAGTGCTTTTTCCGCACCACCTACGGGGATCTTAAAAGAGATGTTTATACCTTGCGCAACAAAACATTAATCAAGTCGCATCATTTTGCGCCATGACCCCTAAGGACCAAGGCGTGTGCCCATCCTAGCTCCTTGTTTGGGGACTGATAGCATCCAGGCCATTTTGATTGAAGAGGAGTTTGATAAGTCCAAAGGGCCTCGTCTCCCAACGACACGCCTTTTCACTCCACTCTAACACAAACATAATCATTTTAATGATCAATATTTATGTATATTGTGACGTCCGTAGAATTTTGTTCGTAATTGAAAGACTAATTGGTAATTATTAGGAATTTAAATTTAATTAGTAAATAAGTTATACAATAAATTTAATTTGGGATATAATAAAAACTTGAATAGAATAAATTGGAGTTCGTTATAATATTTGGGGGCAAAATTATATTGATTAAGAAAAATTAGAAAGGACGTAATGGGTATTTTGAAAAAAGTTTAAAATAAATAAAATAATAATAATATTATTTATATATAAATAATATATATATATTATTAAGTAATATAATCTATATATATGTATTTTAGTAGTGATATAATATTATATATATATGAATTAGAAGGAAAGGCCCACCGCCTCACCACTCACTAAATATATATATATATGTTAAATTGAAAGTCATTGGCATATTAGACAAACAAAACACACACACACCGACGCGCACAATTACGGAGGAAACAGAGGTACGGATTTTAGATTTTATTCTTTAATAATTTATATAATTATATTATTTAATTAGTCCGTTTATTAAATATTGATTATATTGAGCGGTGAACTATTTAATCGGAGTATTTTATGATTTTGACTATTTAAATTAGTGTCAAATTAAATATCACAATTGCTATAAAAATGATATGATGATGGCCGGCGAAATCATTGACTGATGTATACCAATTAGAGTAAGTGGGGCCCTTAACTAATAAACGATAATGTCGAATATTGTGTCATAGATTGATTTATAGTTGTGAGTATGTATTACTTCTTATATCTGATGTTGCTATATGACTAATGACTGTTAGTAAATGTGACTGCATATGTGTGAATTGTTGCCTGTGTATATATATAAACTGATTGGCCATACTTATTGAGTAGCCAACTCATTCCTTGCCACGTACTTTTTAGGAAATAGGTCACACTGATTAGCTACATTGGACTTTTGAGTGGTGCCATCGTCTTTATTAAGTGGGTCAGCCGTGACTTCTGAAGCCAGAGTTTTTGATTGTTGGGTTGTTAAATATTTTGGTCTTTTATTGAGATTTGTGTTTTAAGTTGTGGTATGATTTTCCTTGAGGTTATGTACATGAGAACAACTAGTGAAGGTGAATATAAACTTTCGGAGATATCTATTATCTTTTGTGGTATATATATATATTTTTAATAAATTAGAATTTATTTTACGAGTTGAAAGAGAATTACTTATAGAATGAGTTTTGATTAAAGAAAGGATGAAATAGTTATAATTAGATGTAGCGAGTAGGGGGTGCTACATAGGGTGGTATCAGAGCAGGTCTACGTTTCTAGGATAATAATTGTGAAATGTCCCTAATGATTGAATTATTTAATGTAGGATGGCTTCTCAAGGTACACGTGCTGACTCAGTAGCAAGTAGGAAAGAGTCAGCGAAGTCCGTAGAGGGCTCAGTGGCACCTGCAAGTGCAGGTGGGGTGGAGGTAGGTCGAGAGGGTGTTGGTGCTGAGGCTCCTATTCCTCCCGGTAGTGCTCCAGTGGCAGGATTACCACCAGAGTATGCACAGATATTTCAAATGGCTTTTCAAGCCCAAGCGCAGTTACTTTGCACAGGCGCACGCATCCACTTCAGTGCCAGCACTAGTAGTCCCTACAGTTGACCGTAATTATGAAAGAATCAGGAAGATGGGGGCTATAGAATTTAAAGGTACCCTAGACCCAGATATTGTTGAAAGATGGTGGGAAAAAGTCGAAGATGTGATGAACTTGGTAAATTGCACTCCAGATAATCGACTTAAGTATGTTGTTTCTTTGTTCGTGGGTAATACCTTGATTTGGTGGAGGTCTGTAAAGAGGGGATATGAGCCAAGAGAAATAACTTGGGCTGAGTTTCAGAAAGAATTTGATGATAAATACAGACCCAAGATGTACCGAGACAAGAAGAGGATGGAGTTCCTAAATTTAGTGCAAAGGGATGATCAGACAATGGCAGAATATGAACTCCGTTTTGCGGCACTAGCCAAGTGTGCACCAGAAGCAATAGTCGTCTGTTATGAAAAGGAAGTGATGATCGAATGTTCTGGTGAATCAAAAGTAATATTTATGGGGGATCGTCAAGTAGTACCAGTTTGTGTAATATTAGCCATGGAGGCAAGACGATTGATGTTAGAGGGTTGTGAAGCATATCTAGCCCATGTGGTAGATACCGAAAAGGTTAATCCCACATTGGAGGAAATCCCGGTAGTGAGAGACTTCCTGAAGTATTTCCTGACGACTTACCAGGTTTGCCACCGCATAGGGAAGTGGATTTTGTCATAGAAACTCTCCCGGAAGTTGCCCCAATTTCTATTGCGCCGTACAGAATGGCCCCAGTGGAATTACATGAGCTCATAAAGCAAATCAAAAAATTATTGGGGAAAGGATTTATCAGGTTGAGTACTTCACCGTGGGGAGCACCAGTGCTGTTTGTGAAGAAGAAAGATGGGAGTATAAGGTTATGTGTCGATTACCGCCAATTACACAGGGTAACAGTGAAGAATAAATATCCATTGCCGAGGATTGATGACCTGCTAGACCAGTTAAAGGGAGCTACAATATTTTCAAAAATCAATTTGAGGTCTGGTTATTAGCAGTTGAGGATAGCAGAGAATGACATACCGAAGACAGCTTTCCGTACTCGTTATGGTCATTATGAGTTTCTGGTGATGCCCTTTGGGTTAACAAATGCACCAGCGGCATTCATGGCATTGATGAATCGTACATTTCAGGAATATCTGGATCACTTTGTTATTGTGTTTATAGATGATATTTTGATATACTCGAGGAATAGGGAAGAACATGAACAACATCTGAGGCCAGAGTTTTTGATTGTTGGGTTGTTAAATACGTTGGTATTTTATTAAGATTTGTGTTTTAAGTTGTGGTATGATTTTCTTTGAGGTTATGTACATGAGAACAACTAGTGAAGGTGAATATAAACTTTCGGAGGTATCTATTATCTTTGTGGTATATATATATATATTATTAATAAATAAGAATTTATTTTACGAGTCGAAAGAGAATCACTTATAGAATGAGTTTTGATTAAAGAAATGATGAAATAGTAATAATTAGATGTAGCGAGTAGGGGGTGCTACATATATTGTTTCCTAGTACTATATAATATATCAATTGTTTCCAACTGCTTTTGGTGATTCGTCCATTTCAAATTTGTTTTGTACAGATAAAAAATTGACAAGGGCATTTTCGCAGTGGGTTTACAGTAAGTATATGCCCAACGATGGAGGTATATACAGAGGTGGCTCTTGTAACTACTGGTCATGAGATGATGGCAACACTTTCCCTGATTGGTGTGAGAAACGCAGTGACGAAAAAAGACCTTGAATGGATTTTAATGTAAACCCCTAATAGTACAAGCATCGGCAATCGTTTGTCGATTCATGGACGACATAGTGGGCTTTGGGGTAATTAAGAAATTATTAAACAGAAACTTGGTACTAAATTCTTGAATATATGAATTATCCTAAATTGATCCTTACAAGATTTTGGTTGACACAGATTGAGAAAAAATACACAGCAGTGCATTGATACATGAACCAAAATGGTGCTTCAAAGATGGACACTTTTGCTGAACTTAGGGAACAAGTGAAGAAAGCATGGAAAGATATGAATCAAGAATGCCTTGAACCGACACCAGTCTCCATTCTGATCCCTAAACCTGTTGTCGATCTCGCTCGTGTCATACATCTCTCGTACGCGGATAATACGAGAGACTATATAAGCTGCGTGCTGGTCGAGCCTCTGAAGACCTGAAGATCGGATAATGCATGTCGGGAGGCTGAAGCTCAATCCTTTGCTCCCCGGACTTAATTTGCAGAGAAAGTAAAAGCAAATTAAGCAATAAAAATAAAGACTTGATGTCTGCTTCTTGTACAAAACAAAATTCCTACGTATTGCCGAATGAAATATGAGCACGTTTACCTCTCCCTCTCCTCTGCATGTTACTGATTTATCCAAGAAATCTGTAAAAGGGTTATAATATACTTTTCCCCCCTTGAATTATATGATACTGGTGTATGTGACGCACCCATATATGTTTGTAATTAATTTAAAATTTACATAATTTAATTACTTATTTTTTGTAAATATTTTTTTACTTAAATTAGTAAAAAGATAAAAGTTGTGGGAAGTTATTGACAGAAGGGTGGGGGAGGAGAGAGAGAACTGGAGGTTGAAAAAAAAAACCCTTGAAATAATTTAAAAAATAAAATAACGACAGACCAAAAAATTATAACATACCAAAAAGAGGTGCTCTTCAATTATAATTAGTGATGGTATATATGGCACACTCGTATATATGTGCATAATAAAGTATAGATTTCACAACGATATTACAATTTTGAAAAATATATATTAATTAATTAAATAAAAAATACTAAAAAATATAAGAAAGTTTTGAAAATTGAGAGGGATAAACTTTAGGAATCAAGACGGTTTCAAATATTAGCAGGAATTTTATATATAAATGACATATATGAAACTTTCAGATAATCTTTTATCCGTATACTTCTTTTATTTGTATATGTTTTATTATATTTAATAGAAACTAATAAAATTTAATATGGAACATGAAAATTAGTAAATCACACAATATATAAAAAATATATTTCAAAATATTTTTTCCATAAATTCAGCAAAATTATATTTTTGCCAAAAAAAAACCATAAATGCTCAATCGTATTCAAAACGTATTATATATGCACATCTTCACTTATTCCAATACATGTTTCGGGTTAATAAATATTAACAAAATATAATAATTATTCTGAAAAACATACTAAGAAAAATCGAAATATTGTAAAAATAAAAAAAGATGAGATAAAGTAAAATTTTATTGGATAAGAATGTTTTGTAACAATTTTTGTATGGGAAAACGTTATATTTTGTATTATTTTTTTGAACAAAAAAATGTAATAGAACATGATTCAATGTAAAATAATATAAAATTAAATATAAATATTTTAACGAAATAAGGACGTAGCTTCGATCATAACTAGTTATCACAATAGGATTGTACTCTCTTTTGTCTCTTATGTGTGTGTTCCGTACTCAAGTATATGGGGACACACACACGCACATATATATATATATATATATATTTATATATATTGTTGCAAGTTATGGCAAGTTCTGGTTGCTCTGGTGACTCTGGTTCAAGACGAAGAGAAGCAGAAGCCCATTGAAGACGACGAAGCCACAACAACAACACTTATAATTTTGTATCACTTGAAGTCGTTTTTTTTATTTCTTGCGCTTCTACAAGTAATTAAACGTTTTTAGCTTTGTTTAGTTGTTTACCAGCCGGCGTCCACGGTGGTTTGTTAGTTAAAGTAATTGGCTGCTTCTTCTTCATTTTATCAGTGTATATATACAGCTGCAAAACCTGTAACTCTGCAATCTTCTTGAACGAACAGAATAACCGCATTCATTCTTGAAATATCTACCATGGCTATATTATCTTCTCTTGTAAATTCAGTTTTCTCACATGCTATTAGAGCCATCGATTGGAGGACTCTGCATACACAGGCTTAGAGAATCAGTATTCGATATGCTGTATTGTTCATAGAACTGAACAACAATGGCAGAGACTGTCAGCCACTGCTGAAACAAGAGAAGTATCTTTACCTGCACGGCCGCAACTTCATGGATCTGATCACCCTGGGATGGTGTTGGTGAGTCCAGCTCTTACTGGAAATAACTACTTAAACTGGAGCTTTGGAATGAAGCGTGCGTTGCGTGCCAAGATGAAATTGGGTTTCATTGATGGAACCTTTGTGAAATTGAGTGCCAATGATCCACATTTTGAGCAGTGGATTAGAGTGGACAGTATGGTTACTACTTGGATGTTGAACACTATCTCTAAGGGCATTGTAGAGGCATCCATGTACACAATGTCCTCTAGAAGTTTATGATTAGACCTTGAATAACAATATGGTGAATGTAATAGGCCGCAGTTATATCAACTTCAGAGACAAATATGTTTTATGACATAAGGTAACTCATCTTCGTCAACATATTTACAAATATGAAGAAACTATGGGATGAAATGGTAGAAATAAAACCAATAGCACAATGCACTTGCAATGGATGCACATGTAATGCTTGGGAAGCAGTTGCAGAAACAACTGCATTTAACACAACTTAAGCACTTCCTTATGGGACTTAATGATGTCTTTGATAGCGTGAGGCACCAGCTGTTAGTCATAGATCATGTTCCTTCTATTAACACAGCATATTTAATGATACAAAGTGTAGAGAAACATAAAAGACTTCAGATGGAACTCGCTGACAATATTGAGAATACAACATTACAAGTAAGAGGACGAACAAGATTTGACAAGAAATGATACAATGTTGACAAACGCACTCAGTATTGCACACATTGTGACAGAGCAGGGCATAATAAGGATACACGCTTAAAACTTCATGGCACCCCTGATTGGTACAAGGCGCTTGTAGATAAAAAGAAACGAGACATAGGAGCAGCTCGAGGCTTTACTATGGATGCAACCACAGAGGAGTCAACTCCTGTCTAATACAAAAGAGGAGCTACTGCAGGAGTTAATTAGACTTGTGAATAGTATTATGCAGCATGGAATACAAGGAAATTTAGCCGATGTGGATGATTTTGCAAGTATGAATGTTCCGTTTACGGTCTGGAGCTAATATTTTATCCTCCTGGATTGTAGATATGAGGGCAACTAACTATATGTGTGCTAACACTTGTTCCCTTAATAGTCTCACTCCTCTTTCTTATCCTACATTGATACACCTCCCTGATGGTTCCACTAAATCTGTTACACACACTGGAAACATCACCTTACATAAGAATTTTACCCTCACTAATGTATTTCTAGTGCCTTTCTTCAAATTCAACCTTCTATTAGTGCCTAAGATCTGTTCCTCATTGCACGTTGAAGTTGTATTTCACTCCTCATTGTATGTTTGAGGACTAGAAGACTAAGAAAATTATAGCTGTGGTCAAATAAATTGGAAATATGTACTTCTTGGACAACTGTTGTTATAGACTCCTATATCAACAAAGATCTTTCTTGTCTTTCATCGCATACTTGTAGCAAATCACTATGCACAGAAGGTTGGGTCATCTCTCCTCTAATGTACTCAAACATATTTCAGAAATAAGAGAAACTATCTCTTCGCTTGATATTGATTGTGAGGTCTGTCCCATGGCAAAACAACATTGCTTGCCTTTCTTTCTTAGTTCTACGCACTCCACTAATGTGTTTGAACTCCTACATACTGATCTATCGGGTCCTTATCACCTAAGTTCATTAATTGGATGTCACTATTTCCTTATGATTGTAGATGATTTTAGTCGAGCCACATGCACTTTTTCGCTCAAATATAAATCCCAGGTTCCTCAGACTTTAACCAATTTTCTGACTATGATCAAAGTTTAGTTGCAAGCTTCAGTTTAATACATTTGTTCTGATAATGGGTTTGAATTTAACATTGCTGAATGTCAATCTTTGTTTCAATCCTTAGGTATCATTTATCAAACTTCATGTCCTTACACCCCACAACAAAATGAGGTTGTTGAACACAAACATAAGCATGTTCTGGAAATGGCTAGAGCTTTATTATTTCAGTCACACCTGCCTGAACAATTCTGGGGGAATGCTATTCTTACAATTACATATCTTATCAATCGACTACCCACATCTACCCTTAATTTGAAGTCTCCATTTCAGATCCTTTACAGGAAATCACCAGACCTCACAAAGCTCAAAATCTTTGGCTATCTCTGCTGCAACAAATACATTACCCCTCAAATAGAAATTTGATAAGAGGGCCTCTAAATGCGTTTTCTTGGGATACTGCCACATCCAAGAAGACCTACCAAGTCTATGACCTTGATACTCATGTCTTGTTTATCTCCAGAGATGTTATTTTTTTCGTGAGAATTCTTTTCCTTATCAACATTCTTCTCCACAATCTGATCCCTTCTCCTTACCTGTTCCTGTTGCTGATATAGAGACTCCCACTTCCTCCCCTAGTTCAACACCTCCTCCTTTGTCTCCCTCCACTGCATTCACCACATTTTCCTCCCGAACCTCCTATTTTTCCTCGTCGTTCTCAAAAAATCCATTCGAAACCTTTATGGATGTTTGACTATGACTGTAACTACATTCACTTTGACTCTTCTTTCATTTCTACATCTTATATTGCTGCACATACACATTTTGTTGCCCACTTATTTGCTTTACAGGAGCCTAAAAATTATCTTCAGGCTTGTAAAGACAAGAATTAGGTGGAGGCCATGTCCCCAGAATTGGATGCTCATGCTGCGAATAAAACTTGAATCCTTACCTCTCTGTCACCTGGTATACGCACTATTGGATCATGTTGGGTCTATAAATTGAAGTTTATACCTAATGGGTCAATTGATCGCTATAAGGCACGCTTGGCAGCAAAAGGCTATAGCCAAATTGAGGGTGTTGATTACTTTAATTCCTTCTCTTCTGTTGCTAAAACTATTACTATTCGCATTTTCTTGTCTCTGGCAGCTTCAAACTCCTGGCCCTTGTTGTAGCTTGATGTCAACAACGCATTCCTCTATGGTTATGTGGATGAGGATGTTTACATGGAACCCCCTGAAGGTCTCCTTGGTGTTTCCTCTGGACAGGTATGCAAGCTTCAAAAGTCATTGTATTGACTAAAGCAAACTTGTAGACATTGGAACTTAGAGCTCACTACAAAGCTGCTTGATTTTGATTTTCACAGTCTAGCCATGAATATTGTCTCTTCATTAAGCATTCCTATGATGAATTCACAGCGCTTTTGGTCTATCTGGACGACATCCTCTTAACTGGATCTTCTACAACTGGTCTGCACTCTGTCAAGGCCTACCTTGATCGCTTGTTACTATAAAAGATCTTGGCCCTGCTAAGTACTTTATTGGACTTGAGCTAGGTCGCTCTTCTCAGGGACTTCAGGTCACTCAACGTAAATACTTGTAGGATATCCTGGCTGACACCTCAATGCTTGATGCCAAACCTGTTCCTACTCCCTTTCTTTCTAGCTTCAAATTGGTCCTTGATGATGGGTCTTTGCTCCCTGATCCCAGTCGCTACAGGCATCTTGTTGGCTGCTTTTTATATTTGGGTTTTACTCGCCCTGACATTTCTTTTGCAATTCAATAGCTCAGCAATTCCTTCAAGCCCCTCTCTTTTCTCACTAGGATGCTGAGCTTCATGTTCTTCACTACTTGAAGGACACCCCCTCTACTGGGTTGTTCTTCTCCTCTATCAGTTCTCGTCAACCTAATTTCTACTCTGATGCTTCTTGGGCCTCATGCCTTAACTCACGTCGTTTGATTGGTTATTGTGTCTTCCTTGGCACCTCTCTCATTTCCTGGAAGACCAAGAAATAGGCCACGATTTCCAAGTCGTCTACTAAGGCTGAGTATTGCAGCATGGCCTCTACTATTTATGAATTACTCTGGATTTCTTTTGTGTTGCACGACCATCATGTTCCTATTCCTTTGCTAATCTCTTTCTGGTGTGACAATAAGGTCGCTCTCCATATTACTGCTAATCCAGTGTTTTATGAACGAACCAAATACTTGGACATTTATTGCCATTTTGTATGTGGTCAGTTCAAGCTTGGCTTTATCTCTCCATCTCACATTTGTGGTTCCAATCAAATTGCAAATCTTTTTACTAAGTCCCTTCCTGTGGTTGACTTTAGTCGTTTTTTTTTATGCAAGATGGGCTCTCTTCCTCAGCTCCATCTTGAGGGAGGCTGTAGCAAGTTATGGCAAGTTCTGGTTGCTCTGGTGACTCTGGTTCAAGAAGAAAAGAAGCAGCAACCCATTGAAAACGAGACGAAGCTACAACAACAACAACACTTATTTATAATTTTGTGTCACTTGAAGTCGTGTTTTTTATTTCTTGTGCTTCTATAAGTAATTGAACATTTTTAGCTTCGTTTAGTTGTTTACCAGCTGGGATCCACGGTCGCTTGTTAGTGAAGGTAGTTGGCTTATTCCTCTTCATTTTATCAGTGTATATATACAGCTCCAAAACTTGTAACTCTGCAATCTTCTTGAACGAACAGAATAACTGCATTCATTCTTGAAATATCTACCATGGCTACGCTATCTTCTCTTGCAAATTCTATTTTCTCTCTCTCTCTCTCTCTCTCTCTCTCTCACACACACACACACACACAAATATATCTCCATACAAATAGAGAGGGAAAAAATAATTTTGCTCCTATAAGCTAGGTCCTTTTCACTTTTGATCTCATTCAATGTCATTCAATGAGGGATTAGCACTTTAGTTCCGTAACATAAAAAAATTAGCACTTTTGGTCCCCATTCACTTTTTAGTCTAAAATTAATGGTATAGTGCACTTACCTACCATGTGATCATTAAGTATTTTTGGTTGGAGAGAAAATTAGTTTGCCTATTTTGTGGAACTAAAACTGCTATTTTTCCCAAATAAAGAAGTAGGAAGTAGTTCATTCAATGAATTTGCGATATTATTTTTCAATTAAAGTTTTAAATATTATCATAAATCATTTTGTTCCATCATCTAAATATCAAATGCAATTTAGTTTCTTGCACATAATTTTTCGTACCAAACTTAGGATAGTTTGGCATGGACGAAATTAATATTGCATAATTTTTTCGTTAATATTTTTGGAAAAGAATATTTCTTTATGGAAAATATTATTTTTCAAAATATTTTAAATGGAAAAAGAACTAATGGTTTGGTCGAAAATTATACTTAGTTTTGCAGCAACATATTTATTTAGCAAATAATTTAATTATTCCTGTAACGTTTTTATATATAAGTTGTTGCAAGATTAATTTTATATTAATTTTAATATTATATAAAATATTACGTAAACTATTATTTTTTTATAAATCGAATCTAAATAAATACATATGCTTAGATAATTTTGGTGCAGAAGAGCTCTTATAGAATGATATACAAAAATATTTAATAAATTAAAATTATTTATCAATTTAAAATTAAAAAAATACATAATTTTCATCTATATCTTTGATCAAATATCAAACCTCTTTTTTCATGAACACAATATAGTTTTTGGATTTGATGCTGCAGAGTGAAATGTAAAGCATATATACCTAATAACTTGAATAAATTATTAACTTCAAATTAAATAAGTACATATATTTATTAATATTTGAACAAAATATTAATTTTTTTCAGGCAAATTAGTGCATAGGGACCAAAATGATTTAAGGTACTACTTTGAAGAAGGTAATTTAAAAAATCAAATAATTTGACTGAAAAATCATCAAAGAACTAATTTAAATTAATCAATTAGAAAGACATGGGAGATTTTAGGTTGGCCTGAAAATTGAATTAGTTATTTAAAATATACTGTTCATAGTACGGATTGTTGGATTTTTTTACGTAGCTACAATAATTAATTAGTTTATGAATTATATACGTCTAGCCAGCGTTAATTAATTATCAATAATAATTTTCATAAGTTATGTACGTAAATATTTTGTTTTGCTTTTTCTTTTTTATAAAAAAAAATTACATCAACAATTTTAAATTAATCGATATACTATTATTTAACATGCTGTAACCGGCAACCTTTCATAAAATTTATATCCAAATATAATACTCCAAACTGCCCCTAAAAACGCCTTTAACACGGCTATGATTGGGGTCTTACCAGGAGTCATATATTTAGAACATAATTTTTATGTCAAGGCCAGATATTATTATCCAACCTATAAATTTGATGAGTCCTAATTATTCATGATGCCAAATTCATGCTAGTGTAATTAACAGTTAGGAATCAACACATGAATCGGTTAGCCTATAAGGCTATCCATGAACAATAAAATAAGATAATAAATAAAATACAGAAATTAAAATAAAGCGAGTAATTAACATTACAACCAGGATCATCGGGCAGGGATAGGATAATTTTACAAGATAATGAATAACCGGCAACCTTTTATAAAATTTATATCCAAATATAATACTCCAAACTGCCCCTAAAAATGCCTTTAACACGGCTATGACTGGGGTCTTACCAGGAGCCATATATTTAGAACATAATTTTTATGTCAAGGCCAGTTATTATTATCCAACCTATAAATTTGATGAGTCCTAATTATTCATGATGCCAAATTCATGCTAGTGTAATTAACAGTTAGGAATCAACACATGAATCAGTTAGCCTATAAGGCTATCCATGAACAATAAAATAAGATAATAAATAAAATACAGAAATTAAAATAAAGCGAGTAAAACTTACAGTAGTCCTTATGTAGCAAACTTCTTTTATTGAAATTTCAATATATAGAATTACAATGAGAAAGGATCACTCAACATATGAGCAGAAGAGAAAGTGAGAAAACAAAAGAGAGGTTTCTTCCAAAGTTCTGCCCTTAACACTCTAAACACCTGTATTTATAGTATACAGGGGATCCTATTCTACAGGGGTCTAGCCCTACAAACTACAGTAGAAACCGTGTATTACACAGTATAAGACCGATATTTCTGGATAAAGTGCTACAGTTACAATAATAATTGAACTAAAAGTAAAAAATGAATAGTAGAAAAGCCGAGATTTGCGGCCTTCTGTCTGTTTTGACGTCATTGATTACGTCATCTTATTAATTGCTTATTAATGCGTCATTTGACACTGATAATCATGCATTGATCCCTTTTTTAATCAGATTTTCTCCCAGTTCTTGCCTGGTTTGAGGAAGATTCTTCCATATCCTTCTTATGAATTTTTTCTACCAAGGTTTCCTTGATAGCTTCAAAAATATCCTCAAATTCCACATCATTTGGATCTTGAGCATCTTACATGAATTCGGATGCCATGGTTGAATCTGACTTGGTGGATTTATTATCCTTCTCAAAATGTGCCATAAGGTCCTTTTTCATCTCTTCCACATATGCAGCAACCATCTGCTCCTTAGTCAGAAATTCTGACTTCATTTTGAATTTCCTTGAGATATGATCGAAAGGAGATGGGGTAGCAATATCTTCTTTTTGATTCTCATAGACGCTAATTTTCGTCTGGAGGAGATCCATTGTCTCTTTTCCAAATATTTCCTTTGTATTAGGATCAGTTTTCATCATTTTATCCCAAAATTTAATATGGGATATTCTGTATAAGCAAGGAATTCCAGCCTCTGTCTGACCAATTTCTGGCGTCCATTTCCAGATCCAAGGTATTGAAAATTCAATGAAGAAGAAACATGAGGCTATTCCCTCTATGAACAATTTAGCTTCTTGTTTCTTTATCAATTGTGGTGAAATATCCACCCATTTATCAAAAAAGAATTTTATTTTCTCAGGTAAAATATTTGGAGTGGGACCAAAATAGTAGAACCAGTGTATAAACCAGTGCGGGATATCAGTGTTATAAACATTGGCACAAACCTTTATAAACCAGGAATGTTTGTGCTTATCATTTTCATAATCTAATACCTTCATAAAGGCATCACAATAATCCCAGTAATTATATTTTACTGATGATTTATTGATCAAAATTTCTTTATCTTTCATAGGAGAAATTCCCCAATCTTCCAAAGGTATAACCTTTTCGATAATCATTTTGCTGAAATTATAAATTTCTTTATTTGTGCTCGTAAAATGTGATATTTCACATGAGCCATTTTGAACAAGTATTTGTTCATAAAAATATCTGGACTTATAAGTCCTTGCTGGTAAGGATGAATTATCCAAATACCTTTGCATTAAAACCAATGGATCATTTTTCCATTTCAAATCTTTTTCTTCCAAAAGAAATATAATTTCTTTATGTTGGGTTTTTGAAAATCCAATATTATTGGATTCAGATTCTTCATCACCAATTATTTTGGCATACGAGGGACTATCATTCCCTTCAGTTTGAGATTGCTGACCTTTCTTATATTCCAAGAATGCCTGGTATTCAGGATCTTGTGATAAATCCATAGCTATGAGCTTTTGTTTTCCATTCTGAGATATAATCTCAGGTATTTTGCCTCGACCACCTCTTCCTCTATAAGAGGAAGCTCCCCGACCTCGGGAGTTCATGCCTGTCATTTGTTAAAATATTCCCGAGTTAAGAAATCTGGAAGACTATTATCTTCTCCTTTTTTATAAAATATTTCAAAATCAAATGGGGCTAATTGAGCTTGCCATCTTGCAAACATTTGTTTAGAAACATCATGTTTAAAATCTTTTTGAAACATGAATTTGGCTGCTTTGCAGTCTGTCATAATCACAAATTTTTGATTATATAAATCATCTTGAAATTTCAAAACACATTTGACTATAGCTAGAATCTCTTTTGCTATAGTTGCATAATTTTTCTGAGAATCATTCCATTTTCCTGAGTGGAATCTAACAAGATATACTTGTTTTGTTTCAGGATTTATCTGGGTTAATATTCCTCCAAACCCTATATCAGATGCATCAGTTTCTATGATCTTTTTCCAATCTGGATTACTTAACATTAAACAAGGAAGTGTTTTAACTTTAGATTTTATTCTTTTAACAGCTTCTGTATGAGCAATTGTCCATGGCTTAGGATTCTTTTTCAGTCTATCATATAAGATAGCCGTATCTTCTATTAAATTTTTATAATAAGGAGCAATATAATTTAGACTTCCTAAAAATCTTTGTAATTGAGTTTTATCAGTTATTTCATTTGGAAATTTATCTGCAAAGTCAATACTTCTATTAATAGGAATAATACTTCCTTTTTCAATGATATGACCTAGAAATCTTATTCTTGTCTGGAATAATTTCATCTTTGACTTAGAGATTACTAAACCATTTTGTATAATTAGACGTTTAAATATATTTAAATGTTTAAAATGCATTTCAATTGTTTTTTAATAGACTAATATATCATCAATATATACTATTATAAAAGTACTATAAGCAGTAAAAATATCATTCATAATCTTCTGGAATTCAGAAGGAGCATTTTTCAAACCAAATGGCATAACATTCCATTCATAATGTCCAATAGGAACATTAAATGCAGTTTTATATCTATCAGATTTATTAATTTCTATTTGCCAATATCCTGATTTTAAGTCAAATTTAGAAAATACTAAACTATCATAAAGTCTATCAAGTAGATCTTTTTTATTAGGAATAGGATGCCTAATCCATTTTAATGCCTTATTAAGTGGTTTATAATTTATAACTAATCTTGGAATACCTCTTTCAATTTCAGAATGTTTATTAACATAAAAAGCAGTACATGACCATGAACATTGAGAAGGACTTATTAATCCTTTTTGTAAAAGGGATTCAATTTCTTTTTTGCATAATTCTAAGTATTCAGAATTCATTTGACAAGGCCTCGCCTTAGTAGGTATATTCTTTTCATCAAAAGAATCTTCATAAGGTAAAGAAACTATATGTTTCTTTCTATCCAAAAAAGCATTAGGATGATCATTACAAATTTCTAAAGAAAATTGATTTTTTAATAGACTAATTTTATCCTGTAGTTTAGGATTTTTCAATTGCTCTTCGATTGTTATAATGTTTATTTCTTGTTTTAAGAAATTAATTTGATTCTGTTTTGCTTTAATATTATCATAAATATTATGCAACATTTTACTAAATGGTTCAACAATAAATTCAAGAAATATATCATCATTCTGGAAAGTTCCTATAATTCCTTTACTATCAATCTTTTTTATTGGATAAATGTTATGTAAGAATGGAGTCCCAAGTATTACTTGGTTAGTTATATTCTTAGCAAGAATAAAACTTTGAGAAATATATTTATTATCAATGCAGACAAAAGCTTTAGGAATTTTATACTGTATTTGGAGTTTATCACCTCCAGCATGCCATAAAGTATGACTAGTTTTATGAAAATATCTAGTTGGTATTAATCCTTCCTGAATAACATTCAAATCAGCACCACTATCAACAAGAGCTGTGAATGATTTTGTATAATGATTATCAATCAAAAGAGATATTTTTATATACCATTTTTGGGATATAACCATTTCTATGGTTGATAAAAAGTTTTCAGAGAAAATACTATGCTCATCTATTTTTAGTTTATTATCATTTTGAGATCTATTTTCTAATCTAGAAATATTTTCTAAGTCAGAAATTCTAGATTCCTGAATAGTATTTTTATTTTTCAATATTTTAATTTCTTCTTTTAGATTGTTTATTTCTTTATATAAATTTTGAAGAGATATATTATCTTCTTTATATTGATATTTACTTCTAAGTTGGTTCATTACCTCATTCATATTGTATGATTTTTTTGGGTTTATAATTGTTCCATTTAAGTCTTCTTCTGTATTATAAGAAGTAGAAGTACTGGATTCAGTGTTAATCTCATCAATAATTTGCATTCTTAATTTCAGATCTTTAATTGCTTTTAATAATTCAAAAGCATGATTTGAAGTAAGAACATTGATATTCATTTCTGAGAATTGGGAGAGTATTTTATACAATTCTGATTTTTCAATATCATTTTTATTATTAATATTATTTAGTTCTTTAGGACAAGCTAGTCCTAAGCTACAAGGTTCACATTCTGAACTTGATTCTGAAATATTTTCATTTTCTAACACATTTAATATTTCTTCTTCTTCTGATTCAGATGTACTTATTATTTCTGTTTCTGTATTTTCAGATTCTGATTCTTGTAAAGTTTGTATTATTATATTTTTTATATCATCTGATATTTCAAGATTATTAATCTTCTTTTTAGTCCAACAGTATTTTGCAGTATGACCTAATTTTTTGCAAATCTTACAATATCTATTTTTATATTTCGAATATTTCGGTTTTCTTTGAGATTTTTCTTCTTTTCTTTTATTCTTTTTCTCTATATGTTTCTGAGAATATTTTTTATGTTTTGACTTATAAGGCTTATTAATTTTATGGTCCTTACTAGTAGTAGGATTTTCTAAACCAAATTGTTGACAAAATTGTCCTAATTGTTTCCTTTCATCAAGGTTTTGTTTTTTAATTTGTTGACTAAGCTTTATTTCATTACACAAAGCTAATCCTTCTTGTATACAAGTATCTATTAGAGCTCCGTAAGTATAACTTTCATATGGAATATTAATCTGGTCTTTTCTTAATTTTTTCCTAATCCTTTCTGCAAATAGACTAGGTAAACCATCAATAAATTTTGATTTCCAGTGTATATTATTACATTCTGGTAATTCCATTATTCTACTTAAGAAAGTATCTTTATACCATCTGAAGTCTGAAAGTGTTTTACACCTTAGATTTTGTAGTAAAGTTCTAATAGTATCACTATTATCACTAAATCTTCCTGTAAAGTGTTCAATAATATTAACAGCAAGTGTATAAACTGCATTTTCAACTAAATTATTATTTTCTTGTTTAACAGTATTGATAATACTATCTTTATCTTGTTGAGATAGATAATTATCCCACCATCCTTTAAGTTGTCCAGTAAATCCAGCAACAATCATTGCTGCAATAGTTTTATCTGAATTATTACTATTTTTGCAAATAGTGGAATACATAAGCATTCTATGTACTGTGTTATAAATCTGTTTATTAGAATATCCATCTATGTTCCATTCATAAATCTTATTACCTGAATAACTAATATCTATTGTATCAGTATATTCTTCATGTAAAACATCCATAGGTGTTGGCCTATTATAATAGAATTTACTTTGAATAGGTTTATCAGCCCATTTGTTAATAATTTTATTGATTTGATTTTTAAAAACTTGTTTATGGTTGGTATTTTCTATCAATTCATACTGTAACTCCTTATCAAGAGTTTTTATACTTAATTTACTGAATTTTTCTTCAAGCATTTTTTCTAATTCATGTATTGGTCTTATTTTGAAATCAGATATAACTGGAGGAGGCTGAAAGCTAGGAGATGCTTCTTTTTCCTCAGATTTTGTTTCTATTATAACCGGTTGTATATTATTTATAGCTTTAATAATCATTTCAATTTTATTATGAATTGATTGTATTTGTTCTCCTAAAATATTGAGGAATAAATTTGTATAATTTTGTTGTTCAAACATATTATTAATATGCTTACAGGTTACTGTAAGGGTGTCTGTTTCTATTAATTTAGAAAAGGCTGAAAAATTATGAATTTTTCCATTCTTTTCAATATGAAAAGATTGTTGTGGAGGGTAAAGACCTTGATAAACTTTCCCTGATTCTAGTCTATAATTTCTTTCTATGACATATGTATCAATAAACCATGTCGCAAAAGGAATTAAAGCATTTTTTTCTTTGCAAGTCTTATAAAATTCATCTTGAAAAAATAACATTTCTTGCTTATCAAAGCTTTGAAAAAACCATTCTCTGAATTGGCTATAACCTGCGTCTTTAAATTCTTCTGAAATAATTTTTCTGGCTGGAGAGCCAGGGCTAAAATCTATAATAGAGCTATAATCCATTAAATATTAAACTCCATTTCTGACATAGTCGGTTCTAACTCACTATTATCCTGAGTTTGATTATTAGCTTCTCTTACAATATTTTGTCTGTTGATATATAATTTTTCTGTAACAGGAGTAAATATTTCTGTTTCTCTTATTTGAGAAGTAGAGGCTCTAGAAGGCATAGGAGATTCTACCCTATAATCTATAGGTGATATGTAAGATCTCATTGAGTTACATTTCTGAAATAGTAATGATTTAGAATTTGTTTCAAATTTGATATTTACAGTTCCTTCGTTATTTTGAAGAATATCTATAATTTTATTATGATCTTGTATTTGTGGCCTTTTAGGTACAGCTTGTTCAATTATCCAGTTTTCTGGAAAAGTTATTTCATCCCATTTAATAGGTCTTCTTGTAGTAATACTTGAATTACTGAAATTAGTCTCAATTAATATAGTTTCATTTCTTGACTTATCAATCCTTTTACATTGTGGATTTAATGTAAATAAAGGCTTATAATATATTCTATAACAGATACATATTACTTCTGTTCCAGGCATATAATCATAACCATGAGTTTTAACATTTAATGTTAAGGCATCTAATATATTAATATCAGATAAAGATAATTGTAAATTTGGATATACATTAAAATAAACTGGTCCATGTGCCAGACTAGATTGTATTATGCCCATAAGGGATTGTTTCCAATTTAAATTTCTACCATCTCTTAAAGCTGCAATAAAGCTTTCCGGTAAACCTTCTAAAGTCAAAGGTTTAAATGCAATTTGTACAAGTCCTATATGTAGAAATTTATGTGTTTGTCCGTAATGACTAATGTCCTTTTCAGATAATAATCTTATTATCATTTCGTCATTATCTAATGAGATAGATTCTTCAGTAGTTTTTACTACCTGTATTAATCCTAATTTTTCAAAAGTTCCTAATTGATATATTAATCTCGGTTCAACTTTTGGAATTGTCCATCTATTTAATAAATCCAAATTCTGAGGTATATCATATTCCTCATTTTTAATATTTTAAATATTAGAATTCTTATTAAGTATGTTCATGTGATGCATGAATAAAGTCATGTGTTGATCCATAACATATTAATTACTACTACCATGGCTCTGATACCATTACAACCAGGATCATCAGGCAGGGATAGGATAATTTTACAAGATAATGAATAACCGGCAACCTTTCATAAAATTTATATCCAAATATAATACTCCAAACTGCCCCTAAAAACGCCTTTAACACGGCTATGACTGGGGTCTTACCAGGAGCCATATATTTAGAACATAATTTTTATGTCAAGGCCAGATATTACTATCCAACCTATAAATTTGATGAGTCCTAATTATTCATGATGCCAAATTCATGCTAGTGTAATTAACAGTTAGGAATCAACACATGAATCGGTTAGCCTATAAGGCTATCCATGAACAATAAAATAAGATAATAAATAAAATACAGAAATTAAAATAAAGCGAGTAATTAACATTACAACCAGGATCATCAGGCAGGGATAGGATAATTTTACAAGATAATGAATAACCGGCAACCTTTCATAAAATTTATATCCAAATATAATACTCCAAACTGCCCCTAAAAACGCCTTTAACACGGCTATGACTGGGGTCTTACCAGGAGCCATATATTTAGAACATAATTTTTATGTCAAGGCCAGTTATTATTATCCAACCTATAAATTTGATGAGTCCTAATTATTCATGATGCCAAATTCATGCTAGTGTAATTAACAGTTAGGAATCAACACATGAATCGGTTAGCCTATAAGGCTATCCATGAACAATAAAATAAGATAATAAATAAAATACAGAAATTAAAATAAAGCGAGTAAAACTTACAGTAGTCCTTATGTAGCAAACTTCTTTTATTGAAATTTCAATATATAGAATTACAATGAGAAAGGATCACTCAACATATGAGCAGAAGAGAAAGAGAGAAAACAAAAGAGAGGTTTCTTCTAAAGTTCTGCCCTTAACACTCTAAACACCTGTATTTATAGTATACAGGGGATCCTATTCTACAGGGGTCTAGCCCTACAAACTACAGTAGAAACCGTGTATTACACAGTATAAGACCGATATTTCTGGAAAAAGTGCTACAGTTACAATAATAATTGAACTAAAAGTCAAAAATGAATAGTAGAAAAGCCGAGATTTGCGGCCTTCTGTCTGTTTTGACGTCATTGATTACGTCATCTTATTAATTGCTTATTAATGCGTCATTTGACACTGATAATCATGCATTGATACCTTTTTTAATCAGATTTTCTCCCAGTTCTTGCCTGGTTTGAGGAAGAGTCTTCCATATCCTTCTTATGAATTTTTTCCACCAAGGTTTCCTTGATAGCTTCAAAAATATCCTCAAATTCCACGTCATTTGGATCTTGAGCATCTTGCATGAATTCGGATGCCATGGTTGAATCTGACTTGGTGGATTTATTATCCTCCCCAAAATGTGCCATAAGGTCCTTTTTCATCTCTTCCACATATGCAGCAACCATCTGCTCCTTAGTCAGAAATTCTGACTTCATTTTGAATTTCCTTGAGATATGATCGAAAGGAGATGGGGTAGCAATATCTTCTTTTTGATTCTCATAGACGCTAATTTTCGTCTGGAGGAGATCCATTGTCTCTTTTCCAAATATTTCCTTTGTATTAGGATCAGTTTTCATCATTTTATCCCAAAATTTAATATGGGATATTCTGTATAAGCAAGGAATTCCAGCCTCTGTCTGACCAATTTCTGGCGTCCATTTCCAGATCCAAGGTATTGAAAATTCAATGAAGAAGAAACATGAGGCTATTCCCTCTATGAACAATTTAGCTTCTTGTTTCTTTATCAATTGTGGTGAAATATCCGCCCATTTATCAAAAAAGAATTTTATTTTCTCAGGTAAAATATTTGGAGTGGGACCAAAATAGTAGAACCAGTGTATAAACCAGTGCGGGATATCAGTGTTATAAACATTGGCACAAACCTTTATAAACCAGGAATGTTTGTGCTTATCATTTTCATAATCTAATACCTTCATAAAGGCATCACAATAATCCCAGTAATTATATTTTACTGCTGATTTATTGATCAAAATTTCTTTATCTTTCATAGGAGAAATTCCCCAATCTTCCAAAGGTATAACCTTTTCGATAATCATTTTGCTGAAATTATAAATTTCTTTATTTGTGCTCGTAAAATGTGATATTTCACATGAGCCATTTTGAACAAGTATTTGT
Source organism: Sesamum indicum (assembly GCF_026168435.1). Lineage (NCBI taxonomy): Eukaryota > Viridiplantae > Streptophyta > Magnoliopsida > Lamiales > Pedaliaceae > Sesamum > Sesamum indicum. Next base: position 9,564,662 of record NC_142665.1, on the reverse strand, counting down.
TCATAAAAATATCTGGACTTATAAGTCCTTGCTGGTAAGGATGAATTATCCAAATACCTTTGCATTAAAACCCATGGATCATTTTTCCATTTCAAATCTTTTTCTTCCAAAAGAAATATAATTTCTTTATGTTGGGTTTTTGAAAATCCAATATTATTGGATTTAGATTCTTCATCACCAATTATTTTGGCATACGAGGGACTATCATTCCCTTCAGTTTGAGATTGCTGACCTTTCTTATATTCCAAGAATGCCTGGTATTCAGGATCTTGTGATAAATCCATAGCTATGAGCTTTTGTTTTCCATTCTGAGATATAATCTCAGGTATTTTGCCTCGACCACCTCTTCCTCTATAAGAGGAAGCTCCCCGACCTCGGGAGTTCATGCCTGTCATTTGTTAAAATATTCCCGAGGTCGGGGAGCTTCCTCTTATAGAGGAAGAGGTGGTCGAGGCAAAATACCTGAGATTATATCTCAGAATGGAAAACAAAAGCTCATAGCTATGGATTTATCACAAGATCCTGAGAATACCAGGCATTTTTGGAATATAAGAAAGGTCAGCAATCTCAAACTGAAGGGAATGATAGTCCCTCGTATGCCAAAATAATTGGTGATGAAGAATCTGAATCCAATAATATTGGATTTTCAAAAACCAACATAAAGAAATTATATTTCTTTTGGAAGAAAAAGATTTGAAATGGAAAAATGATCCATGGGTTTTAATGCAAAGGTATTTGGATAATTCATCCTTACCAGCAAGGACTTATAAGTCCAGATATTTTTATGAACAAATACTTGTTCAAAATGGCTCATGTAAAATATCACATTTTACGAGCACAAATAAAGAAATTTATAATTTCAGCAAAATGATTATCGAAAAGGTTATACCTTTGGAAGATTGGGGAATTTCTCCTATGAAAGATAAAGAAATTTTGATCAATAAATCAGCAGTAAAATATAATTACTGGGATTATTGTGATGCCTTTATGAAGGTATTAGATTATGAAAATGATAAGCACAAACATTCCTGGTTTATAAAGGTTTGTGCCAATATTTATAACACTGATATCCCGCACTGGTTTATACACTGGTTCTACTAGTTTGGTCCCACTCCAAATATTTTACCTGAGAAAATAAAATTCTTTTTTGATAAATGGGTGGATATTTCACCACAATTGATAAAGAAACAAGAAGCTAAATTGTTCATAGAGGGAATAGCCTCATGTTTCTTCTTCATTGAATTTTCAATACCTTGGATCTGGAAATGGACGCCAGAAATTGGTCAGACAGAGGCTGGAATTCCTTGCTTATACAGAATATCCCATATTAAATTTTGGGATAAAATGATGAAAACTGATCCTGGTTGTAATGAAAAAGTTTTCAGAGAAAATACTATGCTCATCTATTTTTAGTTTATTATCATTTTGAGATCTATTTTCTAATCTACAAATATTTTCTAAGTCAGAAATTCTAGATTCCTGAATAGTATTTTTATTTTTGATTATTATTATTATTATTATTATTATTATTATTATTATTATTGATGTATATGGTCCAAAAATATTTGACCCATGAAGAAATCTAAAGCTCAAGTTTGGCCCACCGAAACATGACGAGGACGACTCACTAAAAAATTAATAAGTTTTGCCCAAGAAGTAAGCCCAGTACATTAAGCTCAGCTCGAGAGAGGAGCCCAGTACAAGGCCTACCAGACCTCAAATCTACCTTGCAAGTTTAGTCCATGAGAAGGGAGGTGCTCCTAAGAAGCTGGACTCCTTGACATAGAAGGACTTCTTGTCGAATAGGAGTCATTCTCCAATCGATGACGTGCTGCTCAAGTCAAGGATGAGATATGATCAAGCCTTATCCACAGTTTTTCGCCTTTTTTCTTGAAAATGCAGGTCACGTATAGGGTCCCTGCGAAGATAGACTCATTCTCTATAGTTATAGGCAACACCCATCAAAACAGACACCTTCAAGAATTTGAAAATTATCTCGCTATTTTGCTACAACTCTCAACTCGTGCTCTACCCATATTTTGCTTAAAAAATTTTTATTTTTATCCCAGTTTCTCATTACGATTTATTTATACATTTATTAATTTTAAAATTTGAAACTAACTTGAGCGATAGAGTGCTAACGCTTTGTTCTGCAGGTCATATTTCTCAAGTTCTTTTGTTCAATCAGCCCAAATTCATCGTTAAGATCCAAGAACACCGGACTCATGCTAAAATCACACATACCAATTGGCCCTGTCTGTGAAAAATTGAGTTGAAGACATGAGTTGTCATGGAAATCCTCAGCAACCCTACTAACAAGCAATAGGCCGTGAAGAAACCTAGCTAAAATCAGCCTTCGTGGGTCGTTGCAGGAGCCTCCTGGCCCCGAATGGAGGAGGACACACCCCAGCTTTACCTACACCGATACCACCTCCCAGAGTGATGCACCCTTTGGTCGATCCTCCAAAATGAAACACTTCCTCAAACACCACTTTAGGAGAGCTTTCCCCAGCCTTGCTGCCGCAATTTAATAGGTGGTTGCAGTTACTATGCAGTCTTCAATTCCCACTCTCTATCTATGAATTTAGAAGTCTAATTATTTTTCCTGTTGAACAATTGTTAATTTTTTAATTTAATTATTAAGATTAGTATGTGAGTGTTTTTTCCTGAAGAATTGATGATGTGCTGTGGATTATGGTTGTTTGGAAACTACTGAAAAGGTTATACCAAATAATGAGTTCTTTGAATTTAAGAACTCTTTTCTTAAGCAGGTGATTTTTTTTTTATTTTGTGGATCCTTATATTATTTTTTTTCTTTTTTCATTGGAATATGTTATTTTCTTCAACGTCTCTTATAGAATTATTGATGGTACTTCCTGAACGTTGCTTTTGCAATCAGTCATTAAATTGTTGAGCTTAATGTTCTTCGTTTTATATTGGTTCTACCGATTTTGTACGATAATATGTTACTGCTCTGATTTGCACCAACATAATAATACAAATATTTGATATATTCCTATATATCAGTATTATTAATCAAAACTTGCATATTTTTTTGCTGAGCTTATTTTGATTCTATTATGTATTTATTTATTTGTGTGAGAGTATTAAGAGAGAAATAGCAGACATTTGTGAGGAAAAAGAAACATGAGTTATTGGGTTTAGAAAATTAAATAAGTTACAATTGTGTGGTTACTAAAATTAATTAAATTTTTTTCTTTCTCTCGGACCACTACTCTATATTTCCTTTCTCACCTTCTCCATTTCTTTTTACTCACAAACTTTTATTTTTTTATAAATCACAATTACAGTTTATTCTTTTGTCTCGTATTTTATCCTACATTTATTTCTTCTCACAAATTTCTTTCTTTTTCCTCACCTTATACTATATTTATGTCTTTTCACAAATTTTTTTCTTATTTCCAGACTATGATTCTTTTTTACATATTCGTGGAAATCGCGTGGAACAACTACTAGTATTACAAAATACTAGTGTGTGTTGGCATACTCAAATGAGTGTGCATAATTAAATAAATATTTTAAAAAAATAATTCATATTTTTAAAATATATTTTTATTAAGAAAATAAAATATTAAAACAAAGAAAAAGTTATAAGAAGTTAAAGTTGGTGGGAAGTTGAAAAGAGTAGACAAATTAGGGGTTTAGAAGAGTGATTTCGGGTGTAGAAGAATGGGAGTTTAAGAAGTTAATAAATAAATAATTAATTATTTAAAAATATATAAATTATCAGACCAATAAAAAGTGAGAGATCAAAGTTGTTGTCACTTAATAATAAGGTGTAAATTACGACAAGACACCAAATTTGTCTCTAATTATCAAATTTGCCCCAGCCATCCCTATAAATACACAATTTCCGCTGGACACAAGGGGACAACAAGTGCTTGTTGCCAAACAAACTCAACACAAAACAAGCAAAATGGAATTTGTCTCATCAAACTCTCCAAATTTGATCAAGAATGTCGATCTAGATGAAGCTAGTCGATCAGTCAAATATCATCCAAGCGTCTGGGGAGATTATTTCTTGGCATACGATTCTACGGTACAAAATTATTTTTCTGTACATAATCAGTTTAGTATCACTAATATTTCGTGCAAATCTTAATTTGAGATACATGGATGTAATATCACGCTTTGTGCAGGAAGTCTCTACTGCTGAAAAGGAAGAGCTGCAAAGACAGAAAGAAACGGTGAGGAAGTTGTTGGCTGGAACACCTGACGATTCACTTCACAAATTACAACTCATTGACGCAATTCAACGCCTTGGTGTGAATTATCATTTTGAAGAAGAAATTGACAAATCCTTAGGATGCATGCACGGCACTCATTTAGAGTGCAGTAACAAAGACAATGATCTTCGTATTGTTGCTCTTCGTTTTCGTTTACTCAGACAACAAGGTTACCGTGTCTCGTGTGGTAAGTATTGTATTAATCTTTGCGACAGAGGGGTTTCTTTTTCATGATGTCATGTCGTTGATATATTGAAAATTGATATTTTCTCGTATCAGATGTGTTCAACAAATTTATGGATGACCAAGGGAACTTCAAGAATTCTCTTACAACAAATGTTCAAGGGATGTTAGAGTTATATGAGGCAGCACATTTTGGAGCAAGTGGTGAGGAAATTCTCGACAAAGCATTGGAGTTATCTTCCTCGTACCTCCAGTCATACGCCTCCGACACGAGCAGCTCGCTTTTTGCACTAGTCAATTTAGCCTTGGAATTTCCAATTCGCAAGAATTTGATCAGATTAGCAGCCAAGAAGTTTATTTCTATATACCAAGAAGATGCATCCCGTAACGAAATACTATTGAATTTTGCAAAATTAGACTTCAACGTAGTACAAAAGATACATCAGAAGGAGTTAAGTGATATTACAAGGTATGATAAGTACTAACATATAAATTTTCAAACACTATATGTGCTATATAAGTTCTTTTCAATCTTATACAACATTAATCATCAATTAAATTTATATTGTAGGTGGTGGAAGGCTCTAGATTTTGAAAATAAATTTTCTTTTGCAAGAAATAGAGTGGTGGAATGCTACTTTTGGATATTAGGAGTCTACTTTGAGCGTAAGTACAACGTTGCAAGAAGAATGTTAACCAAAGTCATTGCTCTAACGTCTGTCATTGACGATATTTACGATGTTTATGGAACGTTGGACGATCTTCAACTTTTTACGGACGTCGTTCAAAGGTTGCATTCTAAGTTCTTATTCGAGACTACTATTTGAGTTAGCACATCGATATAGTTATACAATATGCAAAATTTGTGAGTATATTTTGATAGGAGTAAGTGAAATTTGAGGTTGCACTAAATTTGTTAGGTAACTTTTTAATTTTTCTCGATTTTGGTCTTTCAATTGCCAGAGTTTACAAATATTTTCTGAAAAATGTATGTGCCCTGCACGTGCTTTTTTTATTCTGGGGCTTTTGTTCCCATTGATCAGTTTAATGACTAAAATCGTGAAACATATAAATTACAAAATCTATCTCCTATTTCAAAACAATAAAAGACTAAAATATTAAAATACAAAAAATATAGAACGAAAACTACATTTAAGACTACTATTACAATGAAAATTTTCTTTCTTTACTGTCAGCAGGTGGGATGTTAATGACCCGGAGCAGTTGCCACCATACATAAGAATATGTTACAAAGCCCTTATAGATGCGTACCTTGAAATGGAAGCTGAAGTGGAGAGCGGAGGAGGATCATATCGTGTTCAATATGCAAAAGAAGAGGTATATATAAATATTAGCGGATCATATCAATTTATTATTGAAAAAATTCTAATTCAAATCGGGTTTGTGCGAACATAAGTCAAAATTATATAGCCAGTGCAATGTATTTATCATGTAATTGATGTACAACTGAAACCAATCACATAATAAATGTATAGTTCTTTTATTTGAATTGGCCAAATCTGACTTGGATAAAAAATTTGCGTTGCAACTGCTGTCAATGATTCATCCAGATGAAAAAATTGGTTAGAGCATATCTAGAAGAGGCGAAATGGGTTTACAGTAAGTATATGCCAACGACAAAGGAATATATGAAGGTGGCACTCGTGTCTGGTGCTTATATGATGTTGTCAACAACATCCTTGGTGGGCATGGGAAACCTAGTTACAAAGGAAGACTTCGACTGGGTTACAAGTGAACCCCTAATAGTACGAGCGTCATCAATAATTTGTCGATTAATGGACGACATGGTAGGATTTGGGGTAAGAAACTAACACAAATTCACGGCACATAATTTCTTCGATATTTTATATGTTGGCTTAAATCCATTTTTGGCCCCATAATTTAAATTATTTATCTTTTTAATCCTTTAATTTTTTAGATTTGTATTTTGATCCTAATCTTTTTAATTTTTGTAATTTCAGTTCTTTTTTTGTTGGAGTTCACCCTTATTGCAAGAAAAATGCATATGTACCTCACATGACTTTTTAAAATATGGGTTACTATTCCGCCATTGGCCATTTTAGCCAATATTTTTGTCATTTAACTTTTCGGTGTAGTATTTTAGTGCGATTTCAATCCTTCTTTTTGCTGGAGTTCATATTCACTGGCGACAAGGGTGAACTCTGACCAAGAAAATGACTGAATCGTGAAAATTAAAAAGAAGTCGGACCAAAAGCTATCCTAGAAATTTGAAGACGAAAACACCAAATAACCTAAGTTATGGGACCAAAAAATATATTTAACCTTTTACATATCAGTTCCTTACAAGATTTTGCTTTTCTTTTATATATATATATATATAGTTTGAACAAAAAGTCACAGCGGTTGATTGTTACATGAATGAATACGGTGCCTCAAAGAAGGACACGTTCGCTGAGTTCCGGAAACAAGTGAAGAAAGCATGGAAAGATATAAATGAAGAATGTCTTCAACCAACACCAGTCTCAATGCCAGTGCTTATGCGTGTTGTCAATCTTGCCCGTGTCATAAATCTTCTCTACGAGCGTGGCGATGAGTATTCCAATTCCAACACTAAGACCAAGAAGGTTGTAAGATATGTGCTCGTTGAGCCAGTGGCAGTTTGAAGACTGGATGGTGGCGGAGGTTGAATTCATGTGATCCTCGACTAATTTGCCAGTAAAATTACAACATATTAAAATAAATAAAGATGACCAAGTGGGATTATATATATATAAGGATTAATCAACTTTGGCACCTGTTCGCTCTGATTTTGTTCAACTGCTTTGCTATATATGAGGGTTACACACAAAAAGACATTTTTATATACTAGTTGTTGTAATTATTAATTTTTCATGCTTTAAAATATATTATAAATAAGAGCAAAATATACAAATCAATACATTATCTATATTAGTATAAAAAGAAAAGGGGCTTCATACTCATAAATGACGGTTAATGACACCCCCGCACCAATTTTCTGTAAAGTCAAAAATGTCCTTCAACTAATAAGATAACTAACTCATTCCAATTTTGGTCTTCTTTTCTTTTTCAATGTAATGTATTGATTTGTATATTTTGCTTTTATCTATACTAATATAAAAAAACCAACAAAAGCCCCTCCATACTCTCAAATGGTAGTTAATAACACTGCCGCACCAATTTTTGTGTGTCAAAAATGCCCTTAATGATAAAATAACTAACTTATTCAACTTTTAATCCCATAAGACTAGGGCCAATTCTGTTTTGGTACAATAGCTTTGGCACGTGTCATTTTTAGTCCCATAAGACAGTACAAAATCATGTTATTTTAGTTCTAAAAAGTCATATGCATTGCACATGGCTGTTAACTAACGTTAAGTTCCACTAACTTCTGTTAACTGTTCCTTTGGGAGGGAAAAATACATGTGAGGTAGTAAAAATGAAAGGAAAATAGGCTGACGTTCAAACTTTCCCGCCATTTATTTGCTTTTTGTGTTTTCCTGTGACAGAAATCAAAATAGAACAAAAAAATAACTGTAGTTGAGTCAAAAGTGCCAACTTCATTGATATCTAGAGTTATAATCATACAAAAGTTATGGCAAAACAAGTCATCAAACAAGTATCGCTCTAGAATTTCATATGGCCCTATATATCTCGGACTCAACTTTCCTTGCTTTCCGAATCTCAAGATTCCTTTCCATAGTGATACTTTTATAAATACTCTTTCCGCCACCTCGTATTCCATCTCTCTGTGATGCCTATCAACCTAACTCTTCTGCTGCCTTCAAACACTTTTTAACTGTTTTTATCTTGTCCACTGTTTCTTGAACTAATTCCGGCCCTTCAAGCTGTCTTAATCCCTCAATATCCCAACAGATCGGACTTCGGCATTTTCTTCCATACAAAGCTTCATATGGAGCCATACCAATACTAGAATGAAAAATGTTGTTATAAGCAAACCCCAATTTCCTCTGTATTCAATTACACAGGCTCTCATCATATCCTCTAATGTCTAAATCGTCCTTTTTAACTATCCATCAGTCTGAGGATGAAACAATGTACTGAAATGCAATTTTGTACCTAGAGCTATTTCCAAGCATCGCCAAAATTAGAAGTAAATTGAGGATCTCTATCAGAAACTATAGACGTAGGAATGCCATGTAATCTCACAATTTTTAAAACATATAATTCGGCTAGCTTATCCAAAGAATCGTTTTTTACGGATTGACAAGAAATGTGCAGATTTAGTCAATCTGTCAACAATCACCCAAATAGCATCATGTCTTCTGAACGTACATGATAACCCAATGACAAAATCCATAGTAATCTTTTCCCACTCCCATTTAGGTATAGTCAAAGGATGAAGCTTACCTACTGGTGCTTGGTGTTCTGCTTTTACTTGCTGGCAAGTTAAACATTTCGCCACAAACTCTGCCACATTTTTCTTCATTGTTGGCCACCAGTAATAGGGTCTCAAATCCCGATACATCTTGGTATTGCAAGGATGCACAGCATATGGTGCATAGTGTGCCTCGTGCATAATTTCCATTTCAACTCTTCTATGTTCGGCACACATATACGTTTTCCATTGAACAATATACCATCTTTTTGGATTATAAACTAATTGCTCTTTCATTTTTGTATCTTAGTCTTCATCCTCTGTAAATATGGGTCTATCCTGTGCATCTTTATTTTTATCCTTGAGGGAGGGCTTCACTTGTATAGTAGCCAATAACATATCACCATCAATGCTAAAGTGTACATCCATAGCTTTGAAGGCAGTCAAATACTCCTGTTATAGCAGATCATACTTGCAAGTTGGTCTATTGCCTTTCTACTCAAAGCATCTGCTACAATATTTGCCTTTCCAGGATGATAGTTAGTGGTGCAGTCATAGTCCTTTAAAAGCTCCATCCACCTTCTTTGCCTCAAATTCAACTCTTTCTATGTTGGGATATACTTCAAACTTTTGTGATCTGTTTATATTTGAAACATCTTCCCATATAGGTAATGCCTCCAGATCTTCAATGCATGTACTATGGCTGCTAACTCTAGATAATGGGTTGGATTGTTAACCTCATGTGGCCTCAACTGCCTCGAAGCATAAGCTATAACTCTCCCATGTTGCATCAAAATACACCCAAGTCTTTGTCGTGAAGCGTCAGTAAATACCACATATCCTCCATCCCAAACGGCAAAGTAAGGATAGGTGTTAAGGTGAGTCTCTTCTTCAACTACTCAAAACTCTGAGCACATTTGTCATTCCAGTTAAATGGTGCATTTTTGTTCAAGAAGTTCGTTAGAGGTTTCACAATTATAGAGAAATCCTTTACAAATCTTCTATAATAACCAGCTAATCCCAGAAAACTCTGAATTTCCAACACACTTTTAGGTGGTTCTCATTCTAAAATAGCCTTAACTTTTATCGGATTAGGTTGTACCCCTTCTTTTGAAACAACATGCCCTAGAAAAGAAATTTCCTCCATCCAAAACTCACATTTGCTGAATTTACCGTACAACTGTTTCTCTCTCAAGATCTGTAAAATTGTCCGTAAATGTTGTTCATGTTCCTCGTGACTAGTCGAATATATCAAGATATCATCAATAAACACAATCACAAATTGATCAAGGAACGGTTGTAACGTCTTGTTCATCAGAGGCATGAAAGCTGCAGGGGCATTTGTCAACCCAAATAGCATAACGACAAATTCACAGTGGCCATATCTGGTTCTGAAAGCTGTTTTTGGAATTGACTCTTCCGCAATTCGCAGTTGCCAATACCTTGACCTCAAATCAATTTTAGAGAAATACAGTGACACCCTTTAGCTAATCAAGCAAATCATCTATCCGGGGCAGAGGATACTTGTTCTTGATTGTGATTCGGTTCAGTTGTCTATAATCGACACATAATCTCATACTCCCATCCTTCTTCTTTACAAATAATACTGGTTCTCCCCATGGTAAAATACTAGATGGGATAAACCCTTTGTCCAATAACTCTTCTAACTGCTTCTTTAATTCTTTCAATTCTGACGGAGCCATTTTATATGGTGCAATTGAAATAGGTGTTGCCCCTGGAATAGTGTTTATTTCAAATCTACTTCTCGATGAGGTGGTAGTCCAGGTAATCATCAGAAAAAACATCAGGAAATTTCCTAACCACTGGAACGTCTAGTACACCGTGAAAAATTTTCATAGTATCGTGCACACTAGCTAGATACGCCTCACACCCTCCTTTAATTAGATTAAAAACGGTCACAATAGAAATTAAGCAATTAGGTATCACTTTTCTTTCCCCTATTATAACCGTCTTCATTTGCCCATTGACTTCAACCATCACCTCTTTTGCTTGACAATCCACTAAGGCATGATTACTAGCTAACTAGTCCATCCCCAGAATGACATCAAATTCCATAAAGTTTATTACAACCAAATCTGCACCCTCCACTACTATTGGACAAGATCTCACCACCAAATTCACTAATGCAATCCCACTAGTAGGCATAGACACGTAAAAGTCATGTTCAAATGGTTCTATTTTTGCATGCACACGAGATGAAAAATCACATGATATAAATGAGCAAGTAGATCCTGAATCAATCAACACATGTGCACTGGAATAGCAAATAGAGAAGGAACTAGTAATAACCTCGAGTGCCCTTAGAGCCTGTTCTTTTGTGGTAGCATACACCCTGGCTTGTGGTTGACACTGACTACTTTATCTTGTAGATGTGGTGGAAATATTCCCGCTACCTCAACCACCTCTACCTCGTCCTCTGCTCGTACCTGCTCGCTGTGAGTTTTCCTCTACACTGCACAACCGTGAAGTTTGAGGTCCTCGGGTATTATCTCTCCATGTGGGATAGTCCCTGACAATATGTCCTGGTTGATGGCAATGATAACATACAATTGGTCAGACTCCCCAACATTCACTAACGTGTCTTCTACCACAATTAGCACAAGAAGGAGTAGATCTTCCACTGAATGATTTTGCTAGACCTTATCTTCCGCTAAATCCAACCGAAGTAGGCCCGCCTCTACTCGAAAATACTGAAGGAGACCTGCTAGTCTGACCCACTCCTCGGCCTCTATACCAACCTCTTTGCTAACCAGAACCCCTAAAGAAATTGCACCACTTTGTCCCGCTGTAGGATTTTGGTTACCTGTCAATTTCTTCCGTTTAGCTTTAGCTGAACTCCTTTCAATGGATGTTTCTTGTCCCTCAGTGTCGCTTCTAGTAGCGCACCATAACTCGGAGGTTTAATTGCTATTTTCTCCTGAATCTCGAGTCTCAACCCTCTTTCAAATCTGCCTCTCCTTAATTCATCGGTACTCACCTCTTCTAGAGTATATTTTAACAATATCACATATTGCAACTCATACTCAGCAACAGATAACTCATTCTGCTTTTTTAGTTCAAGGAATTCAACTTTCTTACTGTTTTGGTAGACAGGTGGAGTATATTTGTTAGCAAATTCTTTCGAAAGGTTATTCCACGTCAAAGTGACAGATCGATTATTGCTCCCTGGAACTGTTTCCCACCAATCTAAGGCATCTTTCACCAGTAAGGATACTGCGTACCGTAACTTTTGCTCAGAAGTACATTCAATTTTGTCCAACACCCTTTCTATGTTTCTCAACCATTCTTCTCTTTATGCAGGATCAGTTCTACTGACAAATACCATCGCCCCCTTCTCCTCACTATTTCATAATTTTTGTGAACAACTGCATCCTGTGGTTAGGGTTGTGGCTGCGAAGCCATCCTCTGCATCATTTCTAGAAACTGTTGCACAAAGGGATTCATTTCTGGTTGTGGGGCATTTCTATTTTAGGAGTCTAACCCATGATGTTTTGATGCAGAATCATGACGCTGCATAGACTCTAATGACTCAGTTGGGCCAGTAGCGTATTCCCTTGACGCTTCCATCCTATATGAAATGCACACATGTGAGTAGATTCCTAATATATACACCTTACATATAATATTATATTTCATCTACTATCCCTAGGAAATCTAATCCCTGCTCTGATACCACCTAATGTAGCACCCCCAACGCTTCTAGGGCTATATCTTCCCTAAACATCATACTAAGTAATCCCTATATTTATATATGTAAATATGCACACAGTCATCTAATCAATACGCACACGTAATCTTAATATCATAACAGGTATAATCAACCCACAACATTAAATATATATATACATATCAAACACCACAAGGTGATTCATCACAAGTGATCCCCATGCTTTACGTTCTCTTTATACAAACAAAATGTGATTTGTATTTTAACTAACAATAAGGAGAAAATCACATACTGGCCCGACCTGCCTGAATATAGCGTTTAGACCAAGCCTTCGATAGGCAGAAAACTCAAGACCTATTCCTAAAAAAAATATGAGCAGAAGAGTGAGCCTACCACTTAGTAAGTAAATAACCAGCCCTATCTATATATGTATATCAAACACAGCCCAAACAAGATAAGTATGCAACATGCATAGAATACAGTCAATTTAATTCCAACATAATCAGCTTCATCACACCACATAGCTAACTCGCAATAAAACAACCAATTAAACTCCCTTTCTTTTAGTTTGCTTACCAGAAGGTGATATCCTATTTTTCCATCAACTCAATCTCACCGTTACATAAGTTCAAGTGAATTCCCTTGATAGCTTGCTCATCAATCTCATTTCGCATCATTGCTCTTTTATATCGCATCATACCTCTTTTATGTCGCGTCATAGCTTTTTTCATATCGCGTTGTGGCTCTTTTCATATGACAAAGATCTTTTTATTCATTCTTTCTCATATCGCATCATAGCTCTTTTCATCTCATTTTGTCGTACAGACTTTTCAACAACATTAATCGGTATTCACACCACAATTATATTTAATTTCGACCACTCCCTCATTTCCACATATCACCATTTTTGTAAGCAATTAGTAATGTAAAATCATATATCAATATATTCTCATTCTCAGAAATTCACAACACATCACACAACAAGCATAATATTTCAACGTATTTTCTCATTCCACGTACACAATATCGTCAATCAAATTAAATCATTCACTACTCATATATTTTCAAATAAATCAACGTCAGCATGAACAAACAAATTTATATAACAGTAATACCACAAATAAAGAAAACATATATAGATAATACAAATTATTTACTTACCTCGACCTTACAATGCTTTTATCTACTCAATCGATAATTATCAGTCTTTCACCTTATCCTCGTATCCTATAATGAGTTATACCAGATATAATTAATATATTGAGAATATCGTAATTTATTTTAAATATAATATTAAATATTAGTCATACAATTTCTAATAATTCTCTAATATTTCAATTCTATCAAAACATAAATCTTCGTTCTAGTTCTTCCTAATAACTAGACACTTTAGGCTTCATAAAAATATTTATAATTTATCAAGTAATTCATAGTAATTTATTTAACCAAACTCCTTATCTATTTATAACTATCGTTCTTAATAACATTCCTAAATTAGGTTTTTATTAAAAACTTCATTTTTCCTCTTTACTAACATAATATTTATTAAATATAATTTTCAAAATATTTCTATAAATTTTTAATTAATTTCTCGCTATTATATAATTTAATTAAACAATAATTCATAAAATTGCATATTTAGTTAATAATTCTGATGAAATTGTATAAATTAGCTATAGTAATATACAAATATAATAAATTTAATAATCTAATTAACCAACAATATCATTTTTATATTCGAGTTGATATTCAATTCGACACTATTTTAAATAGCCAAACTTGTAAATATTCCGGTTAAATAGTACATCGCTCAATGTAAACAACATTTAATAAATAGAGTAATTAAAAATAATATAATTATATAAATTAATACAAATTAAAATTGCAATTCTCTTACCTCTGGTTCCTTTTGTTTTCGCAAGAGAAAATTACAATTCTTCATGTGTGTGTGTGTATGTTGTGTGTTATCTATGTGTGTGTTTAAAGAATAAGGAAAAAAAGGAAGAGAGTAAGGCGGTGCGGGTGGTGGCCCACCAACCCACTCTCATCTCTTTCTCTCCCTTTATATATATATATAGATAGATATATATTGTTAACTAATATATATATATATATATAATATTATTATTATTTTATTTATTGAATTAATTTTTTCTCATAATACCCATTATATCTCTCTTAATTTTTTTAATTAATATCATTTCCTTCAAATATTGTAACAATCTCCAATTTAATCCATTCAAATTTTATTATATTTCAATTATGACCTATAATTTATTTACTAATTAACTAAATTTCATAAAGATTTACCAATTAATCTCCCAATTATGTATTATAATCTTTGGGGCATCATAATGTTTCTATGTTGATTATTATGCTTTGGACATACACCGAACGCCCGAAAATTTTAAAGGGAACACCCCTTTGAACCGTTTTAAATAATTTTTATCTCACACTTCTGCCGCCTTCTTGGGCCATATCGATTCTTTCACGACGGCCTTCCCATCGCCTAGCCTTAGAATCATCTCATCCTTACTTAGTTTTCTACTTCTTTCCAACACATACAATTTATGTCATATGCGAGCTCCACAACCAATATCCAATACCCAAGAAGCTGAATTAGTTATCATATTCACTACAATCACAATCGTACCTGGGTTGGAGAGGAGTTGTGGGCACTCCCTCTTCCAATGCCCCTTTCCTTGGCAATGATTGCAAACATCATTTGCATTCAACCGTTGAGAACCGCCTACCTTCCCTTTCCCTTTTCCCATTCCCACGGGAGCAGTAGGGGCGCTCAAAGCGCTAGTAGTGGCTGCGATGGCTTTTTCCTTGCCCTTTTTTTTCTTCCAGCGTCTGGTCCTCTTGCCTTTCGCTTTGGAGATCGAAGTCCTCCTATCAATACTGCCGGCGTAGACTTTTGGATCGTCGCTCGTATTCGACCAACATATTAATCAACTCATGAATAGACTTCTCAAGTCCGTTCATGTTGTAGTTAATAATAAACGGGTTGTAGGATAGAGGAAGTGACTGAAGGATCACGTCAATGTACGTGTCATTATCAAGCCCAGCTTTAAGGTCTTTGAGCTTCTCCATTAGGGATAGCATTTTAACCTCATGACTTTGTACAGATGATCCTTCGGCCATCTTGGTCCCAAAGAATGCTCTTGTGGCGGCATATCTAATATGCCTATCAGGAACCGCACAAACTTCCTTCATGTGGAGCATTATTGAGGGAACATTATCCAACCTATCATATTGCATTTGGATGTTATTGGACATCGAAGCCAATATGATACTGTAGACCTTGCGGTTGTCCTCAACCCACTTCTCGAACGTGACACGTTCTTCGGGCGAGGACCCTTTCAGCAAGGCCGTTGGGAGTGGTTGTCCAAGACATAGTCCTGGTTCTCGAAATCTAGGACGATCCTCAAATTTTTCAGCCAGTCATTATAGTTCGTGCCATTGAATTTATTAGTCTCCATTATCATGGTTAAAGGATTCTTAGATATTTTCTAGATAATAGAAAATTAAACAAAAATCAGTGAATGTTTGTAATATTATGATTAAGCTTAAAGACTTGGTCGTTTAGTCTTTAATTCCCCCACTATTTATACGAAAGTCGACCAATCTCAAGTGGGGTTTCGGGAATAGCCTTTCCTAGTGGGCTTGGGATCCACAAGCGAATCTGCCATGCCCCGCTTTTATAATTCACATAGCAAAAGCCTCCTAGGAGGTATCCAACACCATTCTCATTCTATGAGATTCTCAAGATCTTTTCCCTCACTTCTTCACATGACCCCGAGGACTCCAAGCGAATCAATTACCCAGTGTTACACCCTACCTGTCAACCAAATCACATTTCATTCATCGCCCCCCACGACTCGTGAGACAGGAAAATGGTGAACATGTTTCTTTGTTCACAATAATGGTTCCTTTCTCCCAACTGTGCCATGACTCGTGAGACCACACTTGGGTATCAGTAGCTTCCTCACCACATTGTTGTGGATAGAAGGCTTGGACAGATCAAAACCAGTTTGATTTAAGTCCATTATGGGCTTAATATTCAACTTGGTCCAACGAAGTGAGAGTTATTTTGAGTTTAGATCGAGACCTCATCACGTGTAAATATTGCATGCATAAATATCAAATATATAAAGGTCTATTTAAGGTGGCCCCTATGCTATTATAAATTAATATTACCCATCAACATATGGATGGGCATTGTCATATCTCCATGGGTCGCCTTCTCCATGGGCCTCCTCCTTCGTCGGACTTCTTCTCCATGGACCTTCTTCTCCATGGGCTTTCTCAAAATTAAAAATCTCACGAAAAATGTCCTATACTACTCTCATTACAATTGAAAAAGAAACCTGGATCAAAAGTCAGGGAGAGTACATAAGGAGGGAGATAGCAAATTTTATTATTCCAAGGTTAAAAACAAGGAGGAAGGAAAAAATAAAATCACAAGGGCACACGGGCCCACCCAACAAAAATTAAAAGACATACATATGGTCTAAGGCTCCATGATCATCGATTCACATTCATTCTATCACATAATAACAATTAATCATGCTAGACAAGAATATGAACATCCCAAAAGTTTCGCGATATCCAATATCACGACAAACAATTATATGCAGAATGTAATAAGCTTAAAATTTGCAACTCATGAATGATTAAACCTCATGTATCCAATGCACGCAATTAGACCAAATCAATTAAAGCAATTTAATTATAGAAAAAAAATCCAATTTTCTTCAAATTTAAATCAGTAATATTAATATTTTTCAAAAAATATGTAGAAATTAAAAAATTCAATTTTTCGAAGAACAGCAAAAAACGGCCCAATCGTCAGCCATTAGCAGCAGTAGCAGCCGCACAGCCAGTCACGCGCGCTCGCGCTAGCCCCTTACAAGCATGCGCGCGCGCATTGCCTCCTTATGCACACTGTGCACTGCATGTCGACAGTGCACTGCTACAATACCAGTTTTTCTCCTTTTTTTATTGATTTCAATACATTAAACTAAAATTAAAATAAGTATTTTATTAAAAAATCCAATTTTCATAAAATACTTAAATCATCCAAAATTGCAAAAAAAATTAAGCAAATTAATTTTCTCATATAATTGTCCAAGAATAAGAAAAAACATATTATGCTTCAAAAGCAATAAAGAACATATCTCATGGTTCTCACATAATACCATAGCCCCTACATCGAGTCGAGTCCTGATACCACATGAAAGGGCACCACGTGAGTGGATTGGCCCGGGACGCCCAAGCAGAAGTAGTTAAAAATAAAGGGCGTAAATTAAAATGAAAACGCAACAAAACAATAGTTCAAAGGGATGTACCTTTGGAGTTTTCGGGCGTTCGATGTAGTTAATAAAATTAAACAACAATAAAATTAACGGAACTAGGGGTAGAATGTAAAACAAGAGGAACAGAAAACGTAAATCAAGAATTAGCTTACCTTCATTCATGTCGAACCTCCTTCATTTGATTCGTTCACCCAAGGCCTCAACGTAGAGACCCTCTAATGTCGCGTCCACACCAAATTGGAACTTGGGATTCCTCAATTCAATTTGCTTGAAAAGAATTTAGGAGAAGAACACACCAAGTGTGCACAAGAGGGGGGTTCGACCGAGTGGAATATTGGGAAGAGGAAATTATTTTCTTGCTTTGTTATGTATTTATTAGTTATTCCTAACAACTAATATACATATTTATACCTTGAAAAGATGCATTAAAACATATCTAGGTTTATTTAACATGACATTTTCCGAAACTTATATTGTTAGTCAATAATTTTCTTTTTCAATCATTTCCACAAACATAATTAATAGGCTTGGGCTAATTTTAATTAATTAAAATACCAGGCCTAATTCATTAAATTCAATTTAATTAAACTCCACTTAATTAATTTCATCATATATTTAATCTAATTAAATATATGAACCCAATAAGCTTTTATTAAATAATAAGTCCAACTTATTAAATAATAAGGGCAAGCCCAATATAAATTAATCCAATCAATTTATCATTGGGCTTATCCATCCAATGAATCCCTCTCATATATAAATAATTCAATTACTTACTGAATTAATCCCTTGTCCCTTCATAGTGATTTGTGTGTGACTCTTTAGGTTCATCTTTCAGCTAGACTTAGGCTAGTGTCGAATACTATTATTAATTCAATCTAATTAAATTAATAATTCTTGATCAACCCTTGACCAGATCAAGAAAGCCCATAACTACGAGTGGCCGTCTAGCAAAGGTACATGGCACTAGAGACTAGGCAAATCCATGTGAACTTTTAGGCTCTCGAGTCCATACGAGTACGATCTTTTTGTCTACCGGTCTCCCGACCTTAGTCTAGGGCATGAAATTGGGAGTCGGTTCCATCCTAGACTAGGTGTCTGTGCTTAATACTTGAGATTGCGTTATGCCAAATTGCTCATCATAGGAACCTCTTCTTCCTATTCGACCAATGACTGTGGCCACAACTTTATAGAGCGTTGACGCATCTCCAAGTGCAAAGCAGATACCTCTGTCATGTTTTATCAAGAGACGAATCCTCTTCTTGGAGCTCATCGTCCTCTCTACATACTTTGAATGCACTAGACAAGGCTTATGATGATCATGTCTGAGACATGATCACCTCTCATACAAATCAAAGATACAGTCATCGCATGCACGTGACTGCCGTAATCCTCAAATATGTGGACTACTCCCGTACTTGTTAGAAAATGGTGACCAGAAAGCCAATTGGATTGGTAGTTTTGGGAACCATTTTGCAATCTTTATAAATGTAATATTATTTTGATGAATGTAATAAGCATTCATCTATGGCACCATGTGTTTGTTGTGCTTACTATTTACGTTGAACGGGTTGTAATGTCATAAAAAATGCCCACTGACCGATTGAATAACCTATGTAGTTGGGCTGCGCATTAGATGGCAACTATGAAACCAACTTCTGAGAGTTGATCTGAAACGTTCCAAGTGGAGGACCTTGAGACTGGGCATCGAGATTCCTATAGAGACTTGCACTAAGTATTGTATTCATTAGATGAGTCTCGTGTTTTATCAACACAGACATGGAACGTCTATGCAATTTAATGAATTAGTTGACAAGGTTGTTACATGATTGAACTGACTCGCGAGAATCATCATATGGAAGCCTTGGAGGCTTGATCGGTATAACTTGAATTCTCGGCTCCGATAGTACAAGATTAGTCCTTGGACTTGAGGCATCATGGGAGTCACATGCATATGATGACTATATCCCAACTGTGCCACGACTCGTGAGACCATACTTGGGTATCAGTAGCTTCGTCACCACATTGCTGTGGATGGAAGGCTTGGACAGATCAAAACCATTTTGATCTAACTCCATTATGGGCTTAATATCCAACTTAGTCCAACCAAGTGAAAGTTATTTTGAGTTTAGACCGAGACCTCATCATGTGTAAACATTGCATGCATAAATATCAAATATATAAAGCATTTAAATAAACGCATCACATGCAATGAAATTGAGTATACCCCTAGTGGATGATCACGAACTCAACCTATGTGACGTACTGAGCTCGCAATGAGTCTAAGGTCTGTCTAAGGTGGCCCCTATGCTATTATGAAGTAATATTATTCATCAATATATGGATGGGCATTGTGATATCTCCATGGATCGCCTTCTCCATGGGCCTCCTCCTTCGTAGGCCTTCTTCTCCATGGGCTTGCTCAAAATTAAAAATCTCACAAAAAATGTCCTATACTACTCTCATTATAATTGAATAAGAAATCTGGATCAAAAGTCAGGGAGTACATAGGGAGAGAGATAGCAAGGTTTATTATTCCAAGGCTAAAAACAAGGAGGAAGGACAAAATAAAATCACAAGGGTACACAGGCCCACCCAACAAAAATTAAAAGACATACATATGGTCTAGGGCTCTGTGATCATCCATTCACATTCATTCTAGCACATAATAACAATTAATCATACTAGACAAGAAAATGAACATCCCAAAAGTTTCGTGATATCCAATATCCTAACAAACAATTATATGCAGAATATAATAAACTTAAAATTCGCAACTCATATGGATGATTAAACCTCGTATATCCAATGCACACAATTAAAACAAATCAATTAAAGCAATTTAACTCTAGAAAAAATCTAATTTTCTTCAAATTTAAATCAACAATATTAATATTTTTCAGAAAATATGTAGAAATTAAAAAATCCAAGTTTTTGAAGAACGACAAAAAACGGCCCAATCGTCAGCCGTTAGCAGCAGCAGCGCAACAGCCGCACAACCGGTCACGCACACTCGCGCTAGCCCCTTACAAGCATGCGCGCGCACACTGCCTCCCTACGCACGCTGTGCACTGCCTCTCGACAGTGCACTGGTACAATACCAGTTTTTCTCCTTTTTTTATTGATTTCCACACATTAAACTAAAATTAAAATAAGTATTTTATTAGAAAATCTAATTTTCATAAAATACTTAAATCATACAAAATTGCAAAAATTAATTAAATTAATTTTCTCATATAAGTATCCAAGAATAAGAGAAAACATATTATGCTTCAAAAGCAATAAAGAACATGTTCTCATGCTTATTCACATAATACCATAGCCCCTACATTGAACTGGATCCTGATACAACATGAAAGGGCACTGCGACGTGCGAGTGGATCGGCCCGGGACGCGCAAGCAGAAGTGGTTAAAAATAAAGGGCGTAAATTAAAATGAAAACGCAATAAAACAATAGTTCTAAGGGATGTACCTTTGGAGTTCTCGAGCGTTCAATGTAGTTAATAAAATTAAACAACAATAAAATTACCGGAACTAGGGGTAGAATGTAAAACAAGAGGAACAAAAAACGTAAATCAAGAATTACCTTTTCTTCATTTATTTCGAACCTCCTTCTTTTGATTCGTTCACCCAAGGCCTCAATGTAGAGACCCTCTAAAGTCGCGTCCACACCACATTGAAACTTCAAATTCCTCAATTGAATTTGCTAGAAAAGAATTTAGGAGAAGAACACACCAAGTGTGCACAAGAGGGGGGTTCAGCCGAGTGGAATATTGGGAGGAGAAAATTATTTTCTTGCTTTGCTTTGTATTTATTAGTTATTCCTAATAACTAATATACATATTTATAACTTGAATGGTTGCATTAAAACATGTCTAGGTTTATTTAACATGGCATTTTCCAAAATAAAGTTGTTAGTCAATAATTTTCTTTTCTAATCATTTTCACAAACATAATTAATGGGCTTAGGCCAATTTTAATTAATTAAAATACCAGGCCCAATTAATTAAATTCAATTTAATTAAAGTCCACTTATTAAGTCCATCATATATTTAATATAATTAAATATATGAATCCAATAAGTTTTTATTAAATAATAAGTCCAACTTATTAAATAATAAGCGCAAGCCAAATATAAATTAATCCAATCAATTTATCATTGGGTTTATCTATCCAATGGATCCTTCTCATATATAAGTAATTCGATTACTTACGGAATTAATTCCTTGTCCCTTCTCGGTGATTTGTGTATGATTCTTTAGGTTCACCTTTCAGCTAAACTTGGGCTAGTGTCCAACACTATTATTAATTCAATCTAATTTAATTAATAATTAGATCAACCCTTGACCAAGAAAGCCCATTACTATGGGTGGCCGTCTAACAAAGGTCCATGGCACTACAGACTAGACAAAAATCCATGTGAACTTTTAGGCTTCTAAGTCCATACAGGTATGGTCCTTTCGTCTATTGTCTCCCGGCCTTAGTTTAGGGCATGGAACTGGGAGTCGGTTCCCATCCTGGACTAGGCATCTATGTTTAATACTTGAGATTGTGTTATGCCAAATTGCTCAACATAGGAACCTCTTCTTCCTATTCGACCAATGACTGTGACCACAACTTTATAGAGCGTTCATGCATCTCCAAGTGCAGAGCAGATACCTCTATCATGTTTTAACATGGGACGGATCCTCTTCTTGGAGCTCACCGTTCTCGCTACATACTTTGAATGCACTAGACAAGGCTTATGATGATCATGTCTGAGAATGATCACCTCTCATACAAATCAAAGATACAGCCATCGCATGCACGTGACAGCCGTGATTCCTCAAATCTGAGGACTACTCCCGTACTTGTTAGAAATGGTGACCTGAAAGCCAATTGGATTGGCGGTTTTTGGGAATCATTTTGCAATCTTTATGAATGTAATATTATCTTGATGAATGTAATAAGCATTCATCTGTGGCACCATGTGCTTGTTGTGCTTACTATTTACATTGAATGGGGTTTAATGTCACAAAAAATGCCCACATACCTATTAAAATGGCAGCTGTGAAACCAACTTCTGAGGGTTGATCTGAAACGTTTCAAGTCGAGAACCTTGAGACTGGGCATCGAGATTCCTATAGAGCCTTGCACTAAGTATTGCATTCATTGGATGAGTCTCGTGTTTCATCGAAGACAAATATGGGACGTCTATGTAATTTTAATAGATTAGTTGACAAGGTTGTTACGTGATTGAACTGACTCGCGAGAATCATCCTATGGAAGTCTTGGAGGCTTGATCGATATAACTTGAATTCTCGACTCCGATGGTACAAGATTACTCCTTGGACTTGAGGCATCATGGCAGTTACATGCATATAATGACTATATCTTCAATGTGGTCATTATAAATCTTTTCTAGTGTAGTCGGATTATATATTGAGGATGATGGATTTCAAGATAGAATCCATCCCCTATCAGTATATGATGGATATATTCCTATGCGCTTTGAAATAGTTTAGACTCTCTAAGTCTATAACCATAGCGATTGATCGACTAGGAAATTGTTTCTTTTATCGATCAATAGAGTAAATGCATCTCAAGTGTTCAACATAGTTGTCTGGTCCAAGATGGGAACTGACGTCCAATTTCATTTGATGGATGACTCAAAAATTAATTAATTGGATCAATTAATTAGAGTTTGGGCTCAGATTTATTTAATTGAATTAAATAAATCTCTAGACTTACTTGGGCTAAAATTAATTCAATTAATTATTATCCAATGGACTTTGGTTGAACTTAATTTAATTTGATTAAATCAAGCCCGGTCCATACATAAAGTCCAAGTCATTTGAAGGAGGTTGCAGCAAGTTAAGAAGGAGTTGAAACTCCTCACCCTGATGAAGATAATGGAATGTTTATTTCATCATTGTTGAAAATTATATGCATGTGTGTTATAGGTTGGCTTGGAGGCAAACTTGAAAGTTATTGAATTTTGAATTTAATTGTATGTAATATAAAAAACTATACAGATATCAATGTACATTTATATATCTATATATATAATTATATATTATATATAAATTACAAGGCGTCGTTGAGACTTTTAGGCGACCTCGCTGTTGCCCTTTGCAAGCAAAAGGGGCGATGACGCCGTTGCCCCCACAGGGGGAACCTCGCCGTCGCCACTCGATTTGGCGAGGCAACGGCGAGAAGGCGATCACCCAGATCCATGGCGAGGCTGCGACGCTGGATTTGAAACAAATCTGGATTTGAAAATTAAGTAAACATTAATTTAAAATTTAAAAATTTAAAAATAATAAAAGAACTATTAACTTTTTATCTTTAAACATGGTAGTTTTATATACTTTTTTAGTATTTTGATATTATAATTAATATATTATATAAATAAATATAGTTTATTAAAACATATTTAAATTAAATAATAATTTAATTTAGTTAGTAATATATACTTATTATAATCATTTATTATTTTATTCATATAAATATTTAAATTTAAAAAGGTTAATTTTAGTATATTAAATTTTGTATTGTTATTAATTAATTTAAAATTTAAAATTATATATATTTAGAATTCTAATATTTAGTTAATATACTTTATAAATAAATATAATTTCTTCAATATATCAAAACTAAATAATAAACAAAAATTAATCAATAATACATAATTATTAAATTGATGTTCTTTAGAAAATAACATAGTGGGTTTTTTCCTATAAACATAACACAAGGGGATTTCATGCTATTTTTCTAAAACACAGGGGTTGTTATGCAATTTACCCATTATTTTTATGTAATATTAACTTGTTTATTTTTTAATATAAAATAAAGAGAATGAGTTAATCAGTAAAATTACAAAAATTAATTCTTTCTTCTAATTTATTTTTTTTCATATCTAACAAGAGAAAGTCTTTGTAACTTACTTTTATTCTAAACATACCAAATAATTTGAAAAAAAATTATTATTCTTTCCCTCCCCCTCCCTCATTCACTATCATTTTCTTTTTAGTTGAATCAAACGAATCCTTAGTGTTGTTTGTGTAAAATTTCATTACTGACTAAGGAGTGTATTTATAATGATAACTATAGCCTCAATAGTTGCACGTATCCATACTATTATAAAAGAATATTCTTTTCTCGTACCAACTTTTAAATACCAAAATTTACCCCTTGATTCATTTCTTTCGTTAAATTTTTTTCTTATCATAATAGTAATTTCAATATTTTTTAATAATGTCACAATCACAATTTTTTTTCTCAACCCACTATTCCACGTTTCTCTCTCACATTCTCCATATTTGTTTTCCTAATAAATTTTCATATTTTTAATAGACTTACAATTTTAATTGATTCTTTTATCTTTTACCATAACCCACATTATTTTCATCTCGCCTCACGCTACATTTATGTCTATTCACAAACTTATTTTTTAATTTTATATTAATAATTTTTTTTATATGCTTGTAAGGACTACCTACAATAACGATAGCACATAAGGGGTTCCAAAAAAGAGTTCACTCTTTTCCATTCATTCTCAAACAACACCACATTCCGGCTGGCCTCATTACTCAATTCCGACCGAAACCTTAAAAAGCGGGTGTGTACTTTTTGTTTCGGCCCCGACTCTTGCCTGCAACTCGTTATTGTTGGTGATAAAACCCAGCCAAGAAATGAAATTGGGGTTTAGATTCTTGATAGCATGGCAGATATTTAGACAAATTTGCTTCTGTTTCAGATAAGTAAGTAGGTCTTGTCTGAAACACATTTTCTCAAATGACGTCTGAACCCAAGCTTTGGTGAATGCTTTTGTCAGATTCTACTCTTCCTTTGGAGATCCATTTCATGTTTTTTGAATTTTTCCTGCGAGTTGCTTTGCTTCTGATATATATAATTTTTATTTGTGTTGTTTACAGATTTAGTGGTCTTCCAAGCTTCCCCAGCACCCTCCCCCCCCCCCCCCCCTTCTGATATAAAAAGCTAATTATATTTTTAAAAATTTAAAATAAAAAAAAAAGTTATAAAGAGCTGGTGGAAATTGAACAGAGTGGATAATTTGAGTGTAAAGAAAAGTAGTTTGGGAGTGCAGAAGAGTGGAACGGTGAAAAGTTGAAAAATTAATAAATTAAATAAATAAAATATTAAAAAAAATATAATAATTACAAGATAAAAAAAATGTGATATACTAAAATAGTACTCTTGCCCAATAATAAAGTAGAGATCATAGTAATTAACTTACTAAAAAATAATATATGGTGATGTGACATAAAATTTTGTCCAATTATGGGACCTTTTGATAAATTAATATGTTATAACATACAACAAAAACAAGTTAATACAACATTAGTTAATCTCACACTTATCGGCTTTAATTTAACACAAAGTAAACATAATATCAAATTATCTATATCTATATTAATTATAAAATGGAGGCTCTTTTGCGTATAAAAGTAAGTTATTTATGCATTTTTCCAAAAACAAATGTACTTTATATTTACATAATTTATTCACCTCTTTATATTTAAAAAATAAAGCATTTAATTTATAAAGGTCAAAAATAGAAAGGTAACATACTTCGATAATTTTTTGCCCAACATTTTAAACTACTAATTTTTTTTTTAAAGAATAATATAATAAAATATTATTTTTAAATACAAATACAATAGTGTATATTTTTTTTTGAAACAATTCTAAAGAAATACAATGAATTATACGATTATTATTGACAACCCCGTACTAGCACATTTGATTGTATAGAAGAATCTCTTTATTGGACTTGTTGCTTTTAAGCATTTGCGCCCAATCCATCTCGAAATAATCTTCGAAATGCACATGTTCAAATGACTTACAATATGTATTCCTATAAGCCACTAAATCATAATAATTCTTCACCATTGATGCAACATTAATCATGTATACAACGCATATCTTTTGAGACTGATTGCAAGGGATACCAAATTGAGTCCACTTGCAGCTCGGATATTCTCGGTACGTAATTTTGACAATATACGTATTGAGTCCATGTCTATTCTGACGACTTGTAATAACCGAGGCGGACTATAGGAACTTATGGTATTTGGTGACGGTATGCTCAACAGAATTTTGTTGCCAACATGTGAACATCGTGTATGCAAAATCTGTCCACAGTTGGTTGTTAGCTAACATTACACTACTTTTTGCTAATCCCTCACGAAAATAATGGACAGTACGTTGAAGCGTCATCTCAGCTGTTGCTGTCGATGGTAGGCGGCGAGCCCCTTCCAATATTCCATTAATGCATTCTGACATATTTGTCGTCAAAATACCGCATCGCCATCCACCATCATGAGATGCTGTCCATATTTTCTTGTTAATCTGGTCTAAGAATTCAAACGCAACTAGTTTTTGGCTCTTTATCTCTTCCATAATTCGATTGAATTTTCAGATTTGATATTCAGAGCCAACTCTCTAACAAAGATCATTCAACATGATATTTTTTAAACGACTGTTGAAATTAGAACACGCACGCCTCAAGCAATACTAGTGCACGCCGTGAGGTGGCACAAAATTCAAACTTTCACGTACTTCTTTAATGATACCAGAATGATGGTCAGAAATAAGGCACATCCCACATCGCCTCCGTATAACATGTCTGCTCAATTGTCTAAGAAACCACTTCCAAGATTAATACGATTCTTCATCGACAATTGCAAAAGTACCTGTTGATTTCCATTCATGGCAGCAATCAATATTTTGTACTTGTCCTTTGTGTATAAAAGGGTCTCATCTACACTGATAAGTTTGCAACAGTATTGTAGGAACCCTTCGATACACGGTTTTGAACGCCCAGAAGACGTATCCTAGCACATATGCACCGGTTGACGATTGGAAGGTTTTGTGTTTCCATTCAACAATAGTTGATGGATTAAATTTTTGGAGAGCTCCCATGTATTTGGGTAACTTTCGAACTGAGCTCTCCCATGTGCCGTAAATAATTTCACGTGTCATCTTCAAACTATACTATGCCTTTTGCAGTTTGAATGACATGCTTTATTCCGTATGCAGGATTGAATTTCACCATGTTCGAGGGACATAACATTCAATATACATGTATGGTCCCTCCCCCCGCCCCCATATTTGGTAATTGTCCACCTTCCAATTTTTCTGTTTTAAGATCCCTCGCAGCTCCCATCTACACCACATATCTGAAAAAAATAAGTATGAGTAAGTCGACTAATGATGTATGCTTATGCTTATACAAATATACATATATATATAAACTTGGTTGCGCTGCTTACAGACCACTTTCCACTTGATCTTCAAACTCTTACTTACAAAATACTCGCGACGTGCATGTCGTATTGAGTGGTCTTTCACCACCTCGATTAAGGTTTCTTTATTTTTTAAAAGCATTCCCACATCAAGTCTGCCTTCATTCTTATCATAAAATTTTGCATACTTAATGGACGGTACATCAATGGAATCCACGGGTACCCTAACCGCCTTAAGATGATTGGTTTCAATCGGCTCCATATATGCCAACCTAAACAAAAGATTATTCTTCACAAGTACATCTTGACCTTCGTCTAGGCATTAATCAACCATATGCACCAAAATACAATATTTCATCAATTTTATTTTCATCATTTAGTGCATATCGTGATAATGTGGAGGCTCGTTCTGCAACAACATCAAGTCAGTTGGACATTAATCCCGATGGTGATGATAATGAGGCACAAAATGAGCCAATGCAAAATGTGGGCGAGGAAATAAGAAGATTTCGGTGTCAATGAAACAGACGCAATTGTGGAACGGGTAGACATTTTTGACATTTGCAATTGTATAGTTCATTGTATTTTTTTAGAATTGTATAAAAAATATACACTATTATATTTATATAATTAATTGTATTTTTTAAATTAATATAATTTTAATATTATGATTTTTTGGAGTTTAATATGTTGTTAAAAAAAAAATTATATAATTAATTTATATAAAATTAAATTAAATAAAAAGGAGTCGTTGATCCAGTCCACGAATTCAAGTCGTGGACTGGAACTACGATGGATCCAATCCACGCCTTGAGCATTTTAAAAAGAAAAAAAATTAAATTCGAGTCGCAGACTGGACTCCTTTCGCTCTCTCTCTCTCAAACTCAATGCATTATACGTCTCCATCTCCCTCTCTCACTCTCTCCCTCAATGCATCAAACCCACATCCCTCTCCCCCCCCCCCCCCCCAACCAATTTTAGTCACAAATATAACAAATACTTTGATAGTGAAAAAATTGCTTGAATAGAAAGGCTGGATCTTAGAAAAGTAAAGTTTTTTTATGATTTTGTTTAATATTTTATAATATATTGTAAAAAGTATTATTTAAGTCAAAATATTGTAAAAAATATTATCTTATAAAATATTTTAATATTATTTTTTACTATATATATTTCTGCTGAATGGAAATACGAAAAAATTTAAATGAAAATATTTTATTTAAATTTGTTTTTATCAAATTTTATAACACCTCTTTACAAATAAATCACCTTTTCTAATAAATATGTTTGGACTTATTTGATGTATGTATAGGTAATATCCATTTATTTCCAAGGGTAAAAAAATAATTTTTTAAATGCAAGCCACACAAGAAACACATACGCCCTACCAAACTACATAATTTCTAATACCAATATAAATTCTCAAAATATTATTTTTTACACCAGGTGACTATTTATTTGATTTGACCATTCAATACATCATTTCTCAAAAATTCTCTCTCTAAAATTAATTTCACCTAGTGAGTGTTGTGTCGAGGGTAAAATTTTCGTTTTATTATTTCATCAAAATCACCACCACATCATTATTATTAGAAACCACGTAAAAGGATATGATGATCCTAACTTGTATAGAAAAAGACACATTGTTCTATTTGAAAATGTATATTTTTTTTTAATAGAAATATGAAGAAATTTTAATGAAAATACTTTGTTTGGTATGATCTCATTAAATTTTTTTATACCTCTTTACAATTAAACCACTTTTTCTAATAAATATGCTTTGGCTCATTATTAGAAAGCATACCGAGAGGATATGATGATCCTCATATCTAAGTGATATAGAATTAAATAAATAAATAAAAAACACTTTGTTCTTTTGAAAATGTATGTTTTAGTTGAATGGAAATACAATCAAATTTTTATAAAAGTATGAACGCTTATTTGATCGTGTTTGAAAATCAAAATACAAATAAATTATTACAAACAAAATATTTAAATTAAAATATCAAAATAAGTACAATCTCTATTCTATCCCTTGATTCTTCTTTTTAAAAGTAATATTTGACAAATTCAAAGAGTAAATCTTCACTTAGATCTTTTTTGGATTTGAACTTGAATTTCTATGACATTAATTCGAGTGCCTGCAATCCTGAATTAAACATATAGTCTTGACTTGAGATTTGAAAATTTGAAAATAAATTTACCACTTGGATCTTCTTGAGGATATATTTGGATATCTATAAAGTTAATTAGAGGACTTAATGCCTGTAATCCTAAATTAAATGTTATAATTTGTTAAGTACCTTCGATGAACGACTCTATCTCTACCTTGAGCGCTTTGAATGTTTTTAGACTCAAGAAATTGCATAGAAAGAACTATTTGGCCTTCTTCTCTTGTTTCGCTCCTCGTTCAGTAAACTTCAAGGACCCCTTTATATAGGTACGAAAGAGGTAGATTTGTGATATATTTGGGCACCTTTTGTATTATCTCTTTATAATTTAATTTAAAGAGATAAATACATCAAATATTTAGTATGACATGATTGGTTAATTTGACATTATCTTTTTAATATTTATACATTTTAAAGCGATAAATATCAATTTATTTATTTTGATTTGATTGGAACGTACATGCAGTTGCACCACATGGTGCAGTTTGATTAGCTTAAATATTTGACTGCGAAGCATTATTTAACTGGCCGACACACTTTATTTTGACACTTGTCGGCTATTTATTTGATAAATATATATATATATATATATATTAAAATATCAATTAAGTTGACTATTTACCCTTGGAATTAATTTCATAAATTTCAAAATACAAAAAAAAAAGAATTATAATTGATAGTTAATATATCATTTTCCACATGTCATTATTTAATTAGGCACAAAATTAATCTGTTTACAAATATCGGCTGGAGATCTGTTCAAAGATATGTTCTTGAAAGTGTAATTTTCAAAGTGAATGAGTAGCGAAAATATGAATCAAATTTGAACGGGCTACAATATCATCAATTTGCTTTAAATTTATTTTCTTCTCGACATTTTTATATTGGACCGCGTCAAACTTGGGCTGATGACTAGTGTACTCTATGAATTAGGTCATTTTAATATGTTCAGCTAACCAGAGTCCACCTCAATACTCGGCCCACTTGCTTAAACAAAATGAAGTTGGCCTCCATTTTCTTCTACAACTCTTTTACAGAGTCAGCAAATTTCAACTTTGAACATCTTCCCTATAACAGTTGCAAAGTTTATTTAGACTAAGCGTATGTAACTGATGCCTACATAAGAAGTTTAAATCTGATTATCCGGCATTTTATGTCCTCCTGTTCTTCTATTCTACAAAGTGCTTGTATTACTGCTCTTTTGAATTTTTTGTTTCATATTGTCTGCCGATGAGAAGCTTTATGCTCATATTTTTCTCTTCGAATTTCAATTCAATTGTCAACATAGGAATCATGAGCAGAAGGTACATAATAATTTTGTTTTGTTTATTCATCCTACTGATTACATTTGTCAAAGAGTTTCATGACTTGCTTGGTACTAGACTTCATCTCTTTTCTCAAGATTGGTTTTCCAAGAGATATCAAGTTTGAGAAGTCATTTTGATAGACACGCATTCCAAATTTGATGAAATTATTGTTTTCACCATATAGGGCCATGCAAACATTGGCTAAGTGGGCCTTGCAAACATCATCTTTTCCAATACAAAGTGGTGTGCTCAGCATTTTTCCTTTGGGTCACAGATACTTAATATATGAGGCCCATCATATCATTTCAAGTCTTTGAATTAATTTAAGTGTGGTAGAAAAATTTAGATGTACCACGGTCTAAACTGAAGTTGCAATTTAATGACTGCAATTCTTTAATTGAGTTTGAATACATGTAGTTTATTTGCATTGATTTTTTTCTAACTCAATTAAATATATATATATTTTTTTTGTGTTTGTGTTTATCAATAACTCAATGAAGTATATCTTTTATTTTTGTGCTTTGATAGGTTGCAACATGGTTTACTTCAAAGATAAATTTATCCCTCCCAGCAAACATTACTTGTCATCCTTGATGATCACAATCAACCTATAGAGAAAGATACAATGTTGGTGGTTTACTCCCCCTTGGTTGGTAGAAATGTGAACTCATGGCCGAGATTAACAAAGCCTTCCTTCTTGGATGAATGGTCTCAAGAAGTTTTCTTGAGCAAGACCACTAAATTTACAAGCTACCCGCCATGAGCTTCCTCGTCATCAACAATTAAATGACATCGTCCCTTTACCAACTTTGGGCAATTCCATCGTTGATGGCGATGCAAAGTGGGATGGTGATCTTAGCTTACTAGAGAGTTCCTCTACATCAAAGGATATTGGGAGTGGGCTAAAGATGTACTTAGCCATTTTTCGAAGATAATTATACTTCATAAAGGTTTACGACGCCATTTACACTTTGATGTTTACTTATGATTACAATTCTGAAATTGTCAAGGTATTTTGTGAAGCATGTTACCACCTTACGAATAATTTACTTACTTCTGTCAGAGAGTTATCCATTTCACTGTGGGATTTACATGACCTTGCTGGACTTTTCATAACGGGTTGCTTTTATGATAATATCATACCAAATGCGCTAGAGCTTACTAAGATTGACGAGAAAGGAGATAGATTTATTTTTCGTTCCAATAAGTATGTACTTTACACTTACCACTTACTTCAAAGCGATGATGGTAACCAGTGCTTCCATGTATCTATCGATAAATGAGTTAAGTTTTGGTCTAAGCATTGAATGGAATCTCAAGGATATAACCTACTTAGCAGCATATTTAGCTTGTTGGCTCTGTGCATTTGTTCTTCCTGGTAAGGATGTCAGCTCCATATGTTCAAGTACCTTCAAGATGTCTTCCATGATGGCGAGCACCCGATGAGTTAGCCTCATTATTCATGTATTGGTGAGTATTTATGAGGGTTTAAATACTATGGTAACTTCGCTGAGACTTGCTTGCACAAGTCCCTCTTTTCATAGCCACTTTCTCTATGTGTCTAGCGCATTACTTCAAGACTCACTATCCAGTTTGCCAAAGGTTCTGTGGCCCGAAAATGATGAGATTTTCTAGTAAAGGGGGTGCAAAGTATTATGACCCACGAGAAGCATGCAAGCGAATTCATAAGGTCGAATTCGTCTGTTGGACTTGTAACATGAATGTAAAGAATGAGGCTTTAAAATTTGTTGACAATGGACATGTCAAAAAGTTCTAATATAATTGCCTTATTGCAATTCATCGAGTTATCTTACACTTCATGAAGAAGATAAAATTCATTATTGAGCCATACAGTCCTCATAGATTTGACTGCCAATTTGGGTATTATCAAGACATACCAGGAATCATTAAATATGACAGACGTGTAGCCTCTTTCGAAGAAGAACATTGTTATTGATGCTTGTGCGTTCTGTCCAAGTCTTTGTCAAAAGCTTGGCTCCCCTGTCTGCCTACTAAGACTAAAAAATTCTCTTCAAAAGCTTATAAAACAAGGTAGACAGGTTAAAATCTATAAGACTTTTCTTGATGACAATCTAGCATGATTTACTAATACAAATCAACTAAAATTACACTCAAATGCAATAAGCATAGTGACAAGCAAGTTGATGGTGGCGAAAGTAGTTCTCCACATACGCGTGTTCCTTCTGTTGTTGCCAAGTGTAATCCTCAAGTTGTAGTTGCGGATGCAAGTAAAAGAAAAGGCTCTTCACATAATTTGAAGGATATTGACAGTAGTAACAATGATTGTCAGTGAAAAGGGCTAAAGAAAGAGTTTGCACCTTTATAAGAAATCGAGGTTGATGATAGCGCGTCACAATCTTCTTTAGTGGATTTTGTTACACAGGTCATATCTCCTAAATTGAATAAGTATCTTTACTAAGTTTCTCTCCTTATTCTATTTTTAGTTAGAAGATGAAA
Organism: Sesamum indicum; assembly: GCF_026168435.1. Lineage (NCBI taxonomy): Eukaryota > Viridiplantae > Streptophyta > Magnoliopsida > Lamiales > Pedaliaceae > Sesamum > Sesamum indicum. The sequence goes on along the minus strand of NC_142665.1, from coordinate 9,530,678 downwards.
TCTTATATGCTAAAAACAATGAGATTTCTCAAGATAGCCAAGTATTGACTTTGGGGCCTAATTTGTTGGCTACAACTCATCCACTTGGACTAGGATTTAAGATAAAACAACCTCCTTCTCATGCTTTTGTGTCGTAATTTGAAGGCAAAAAAGTCATCCTTAATCAACAAAAGTCCTCAAGGAAGACTTGAAGAGTTTAAGTCCTTTTCTTTTAAATTTGTCTAGGACCTAATCCTTTGTTGAGTTTGTTTTTTCTTTTTTGTTGTTCTAATGTCCCAGTGCCTTGACTTAAAATATATTTTATCTTGTAATCTTTCAGCACACTTAGGTATTTCCTATGTCAATAATTTTATATGAGAAATACTAAGACTCTATATGTTATGACAAAACTTAGAAATGTGCCCATGTACCTCATTAAGAGGATCAAGTCATTATGTAGTTCAAATTATAAAATATTTATTTGAAAAGAGCGAGGTTGTTTAGTTTGTACTCATACTGGCCATGAGGCTTTTTTTTCCTTTTTTTATTTTTTTCATATTTTTTGTTCTCTCTTTTTATTCAAGCATAGTATCACATCAGGAATTTTTCATTTATCGGGCTTATTCTCAAGCCATCTTCAGCTACCAACTTATATGCACCATTTGTGTAAGCTTCTTTGACAACATAAGTCATCCCATTTTGATAAGAATTTATTAGTCGTTTGATGTGTTGTAATTATAAGCCTCCTTATTGCGAGTACTAAATCACCAACTGGAAAAGAACGGAAGCGAACCTTCTTATTGGATGCTTTAGACAATCAAGCTTGATAACACTGGAGTCTTTTGTTGTGCTTTCCATCTTTTTTCATCGAGAGCTTCCAATTCTTCAAGTCCTATCTGAGCATTTTCTTCTTCAATGATGGGATTTGTTGTTCAAGCGGAAGGATTGATTCTACTCCATAAACCAACACATTGGGAGTTGGTTGTGTAGGCGTAGAGCTTCTCCAATCCTTTCATGCCAATCTTGTTTGACTTGGCAACCACTTTCTTTAGTAGGCTACACAACGTTTTGTTAAATGCTTCAACAAACCCGCTGGCAGCAGCGCAATACATAGAGGAATTTCTTTACTTAAAACCAAACTTTTGGAATAATTTGTCTATCAAGCTATTGCGAAAGGGCTTTCCATTATTGGGTGATGATATACCTAGACACTCCCTAACGCTAGATGATATTGGTGTGGATAAAATCAATGACATTCTCTTTCTTCATTTCTTCAAGAGGTACTGCTTCAACCTATTTAGAGAAGTACTGTTGCAACTCAAATATACAAGTGATCACTCGAGGTTTTTGTCAACACAACATCCAAACCACAATCGTCGAAAGGCAATAAGGTAGCTCAGGTGATTGGTGGATCATTTGTGCATCTTCTTGCATAGTCCATGCAATCTTTAACCATAATAGGCCAATAATGATACATCCTCTTTATGTGGAAGTGTAGCTTTGATCCATCAGTATCGGAAACTTCAGAATGAGTTTATTCCATAGCTTAATTTTTTTCATTAGCATTTAGATAGCATAGAAAAATTCCATCAAATAATAGTTTATAGAGTGTGCCTTTGTAGTAGATCAAACGAGTTGCCCACTATTAGATTTCGATCAGCAAACGTGGATCATTGGTTAGTTTTTCGTATTTCAAATAATTGACCAACGTTTGTCGCCAATCTTCTTCTTCAATTTCAAAAACCTCCATGATGTGATTTTTCTCTTCTTGGAACATCTCATCTCCTCATCATCACTGAAGATTGGTGGTATAATCCAACTTTTACATATTGGCATATATGCTTCTTTATCGGTCATAGAAAGTGTTGAGGTGAGTTTTGCAAATGCATTGGTAGATGATCAAGTTCTACATCTCCTAGCCATCGCATTAGCCTTTTTGTGTAATTATATGGAATAACTCAGGATTTTTGACTTCTTAAAGACCGATGAGTTTATTGATTACTAATTGAGAGTCTTCATACACCCTGAGATACTTTATGTCAACAACCATTTCCGATCCAAATATTAGAGCTTGATATTCTACAATATTATTTAAACAATTTTGAGTCAACGTAAAGGAGTTAAGCAGTACTTCTCCTTTGGATGTAATGTGACGTCCGTAGGATTTTATACATAATTGAGACACCAATTGGTAACCATTAAGAAGATTTTAAATTTTATAATAATAAATTATAGGTTGGAACTGAAATATAATAAGACTTGAACAGAGTAATTTGGAGCTTTATTATAATATTGGGAGTAAATTATTTTAATTAAGAAATTAGGTAGAATGTAATGCATAATTATATATATTGGTGCTTAATGAAATTATATAGTACCGAGAAATTGATAGAAGATTCATACAAATATTATAAAAGTATATTTAAGAAATGTTAAAAAGTTATATTTGAGAAATACTATAGTTATTAGAAAGAAAAATGAGATTCTCATGATAATTCAATTTAGGGATGTTATTTAAGAACTATTGTTATGAAGATATAAGAGGTTTGATTAAATGAATTCTTTTGAGTTAGTTGATAAATTAAATATATACCTTAAAAGTTTTGGAAGTCTACTTACTTACAAAATGGAACTAAGGTTTGAATTCCAGTATAAATTAAATATTAAAAGATTGGTGGGAACGTATAAATATTATTTAATATTTTATTAGCATTTATGATATTCTAAATATATTGATTATACGTATAATACTTTATTATAAAATATGACGACAAAATAGAAGGTTGAGCAGTTTCTCTGTGTTAATTGAATCATTTTGAGATTTGAAGTATGGAGAATTGAATTTATATATATATGTAGATATCATATATATTGACTGATTATATTTGTTATTATGTATTATCGAACGTAAGATGAATGATTATGTGATCATAAAATTGATTCGTGAATGAAATCAAATGAGAAAGTTATTGATGAGAAAATAATTATTAAATAAAATTGAACGATGAAGTAAAGATATTGATGTTGTGATTTAAAATAAAAGATGACTTACCCAACTAAGAAGGGGCATACTGCATTGGCTTATGATGATATGATTAATGACGAATTATGTGTTGTCATTAATCAATGGAGATAATGTATCATATCATACAAGCTGTGTGTTGTGCGATATGAGTGGTGATGAGATATTATATGAGCTGAGTGCTGTCTGATATTAGTGATGATGGGGTATCATACGAGCGCTGTGTTGTGTTATATTGGGCAAAAAGAAAAAAAAAATATTGTGATTGAGATGATGATGATGATAGCCGGCAAAGGCCATTAGGTGATGCACTCCAGTTTGGTTAAGTGAGACCCTAAGCAAATAAACAATAACGTCAAATATTATGTCATGGTTGACGTTCGATTCTCGCATTAGTGTTGCATGACTATAGGCATTGAGTATTTTGTGATTACATAACGAATATTGGTTGATTGGCATCATTGCATGAAATTGGTCTTATGTTGTATATGCCATATGTGTATATATACATTTAGGCTAATTACCGATGCTTATTGAGTTGGCAACTTATTTTTTTCCACGTACTTTTTCAAGAGATAGAACGTAGTGACTCATCTAACTAGATCATAAGTAGTTGTCAGCCTTATAGGTGGGTCAGCAGTGCCATCGTAAGTCGGGAGCTTTAGTTATATAGACAAAAATATTAAATTGTGGTTGAATTGAAACTTAATATTTTTTAATAACTAGATACTCCATGTTTGTCATTTTTTACATGTGATAATGAAGAATGTTATGCCAAGATTTTGATGAAGTATTTAATTCGCTTGAGGTGTATACCAAATGTAGATTATATCCGCTATCTTACCGGGATAAATTTGAGTTTGTTAGGGTAATTGAATGTGATTACAGAGGGGGTATCACATGTAACAAAGACAACTTCAATATTGACTCATTCTCTATGGGAGGCTCGATCAAAGTACATCTTCCAAAGAGGAGTAATTTAGATCATAAGAACATCTTCATCTGGTAGGTCATTAGCTAATTCTTACGAGGTACGCATGGGATGATTAGCTAGAAAGTCTACTAGAATTTTCCCTTTCAAAGTCTTTCGGCAAATGTATGTGATCTCAAATTGTTGTTGTTGATGGTACATCTTGCGAGCTTATCATCATCATCATCATCATCAAAAATCTTTTGCATAGCCCTTTGATATGTGGCATCAGCATTTTTAGCCCAAAAGACATGAGTTTTTAGCAATATATACCTTTAGGAGTGCGAAATCCTATCAATTATTAATCCACCGGAGCCATACGTATTTGGTTGTAGCGGATACTCATCCATGAAAGATAAAGTTTCATGACCCATAGTGGCGTATATCATTAATTCAGCAATTAGTACCGGGAAGTCATCTTTAGCACATGCATTATTCAAGTCTTTGAAGTCAACACATACTCGAATTTGCCCGTTCTTCTTTCTTACAAGGACGATGTTGGAAATCCACATAGGATACTTGACCTCTTGAATGAAACCGACTTTGATGAGTTTATTCACTTCGCCTTTAATCAATGGATTAACTCAAGTTGAAATCTACGTCGTCGTTGTTTGACCAGACGAGTTTCTTTCTTTACTAACTGGTGGTGCACAGCTATTTTTTGGTCCCGATATTTCTTTGTAGGACCATGCAAATACATCTTTAAACTCATGCAGTAGTGCTATGCAAGCTTCCTCTTCTTCTTGGGTTAATAAGATAGTTGTGTAAATTGGCTGAGGATCTTCAACATCACCTAGATTGACTTTTTTCAATTCATCCACAATGATTTTAACACCCTCCACAATGGTAAGCTTGGGCAACGTCTTCTTCAACCCCATTACTAGTGTAATTAGACAATGCTACACTTTTCCCTATCATTATCATCATCAAATTGTGTTTGCGTGAAGATCGTGGTTTGCACTTTAACCTTCAAGACTCTACCACGAGATATAGTAAAAGTTGTTTGGCGCCCTAGTCTAGAAGGAATCAAACATCTAAGTTTTTGTGTATGCAAAAGACATGTGGTTTTTCTTCGAACGTGTTGCCAACTTAAACATGCCTTTCTTTTGATTCGCCATTCTTTTAGATGGACCTAATCTACCATAAGCAGATTGGTTGTAGTTTGTTTCATGCACCATTCTTCTATGGTGGCTAAGTTTATTGAAAACAGATTCTCCTTGATTTTTTGCCCTACTGTCATCTTCAGTTGAAGAAAATTCTTCGGCACCATAATTGCTATGGACCCTTTTAATGGAGATGCGGATATGCTTAGGAATAGTAAAGCCCAGGTCTACTCGAGAATCTTGAATTGCATGTCCCTTTTTCTTTAGCATTACTTAGGTAGCATTGAGCCCATTAAGCTTATTGTTGGTAGCTTCATGAAGGAGTTTCCCAAGGCTTAATTTTTCTTGTGGGTTATATCTAGCTTTAACAAGAATTTTGAAGGCTTTAGGATCGAATCCTTTCCCATCTTTGGCCAATGCCTCATGTCCTCTTTCTTCTTCTTGAGTTGAGGTCACAAACTTTTTGAATGGAGGCTTAAACAGTTGCTTCATACTAATTTAAGTCAAAGGTAAAGTCAGATTCTTTGATAATTCGGCTTCAATGGTAGACGAATTATGCTTTCCATGCTTCAATCACCATGTGACTTTGGTTTTTTCCAGGGTGGAACCTTTTTTTCTTCTTTTTTAATATCCTTAATATAGTATTTAGTGTAGGCAAAATGAGGCTCAACTTTGGTGAAAAGTTTGTTGTCATTGACCACTTGTTTTACTATACCATCACGAATATTTGAAACGTTGATGTCGTGTATAGGGGATCATGGCACTTTCATGAAACTATGGACGACCAAGAATTATGTTATAAAAAGTTTTGGCATTTATAACATGAAATACTGCAGTCAATACCGTATCATGCATAGTCAGTTGTATCCTTATAATGCCAGCATCCCTTTGTCCTGCTTAATTGAGACCTTAGATCATAGGTTGACTGTTTGATAGGGATCTCCAACTCTTTCAATGTTCATTAAGGTAAGATACTACACCACTTTTTGTTCGCATACATATCCAATAACGAACAAAGAACAATTATGAGGTTAGACAAAGCAAATCTTCATTAGTAAAAGTAATTGTGTTCATACACTCATTAGCCTCAGAGGAATCTTCCTTTTTGAGTAGTGCATCTTCATTGATCAAAGTATTATTCTCATGTGTAGTGTTGCAAGAAGCATTGTTGTCCAACGACTAACAATTGATGGTAATAACATTCGTTGCCACAGTATCTTCCTTAAAAGAGATTTTACCTTGGCGAGCCAGTGCATAACTTTATTATTGAATACGAAGCAATCTTGTATCAAATGCCCAACCAAACGGTGGTATTTAAAATATTTTGGATCATCTATCGGTTCAGCTTCCTCAGGTTGCTTCATTGGGCAGATTGATAAGGTTCGCTTCCAACAAATCATTAAATATCCCAAGACATTGGAATTAAAGAACGGATGTTGTCTGGCTTGCATTTATTTCAAAGTTAGTTTTTTTTGTGATTTCTTGTAAGGAGCATTATTCTTTGGGACAATCTTGTCCTATTTAGTTCTTTGAACTTGAAGGATAATACATTTATGGCCAGTGATTCCTTGCTTGGAGCTTCTGAAGAGGGCTTACCCCCTTTCTTTACTTCTTGCTCTTTCCTAATCCTTTAAGGTTCTTGAACAGATGGTCCTTCTACTCTAGGTGTTGTCATACTTAACTCCATGTCATTTACCCATGTGGCTAATTCTTCAAACGATTTAGGAACGATTCCTTGAAGGATGTGTCGAATGCCCCAATGCATCCCTTGAGTGCACATCTCAATAACAAAAGCTTCAAATAATCGATCTCTGCAATTAAAGCTCAAATGCTCCTCCACTTATTAAATATAGATGAATGGTTCTTATTTCTATTGACGAGAATCGATAAACTCAATGATGCTGACAGTCTTTCTCGCCCTATAGAAGCGATTGAGAAATTCTTTATCTAAGTGTTCCCATCTATCAATTAAGCCAGCATCCAAGTCAATATATGAACCAAACACATTACCTTTTAGTGATTAGAAAAACTACATGACTAAATGATTCCTATATGTTCCAGCTTTGTTGCATGTTACGACAAAGTGAGCAACGTGTTGCTTAGGATTGTCTTTGTCGTTAAATTGTTGGAACTTTAGTGATTGATAACCCATTGGCATCTTCAAGCTGTTAATCCTTTGAGTGTAGGATTTGGAGTAAGTAAGGGATGACCTTGAGTTTTCCTTAATCTTGCTTTTGATGGCTTCCTCAATGAATTCTTTCAGTTAGTCCATGAGAATCGGTCCATTAGATGAAACTTAAAAATATTTTGCAGACTTATCCTTCTCAGTATATGTTGCTTTGTGAATGTCTCTGCTTTACCATGAGCCTCAATACGTTTCCTATAGTATAGTTTTCAACATTATCTGTCTTATTGATTGACCTAACAATTTGAGCATCTTGCTCTCGGACATGTTTTGTAAGTCCCAATAGCTCTTGTCAACCTTGCAAGTTGCTCTTTTATAATTATAGCATTTGTCACCATGACCGAAGCCACATTTGCTATGAAGGAGTAGCTAGACACAAAGTGAGGGGAGGATGGAGGGATTATTTCCATCATTTTCACTTGCATGGCTAGGTGAACCTAAGTCCTAGTCATACTCAGTAAGAGGAATTATCTGAGGAGATTCTTTGAGTTTCTTCGACATGTTTCTTGTAGTAGTACTAATAATTTTGGTACTAGAACTTGAAGACTTCAATATGGCCAGTTTGAAGTTCACCGACTTCACAGTTTTTCTTTGAGCATCCATTTAGGTGCTTCAAATCTTGATGATGGGTAGAGATGCCCCAATGGATGTGGAAAAATTTGTAGCTACTAATTTTTTCTTGTTTAAAAAGTAAAACACAAATAAATTATCACAAAAAAAATATTTCGATTAAAATATCAAAATGAGTTTTCTAATCTATTCCCTGATTCTTCTTTTGAAAAGTAATGTTTGATAAATTCAAAGGGCAAATCTTCACGTAAATCTCCTTTGGACTTGAATTTGAATTTCTATAACGTCAATTCAAGGGCTTAATACCTGTAATCCTAAATTAAATGCCATAGTATTAACTTGAGATTGATAATTTAGAAATGTATTTGCTACTTGGATCTTTTTGAGGAAATATTTGAATATTTATAACGTTAATTCAAGGGCTTAGCGCCTGTAATCCCAAATTAAATGTGTAATTTTTCGAAACCTTCGACGAATGACTCGATCTCCTCCTTGAGTGCTTTGAATATTCTTGAACTCGAGAAACTGCATAGAGAAAATTATTTGGCCTTCTTATCTTGCTTTGCTCTTTGTTCTCTATATCTGTGTCTATGGGTTGAATGAAAATCAAGGACCCCTTTATATAGGTGTGAAAGAGGTAGAGTTGGCTGTGTTTGAACACATTTTGTATCATGTTTTTATAATTTAATTTAAAGAATGACATGATTGGTTAATTTGGCATTATCTCTTTAATATTTGTATTTTTAGAGAGATAAATATCGAATTGTTTGTCTTAATTGCAATGTACATATAGTTTTACGTGGCATAGTTTGATTGGCTTGAATATTTGACTGAGAAGCATTATTTGATTGGCTGAAGCACTTCATTTTGACACTTGATGGCCGTTGGTTTTATGACAATTTATATATAAATTAAAATATCAATTAAATTGACTATATACACTTGAAATTAATTTAGTAAGTTTCAAAATAGAAATAGAAAAAAATTATAATTGATACTTAATATACTTGTCATTATTTGATTAGGTGCAAAATTAATCTGCCTACAAATACCCCCTTGAGACTCATTCACAGATATGTTCTTAAAAATGTTATTTTTTGAAGTGAATGAATCATGATCATATGAATCAAATTTGAACGGGCCACAATCATTATCAATTTGCTTTCAATTTATTTTCTTCTCAATTTTTGAATATTGGTTCACGTCAAACTTGGGCTGGTGACTTGTGTACTCTATGAATTAGGCCATTTAATATGTTCAACCGAAGAGAATCCACCTCAATACTTAGCTCACTTGCTTAAACAAAATGATGTTGGCCTCCATTTTCTTCTACAACTATTTTGTTGAGTCGGCAACTTTCAGCTTTAAAAACCTTCCCCTTAACAATTGCAAAAACCCAAGAATACTTTCTAAACCTTGATATTGCTTCTCTGGTGGAACCATAGAAACACACCGTGTTAGAGTTTTAATTGAATTAAGACTCCAAAGCTTTTTTTCTTTTTCCCCCCGAAAGACATCTGATTTGGTTAAAATTTTGAAAAGTAATTAGATTGGCTGATATTCCAAATACATTAGACTCGAGCTACTTGAATTTGAGTTCGACCGGAACTACAAACCACCAAATTTATTTGGATTAAATATCTGAAATTGATGCCTACATAAGAAGTTTAAATTTGATGGCCCCAACCATGATCATTTGGCATTTTTTGGTTCAATTTCTGTCATATTCTTCAATTTTTTTTCATGTCGTGCCTACAAGGTACTTGTATTAATGCTCTTTTAAATTTTTCTTCAAATTTTCTGCCCATGAGAAGCTTTTGGCTCAAATTTTTCTCTTCGAATTTCAATTCGGTCGGCAACACAAGAGTCTCGCGCAGAAGGTAAACTAAAAATTTTCTTTTGTTTATTCATCCTTCTTATTGCTTTTTTCAAAGAGCTTCCCCCGCTTGCTTGGAACTGGACTATGGAATACTTGCTTCCTTTCTTTTTATCTTTGTTCTCAAGATTGGTTTTCAAAGAGATATCAAGTTTGAAAACTCACTTTAACAGACAAGCAATGCAAGTTTGATATTGAATGAGTTTGCAAAATTACTGTGTTGATTGTCTCGGTCCATGAAAACATTGGCTAAGTGGGCCTTGCAAATGCTTGTTCCATGCAAACATCATCTTTCCCAATCAAAGTCATGTATTTACCATTTTTCCTTTGGGCCATAAATACTTGATATATGAGATCCATCATATAATTGCAATTCTTTCATTTGAGTTAATTGTAGTCATAAATTTTTTGAAGTACCACAATCTAAGATATTGCATTTTAATAACCGCAATTCTTTAATTGAGTGCAAATACATGTGAGATGTTTGCATTGATTTTTTTCTAACTCAATTAATTTTTTTTTGTCCTTTTCACTAACTCATTTAAATATATCTTTTTGTTTTTATGCTTTAATAAGTTGCAACATGGTTTACTTCAAAGATAAATCTTTCCCTCCAAATGACATTACTTGATCATCCTTGACAATCAAAATCAACCCATAGAAAAGACACAAGGTTAGTGGTTTACTCCTCCCTTGTTGGTAGAAACATGAACCCACGACTGAGATTAATGAATTATTCCTACTTGGGAGAATGGTCTCAAGAAGTTTCCTTGAGAAAGACCACTAAAGCATGGACTTTACGAGCTAGCTACCATAAGCTTTCTCATCATCAATAATTAAATGACCTTGCGCCTTTACCAACTTTGGGTTGTTCTATTGTTGAAGGTGATGCAAAATGGGATGATGGTCTTCGTTTTGTCGGAGAGTTCCACTACATCAAATGATATTGGGAGTAGACTGAATATGTACTTAACAAGTACTGAGATAAGTTACACTTCATTAATATTTACAACACCGCACTTTGTTTTTTTTTTTTTACTTATGCTTACAATTCTAACATTGTCAAGGTGGTTTGTGAAGCGTAGTTCCCTATTATGAATACTTTACTTATTTATGCCAAAGAATTATCCATTTAACTGTGGGATTTACATGACCTCACTGGACTTTCTATAACGGGTTGCCTTTATGATGAAGTCATACCAAATGCGCTAGACCTTATTGGCATTGACGAGAAAGGAAATAGATCCATTCATCTTCCAGCAAGTATTTACTTTACGCTTACCACTTACTTCAAAGCATCAATGATAATCAGTACTCCCATGTATCTATCGATAAATGGGTGAAGTTGTCGTCTAAAAAAATTACCAAGAACCACATATCTCCTCCTCGTAAAGAGAAGAAAGTGGTCTGGCCTAAGTCAACTCAAAACCCTCTTGCAGATATCAAAGCTTTTGAGAAATAGTCGACTGTCGATGAGGCCTTATTCTCCAAACTAAGCATTAAAGGGAATCTCAATGAGAAAACCTACTTAGGGGCATATTTAGCTTGTTAGCTCTGCATGTTTGTTCTTCTCAACAAGGACGTAAACTCCATACGCCCTAGTACTTTCAAGATGGTTTCTTTAATGGTGAGCGGCCAACGATTGAGCCTAACTATTCCTGTCTTAGCGAGTATTTATAGGGGTTTAAATACTATCACAACTTCTCCGAGACCTACTCGCACAAGTTCTACTTTTCCTGTCCACTTTGCCTATTCGTGGATAGTGTATTAATGCAAGACTCATTATCTGATTTGGCAAGGGTTACATGACTTGAAAATGATAAGATTTTTTGGTGAAGGGGGTGCAAAGTATTACAATCCACGAGAAGCACGTAAGCGAATTCATAAGTCCAAATTCGTCTATTAGACTTGCAACATGATTGTAAAGAATGAGGCCTTCAAATTTGTTGACAATGGCCATACTGAAGAGTTTGGATATAATTACTTTACTGAAATTCGTTTCAGTTATCTTACTCTTCATCAAGACAATAAATTCAAAATTGAGCCATATAGTCCTCATAGATTTAGGAGTCAATTTGGGTATTGTCAATTCATATGTGTGACTCTTAAATATGATACATGTATAGTCTCTTTAGAAGAAGGGCTTTGTTATGGACACTTGTTTATTCTATCCAAAATATACCAGGGACCCTTAAATATGACTACATACATCAGGTGCATGCTGCTTGCACGAACAATACTAGTCCATCTTGTGTATATGAATGCACATCATGTGCAACCATCCTTTGTTTCCTTCAATGCCTTACATACTTTGCTTCATGTTGTCGAGCTATCAACAACCCATATGATGGCAAATTGACTAATGACGTCCTATCTTCTGCAAAAGATCATGGACATGCAACCAAACCATGAACTATATCACCCTAAGTTTTCTAGGCAGTCTATCCTTCTTAATCAGTGCGCCATGTGTTATCTAATAGCCCATATCACAAGACTAACACCTTGTTCCAATATTATGTGTCAGAAGTGATGTTTGACTTGTAACAGGTGTCTTGGGATAGACTGTTTACCAACTAAATTTTATATAAGTAATATTTTTACAATGCCTTAGGAGACGATTTGAACTTTAGCGTTTCTTTTGGACAAATGAGATGATATTATTGATGCTTAATAAATTTTATAATGCCAATATATACAAGAAACGTTGGGGTTTAGGGATGATAATTTTGGTGAAATTGTAATAATGAGATATAAGAAAAACAAATGTTGAGTTTAAAGCTAAATAATAGAATCTTTATTCATGGATAGATTTTGGTGTATAACAAAGAAAAACAATAAAATGGGATTGATTTAGTACAGCACTATTATCATACATTAGGACTAGTACACTTGGATAATCTTCTTGCTTTTATATGTTGGAAATAATATCCCAAAACTTATCAGTTGGTAATAATTAGAGACGAAACTATTATGGTCCATTTTACAACTCTTTAAAAAAATTATAATTTATCCCCCAAATTTTTAACTTTATATAGTTTACCTCAGAAAACTTTATAAAGTTTCAATTTAGTCCCTAAAACTTTACTGTATTCAATTTTCAATCTGTAATTTAGTTATCAATTAATTCAAATTCTTTAATATTTACCAATTACTTCCATAATTATGTATTAAATTCTTGAGATGTTACATTGTGCCACACCGCCTTAACCCATTGAAGAGTTTAGCATGCAAGTCTCCCATGGTAGACCTGTTTCAAGGGGCTAATAATAAATAACTTCTTCTGGGGAAGCAATGTAGCCACCAAATTTGTGTAATCTTTGCGGCTATTAGGTTGGGTTAGTAACTTCTATGTTGCAAATTAGTTACACATCAAATGTGTAATTCCAACTAGGGGTGTCAAAATGGTTTCAGACCCATGGGTTCAACCCAATCCAACTAGTTTTGAGTTAGATTGGGTTGGTTATATTTTAAAATGAGTTTATATGAATCAAAATTAAATAAAATTATATTTTATATTGATTGGATATGAGTAGGGCATGGATTTAATATAGATATAATATGAGTTTAAATGGGTCCAATCCATAAACTAAAAAAATAAAAAATAAAAAAAATAAGAACCCATTATTTCTCTTTTTTCATATACACACTTTCTAACATGTCTCACACACACAAACTCTGCTTTCTTCATGACACACACTCTCACATCTCTCTCTCACACACATCCCCTCCCTCTCCCTCTCTCTCTCACACACACATACACACACACACAAACAAACACGCTTTCTCACACAACCCTCATCATATACACACTTTCTGGGTAAATGTAAGTTTATTAATAAAATAAGATCGTATAGTATAACAGTACTCAACTGGTTGTTTATCCCTCGACAGGCCAAAGGATACGCCATAATCTATATAACGCACATGAACTAACAGAACAAGATAAATTAACACTGATAATCCTCTGTCTAATATTTTCCACAATAATGGTGACTATTATATTCGGTGGTCGCTCCGTATGCTCAAAGAGTCTCAAATTTCGTTCCCTCCAAATGTGGTAAATGCAAGCAGCCAGGAGTGCACCATAAGCCAAGTTAATCATATGTTTTCCTCTCCATTTCCTTGCAGCCCACTCAACGTCCCGTGACCACTCTCTATTAGGCCATTCAAACCGAACAATCCGCCGAATCGCTGTCAGGCAACTTCTGGCATAACGGCATCGAAAGAATAGATGAGTATGTGTCTCCATTGCGCCCTCATCACATAATATACAGGCGCCTATGTATGATAGCCATGGTTTATCAGCTGTGGATAGTTTTCCCAAAATTGCAACCCATAAGATGAAATTATGCCTGGGGATCTTCAGAGAACCCGAGAGTAGTGAAGACCAACCTATCTTGGGTCCCGGTGGGTTTAATAGCCTGTAAAGAGATGCAACTGTAGGTCATCCTGTCTCAAATCGCCAAATAATGCGATCTGTCTCGCCATGAATTATTGGCAATGCATGCAAAATCTCTAAGCACTCAATGTTCATAACGAGAGGCCAATGCCATTGCAATAACACTGCGGAGCTTGTCCGTCGTCCGAAGCCCAAGCATACGTAGACCCTGTGGGAATCTCTCAATAAGGGGATCAAGGTGATGCCATGAATCATGCCACAGATAAAATGAATTTCCATCACCAATCTGATAGTCTACCATCGATTGAAGGAAGGGGTGTAGACGAAGGAGTTTCCTCCAGCCCCACGAACCACCATTGTCAGTGACCGTCCATACAGATTTATCACGTAACCGCTCGTTATATAACCATTCTACACAGATTGATGTTCTATCACATCGAATAACATTACACAGCTTCTTGCTCATCATATACACACTTTCACCTCTCTCACACACCACCCTCCCCACCCACCCACCCACCCACAAATACACATACAACCCTCAAATCTCAATTATCAGCCATGATAGTTCAATTTACCAACAAATGTTAAAGCAAGTTTGTGTGGTCGCAATTGGTTTGAAGGTCCAAGTTTATAATGTTATTCTTATTATTTCAAATTATTTAGTCACTTTATATTTTTATGTGATTATTTTATTTCATATTACAGGTTATGATTCTGAAGATGATGAAGATTAAGATGAAAATTTGTCTCTCAACAAATATTAAAATTTAGTTGCACGGCTTGGTGTTCATTCAAGATGAGCATTCAAAATTTTATGAATTATTTTCATAAAATATAGTATTTTGTTAGATAGAATCTTAATATACATTGTCATGAGACAAAAATGACGTGTAATACAAGTTTAGTCATATTATATTACAAGTAATATTTATCTTTTTCAATAATTCAAATATTGTCCTTTGTTCTTTTCATTGTGTGAAATTTTAAAATTTAAATAAATAAATAGTTTATACTAACCCGACCAAATCAAACCCAACCCATTTGCAACTCAATCCATTTTGGATCCGTTCATTTAAGCTTATTTTGAATCCGATCCGTTTGGACCCAGTCCAACCTCCCCATTTGCCACCCTTAGTTCCAGCCACAATTTCATTGAAACTTATAAAAGGAGGGCGAAGTTATGAATTGAAAGATCAAATATATGAACGCAAGGATAAAATATATAAAATGTTGGACCAAATATGTGAAAGTGAGGAATAAATGTACAAGAGATTTAAGTTATAGGACTAAATATGAAATTATGATATATATATATATATTGTAAGTAATTAATAGTGTAATATTATAATTTCACCTTCTTTAAGAAAATACGAGTCTTCTTATCATGTATGTCCTTTTCGCACAAAGTAGTATCAAATAATGACCAAGGAAAAAAAATTGACCATAGTCAAATATTGTTATATGTCTTGGTTAGATTTTCATCTCTTTTTCTCACTCCCTTTAGTTTTGGTATATAAAAATCATAAGATGAAATCATTTTTTATTTAAGGGATAATTATATTTACACCCCATAATTTTTAATTTATTTATACAAATTATTTACAGTTTTTGCGTAAATATAAAACTACCCTTAATAGTCGAAAATGAGGAATAATTTGAATAATAATGTTGATGTTTTTTGGGGCATATGTGTAATTCTTTGGAATACTAGAGTGGTGTTTTGTAATTGATGTTAACGTTTCTTGTGGTTGTATATATATAATTTTTCAAAAGATAAAAGTGATTTGTGATAGTATTCCATAAGTTAGGGGTGTAGATGTAATTATCTATAAATTTAAATTAAAAAATGTATTCAATAATAAAACATTTATACCAATCATGTTACAAATAAACATAGGACAACTTAATTTCTTGATTATAAACATGCATATAATAACGAAAAAAGTTAAATATTAAAAGGATCTATATCAGAATAGAAAAGAGAAAGTAATAAAGAAATCAATGGACAGATAATATATCTTGTGCAGATCATATCTAACAATTTATTTCAACCACGAAAAGGAAAAAAAAAATTCTTTCACCGATTAATTTCTGATCAAATTATCTCTATCCATCTTCACATTCAAATATTTAATCTACAATAAGTTTATAAATCAATCCAGGTTACTATGAATTTTCATTTAATATTTTTACTTAGGAAAAAGTATTATTTTAGTCCGTTAAGTATATCTAATTTTAATTTTAGTACGATAACTATGCCCATTTTTGTTTAGGTCCAGTAACTTACGAAATTGCTTACTTTTAGTCCTCTTACAGATTTTCGGACAATTTTACCCATATGAGTGCATATGGACTAAAACTGCCTTTCAAAAGTTGTATAGGGGTAAAATTGTCCGAAAATCTGCCAAAGGACTAAAAGTAAGCAATTTGGTAAGTTATTAGACCTAAACAAAAATGGACATAGTTATCGGACTAAAATTAAAATTAGGCATACTTAGCGGACTAAAATAATACTTTTCCCTTTTACTTATGTCACCAAATTTTATATATAAATTTTACCAATAAATGGATCTATTTATTGGATGAAAACAAATATCAAGAGACTAGGTGTAATTTTTCAAACTTCAGAGAATGTATATTTAATTACACCAAACATTAGGGAAAGTCGATGCAATTATTCCTTTTAAAATAAAAGTTATTAAATATATTAAATATAATTATTACACCTCTAAACTATAGTCAGATTATACAAGTCATTCCTGTCTTTTGGATAATTATACAGACATTCACTGAAAGCATCAATCATTTACACTAACCATTCATACTTTTGAAAAATTAGATATACACCCCTTAAAAACATCAGGAAAAAATATTTTTTTTAGTCCGTTAAGTATGCCCAATTTTAGTTCTAGTCTTATAAGTATGCCCATTTTTTATTAACTCCAGAAACTTGCAAAATTGATTAGTTTTAGTTCTCCGGTCGATTGGATTTATAATTTGCGGTAGAAAATACCTAGATGCATTTTTGTTGATTTATAATCCTATGTGGCTAAAATTATGATGTGGAAGACAAGTTGGCCATCTTTTGAAGGAAAGAAAGGTGACTTTTCTTCTCTCCAAGCTTGCACAAAAGATAGTCAACTTGTTTTCCACATCATAATTTTAGCAACATAGGATTATAAATCAACAAAAATGCATTTAGGTGTCATACCATGTCACTTTTCCAACGCAAATTATAAATCTAATCGACCGGAGGACTAAAACTAATCAATTTTGTAAGTTACTGGAGTTAATAAAAAATGGGTATACTTATAGGACTAAAACTAAAATTGGACATATTTAACAGACTAAAAAAATATTTTTCCCAAAACATCAACATCATCACACAAATTATTCTTACTTCCCGACTATGCACAACACAAAAATAATTCATATAAATAAATTATACATCAAAAAGTATAAATATAGCTGTCATGTACATTTACACCAATCATGTTACCTACAAACATAGGACAACGTAATTTCTTGATTATGACCATGCCCGCATATAACAAAAAAATATCAATAAATGATATATATCAAAATAGGAAAGAAAAAAAAGTAAAGAAATCAATGGATGGATAAAAATATTGTGGAAACCATATCTAACACATTCTTTTCAACCACGAAAAAAGAAAAAAATAAAAAAAAAGGGTTTTCCTTTACCAATTAATTTTACACCATTTAGGAGTATTAACTTTTTTTATTTTTTTTTTCTTTTTTTGCCCCTTTGACTTGAATTAATGCTAACAAATCCTTCTTTCGCAAACCTAACTCCAAATTTAGAACGTCCCATGCAAATATCAAATTAGCACCCGTATCTCTTCTGCCATCTTCTCCAATCCCCAGGAACTGCCACCGCTCCTCGTCTCTCAATGGAGGAGCGGCTCCAACCCTCCTCCTACGACCCTAAAGACAAGCCACCCCACCCTCCGCCGCCCGCCAATGCCGCCGCTTCTCTCGCTACCTACGTCGTTCAGATTCCCCGCGACCAAATCTACCGCGTACCCCCGCCGGAGCACGCCCGCATTGTCGAGGACCACAAGCGCAACTCCTCTTCAAAAAAGACAGGTGGCCGGGGCACGGTCTGCCGTATCTTCATCCCCATTGTGGTCGTCTCCGTCATCATCACAGTCGCGGTTTACGGCCTCCGCTACACCATGTACGATGCCAAGTCGCCGAAATTCACCGTCACGGGCATCCAGGCGAAGAATTTGGAAGGCAGCGGCCGCAGGTCGCCCCATTATGACGTCACGCTGTTAGCCAACAACCCGAACACGAGGATGAGTATTAGTTACCTGCAGGGTGGAAAGAAGGGGACGTTGGCTCTCAAGAATCTGGAAATCGGGAAAGGGGGGATCCAGCCGATGGTAAAACAAGAATCTGGCACCTCGGCCGTCGACGTTCATGTGGTGCTTTCCGGCAACGGCGCGGCGGACATAAAGAAAAGACTCAAGGATGGGACGTCGGTGAAATCGATGGTCCTGAATGTTGTGGTGCCGGTGGAGATCACGAGCTGGGTGAGAAACGAGCGCAAGGATCTAAATGTCACTTGTGAATTCAAGGTGCGGAATTCTCTGACGAGCAAGGCGAAGATCGCTAGCCAAGAATGCAACACGGGATCGTAGCCGTTGAAGTTTCTGATCAACTATCATCATTATGATCATCATCAACTGGTAATCAACAATCATTTGTTTCCACTCATATTAAACATCAAAATTAAAGAAAAAAGAAAAAGGAAATTATCAAAATTAAACGGTGGTAGTATAGCTTTTTAGTTTAATATTTCTTGGAAACTATCGATTGCTTGTGTTGCTTACAGTATTTATTTTTTGGTTCTTTTTTCTTTTAATAATTGAGCTATTACTTCTTTTATTCAATGGATTTTTCTCACCATTTTGGACCTCATCAGATTTAGTCAGATTAATTAATTTAGAAACTTATTATCTTTTTAATTTTCTGGTTTTTGGAAATTTTAGTTCGGGTCATGTGTTTGGTCACGAATTATATTTATTACACGATTGATGTACGTTGTTGTGATGTAAGTAGCTGGATCAAATTTGAATAAAAATTTTGAATTTTATTACAAGAAATATGATTTCTTTTATTATAGTTAACTATGGTTAAAATTATAAAATCGTGATGAAAACGGCTACCCAATGATTATTATTCGTCGGTTTTTCGAGTACTCGAGGCTAAAAGATTAGTCATAATTAAAGACCATAATAAATATTTTTTATCAAAGATAATTGTGCTCAAAACTTGAATTTTCAATTATTTTTTAGACTATAATAATTTAGGAAAAAGTATTATTTTAGTTCGGTAAGTATGCCTAATTTTAATTTTAGTCCGATAAATATGTTTATTTTTGTTTAGGTCCAGTAACTTACAAAATTGCTTACTTTTAGTTCTTTGACAGATTTTCGGACAATTTTACCCCTATGCAATATTTGAAAGGCAGTTTTAGTCTATATGCACTCATAGGGGTAAAATTGTCCGAAAATATATCAGGGGACGAAAAGTAAATAATTTCATAAGTTATTGGATCTAAACAAAAATGGACATAGTTATTGGACTAAAATTAAAATTAGGCGTACTTAGCGGACTAAAATAATACTTTTCCCAATAATTTATAATATAAACAATAATTCATTTTTTTATCAGTGTAATCTGCTTTATATTCAATTTATATCTAATGACATACAAAATCTTAAAGAAATGTAATGATCGTAGTAAATAGTCATTGATTACAATCACGTAACCAGTGTTGGTTGTGCCTTTTGCTAAGGTGGCTAAAACATTTATCATTATCGAAAATTATAACAAATATTTTTACCGTGACTCTTAGCTGGGGTAAATACTTTTTCCATAATGGAAAAGTTAGTTTTTTCAATCAATTTTATTTAATCGTGATTAATAGTATTTACTTACCATAATTTTGGTTCACTCTAATTTAAATTTGTAATTAAAAACAATAATTAAAAAAATAAAAAGTAGAACATGCGGTTTAATTTCCGTACAACATACGAATTCGTTCCATGAGAGTACATATAATTGGCAACGCGGTCTCTTTTTTCAGTGAAATTGGCATTTGTTTTATTGAAGCTGTACTAAGAGGGCGTTTGGCTAAGCTTATAAGCTCCTCAAAATATCTTAAAAGATGTTTGAAAGCTTATATGCTCAGAAAAGGTATTTGACAATTTTTTTAAAAAACCCTTATAAGATCTCAAAGAAAAATATTTTACATTTTATAACCTCTTTAAGAAAAAGTTAACTTTTGTAATATTTTTCAAAACCTCTTATAAGTTGATTAATATATAATTAGACAAATATATCCTTACACACACAACCACATTCTCTCTCACACACACTCTCTCTGTCTCCCTCTCTCTCTCTCTCTCATGCACACACACACTTTCTCTCTAGGATATTAAAAAATTTTATTGCTATTTTTTTTTCAATTTGAAAAGGGAAAAAATATTTCATTGTTTAATAATATTATAGTGAACATAAAAAACTTGCTATTGAAAGTATATTTATTGAAAAAATATAAATTTAAGATATTGTAAATTTTACAACTAGAAATAGTCATTGATAAATAAAAGGGAAAAGTATTATTTTAGTCCGCTAAATATGCCTAATTTTAATTTTAATCCGATAACTATGTCCATTTTTGTTTAAATCCAGTAACTCATGAAATTGTTTACTTTTAATCCTCTGGCAGATTTTCATACAATTTTACCCATATGCAACTTTTGAAAGATAGTTTTAGTCCATATGCACTCATAGGGGTAAAATTATTCAAATATCTGCCAGAGGACTAAAAGTAAGCAATTTCATAAGTTACTGGACCTAAACAAAAATGAACATAGTTATCGAATTAAAATTAAAATTAAACATACTTAGCGGACTAAAATAATACTTTTTCCTAAAGAAAATATCAATTATATATCAATGTTAATATTCGCCCACAAAAAAATTAGATAATAATTCATCATTTTTTGAAAAAAATTATCTATTAAATTCTTATTTGGAGTTAAACAAATATGAACGATTTATGAAAGTATATTTAAAATAGTTAATGTAAAATATGTTAAGAAACAACAACTTATTTAATTCTAATGGTATTATATCCGTTTCGATTATTTTATCAATAAAAGACCTTATTCAAACAAATACCATTAACCTATTATAATTAGATGTAGGAGCTTATAAGATATTTTTAAAAAAATTTAGCTTCGTTACAATAATTTTAATTTAATTTTATATGTTTTAATTTATTCTCCAAATTTACACATATAAAGTTGATATTGAAGTTTTTAAATAATTTAATATTATTAATATTTGCATTTTTCACATTTTTATTACTTTAGAATTTTTTATAGTTTATTTGCCTAGGGTGCAAATTCAGAGAATTATGACGTACTTTAAATTTTCGAGGACATGCAAAAAACGATAATAAATCTCGCCGTTAATCTTTATCTTAAAAAACTTATAGAATTATAGCCCATTGGATGAGGCAATGTTGGGCCCATAAATGAACTTGGCCCAAACCCAAATCTAATGCACGTTTGCTCGACCCATTTAACAACAGAATTTTGGTAACTCGAACGTATTTAGCTATTAATTCAATAGGTTTTATGGGTGTTTAGTTACTTAATTTGTTAATTTTTCTGAAAAAATTTCGTAAAATGATGAAAAAATATTTACGCGTATTTTTTTCCTTTATTATACTTTCTTATTTATTTAGGAAAAAAATATTATTTTAGTCCGCTAAATATGCTTAATTTTAATTTTAGTCCGATAACTATGTCCATTTTTGTTTAGGTCCAGTAACTTACGAAATTGCTTACTTTTAGTTATTTTGCAGATTTTCGGACAATTTTACCTCTATGCAACTTTTGAAAGGCAATTTTAGCCATATGCACTCATAGGGATAAAATTGTCCGAAAATTTGACAGAATACTAAAAGTAAGCAATTTCGTAAGTTACTGGACCTAAATAAAAACGGACATAGTTATCGGACTAAAATTAAAATTAGGCATACTTAGTGGACTAAAATAATACTTTTTCCTTTATTTAGAGTACCGGGCCATTTCTTTTTTATGGGCCAAGGCCCGGCTAAGTACGAGAATCTATTGGGCTACACACAATTAAAGCCCGGCCCAAATGTTCATTATGGATTAAAGAGTAACATTAGTATGTAATCTCAAGTGTCCAAACTCACTTTCAGATATATTGTTAAAAAAACGGGTGAATAGCAATTTATCCCCCTGTGATATTAAAAATGAGCACATTACCCCCCTATGAAAAAAATATAGCAATTTGCCCCCTTATACTTTTTAAAATGAAGCAATTTACCTCCTTATACAGGGAGGTAAATTGCTTCATTTTAAAAATCATAGGGGGGTAAATTGTTGTATTTTAAAAAATATAGGGGGGTAAATCGCTATTTATTTTTTCATAAGGGGGTAATTTGCTCATTTGTGATATCACAAGGGGATTGTTTGCATTTTTCCCTTAAAAAAACTAAATTGAAATCCTCATTCTCAGCCCATCAAAGTGGTTGAGGTCATCAGAGGGTGTTTGCAATAATTTCTATTTTATTGTGAAATAAGTTGTAAAAAAAGTTAGAAATTTAGCAATAGTAAATATTGCGAGTGTTTGAAAAATTAAGATGTTCAATTTTATCAATAAATTGTAAACACGGTGAAGAGTTGCTTATAATTTTTAGCTTATTAGAAACAGTTCAAAAGCATAAGTTACAAAATTAAAAAAAAAAAAAATCTTTATTTTTATCAAAAATATGATAATTAAGCACTTAAGTTATCGCAGATGCCCCTTAAGTCTAACGTGTTTTACCAAAAATTATAATTTATAATAGACTTTTTTGAAATTTGTCATAATTATAAAGGTAAATTATATTTTGCCATCTGAATTACCTATTTTTACACTTTTCCATCGAAATTTTTTCTTGTGTCAACTTACAATCCCAACTTTGTGAATTTTGCACTTTGCTATATATGACTATTTTCTTGTTGATTTTTCTGCCTGAAAAATATAGTATGTTATGCATACTTAAAAATTATCATATCACATAACCCTTAAACATTACATGTGCACTGCATATGATATCTTTTTCACAAAAAAATTGATTGAAAAGCAGTTATAAATGACAAAGTGCAAAATTTTCTAAAGTTGAGATAATAAGTTAATACAAAGAAAAGTTTATACCAAAGTGTAAAAATGATTATAGTTTGGATGATAAAATATAATTAACCCTAATTATAACTAGTCCCTCTTTTTTGAAAAATTATAAATACCCCCTGGAATTAATAATAGTTTAACAAATAGCCCCTACAATAGATGTCACGAGGGGGTATTGTTAGACGATTGTTAATTTCAATGAGTATTTATAATTTTTAAATAATGTGGGAGTTTTGTAATTATGACAATTTTCAAAATAGCTTGTTGTAATTTACTCACAATTATATCTGACCAAATTCAACGATCCCATGGTAAGCATTATTGTATTTGTTATGTGTTTGGTTATTCTTTTTTAGACATACAAATAATATGATAAGTGTAATTACTTGTTATGTGATTGGTTACTCTTTTTAGTTCATCATGTGATTGACTACTCTCTTTATACTTTTAACCAATCACATAATAAATACAGTTCATATGCTATGGGACCAGCTTAAGTCCATTCATTCGAACTTTATTTGAGCTAAAATCTCAGTAATCTGATACCATAATCGCGACAACAAAAATGCTTGAATGTATGTGAACCAAATGGATAACACCCTAAAGAAGAGTAATAAACTACATCAGCACTGAAATATAGATTAGTATTGATGTGATATGATGTGCACTATTTAATATTTTTACACTCGATTCATATACGAAATACCCAGAAATCACATGATTAGTTTACCATGTATAATTGCTTTTTATATAAATTATTATTTGCAAAGTAGTCCTTATACCTTTTCTTTTCTATCTTTTTATATCCAAATAATGAATAGGTTGTTCTAGGAGCACTAGGCAGCTTATATCATGCCCAAGTAGCATGCTGGTGCCTTTATGCAAAACTCAACTTTATTTTTTGGTATTTCCTCAATTAAATATTGGAGTATATCAATGATAATGATTGAACATTGATGATCATGATTATGCAAAAGCTACCTCCTTAAATGTAGAGCAATGATGGCTCCACCCAAAGGTAGGAGTCTCTAAAAAGACATAGCACATTACATACCAATAATGATGGAGAAAGTACTTTCAAAATTTTGGATTATATATTTAAGGGAAAAGTATTATTTTAGTTCGTTAAATATGACTAATTTTAATTTTAATTCGATAATTATGTTCATTTTTGTTTAGGTCCAATAACTTACGAAATTGCTTACTTTTAGTTCTCTGACAGATGTTCGGACAATTTTACCCCTATGCAACTTTTGAAAGGCAGTTTTAGTCCATATGCACTTATAGGGGTAAAATTGTCTGAAAATCTGTCAGAGGACTAAAAGTAAGCAATTTCGTAAGTTACTGGACCTAAACAAAAATGGACATAGTTCGGACTAAAATTAAAATTAGGCATACTTAGCTAACTAAAATAATACTTTTTTCTATATTTAATAAGGATAATTATATTTACATTCTTTAATTTATAATCTGTTTACATAAATTTTTCCTGCCTTTTAAATAATTATACCTACAATTATTGCAAACGTCAATATCATTTACAAAAATTATCCGTATCTTTTAGAAAATTATAGATACACTTCACAAAAAGTTAACATCATTATAGAAACCATCCCTATTTTCTTGACTGTCAGAACAATGATTTATATAATTATACAAAACTGAGGTGGTTTGTGTAAGCGGACCGTAAGTCAGTAGATGTAAATATAATTATCCCTATAAAATATATGTATAATTATATATATGTGCGTGCGTGTGCTTTTGTAGGAAATGAGAATATATGGAGTCATGTAGTGTTAGATAAATTCGGGTAAGAGTTGAACTCTTTCTTTTGAAGATAACATTGCCACACACTGGTGCCAACGATGAAGATAATTTATCTTCGTGATACAACAAATTTTACAATTTTAAAGTAGTAGAATTACAAATTTTGAAAAGCAATGAAACAAAAAAATATTTTGGGAATTCTCTATGAGTACACTAGAATCTTAATTAAGAGCTAAGCATGCTTGAATCTTATTTTGAAACCAATGGAATGAAGCTATTTATAGAAATTGAAAAAATGTGGTTGAATGACATCTCCAATTGAAATGAATGTTTATAAAGAATTATGACTTTTTAAATTGGATGCTCATTATTTTCTTAATGAATATATCATTGTTTCACATTAGTTCAGTGATTGGCACCTATTCTGTTGATTGAATTTCAAGGTGCATAGTGAATCGAGTCGGCTTAGGATCAGTGCGGATCAACCTGAAAAAGCTCGACCCAAGACCAGTCCACTATTATTCATGATCAGTCTTGGAGTGATCTTAGACCTTTAAATGGGTCCCAATTAAGTCCATTTATAAACTCAGGCCCAACCCATGAAGAAACCTGGTTGAGGCTCGGATTAGGGTTGGACTAGGTTAGAATGTGCCTATTTTATTTTTAATTTTTTTTATAAAATAGAGGTTTTCTTTTGAACAGTTGCTTAAATTTATGATTATAATATGAAATAAAATAAATAATAGATTAATCATAGAATAAATCATAACTAGAAAAAATAATAGGTAAGATTATATAATAAAATTAACTAATAATTTGACAAACAAGCTTAAAATAATTACTTAGATGATAATAAATTGAAAAAAATTAAAATAAACTTTGAAAACAATAAACATAAAGCATTAATGGATTAAAAGTACTGAAAATTTAGAAGTAGAACAATAAAGATAATAATTTTAAAGTTTCAAAAATATCAAATAGCTACTAGAACAGTCAGTTTAGGAGAATAAAATAAAAATTACATGCCATTTATTATTTTTATAAAATAAAAAGTGGCACAACAGGCCGAGTCTAAACCCAACTCAAGATCAGGTGGTCCTGGGCCATTGGGTCCGGTTGGTTCTAGATTTCAATACCTAGAATCGGCTTAGTCCCAAGCCAGCTTGGGCTAACTCAGTCCATTTTTTTCATTGATTCAATCTAGTTCTGGACCAGTTCAGTCCACTATGTATCTTCAACTAAATACAATTGGATGATGATTGGTTGTCATCAATTATTATCCATGTCATAAGCTTGTCATAGTGTCACACATTGTTGTGAACCACTTGTTATGATTTAATCCTCTCAAAATAAATCTATTAACTATGTTTCTTGTTTTAATTTATCATCCATAATTTTCAATATTTTTTAGCATAGATAAGTTGTATTATTTCCTTTGTCATGGTTGAATGTCTCAAATTTGCAATTCTTTTTAGATTTTTTTTTTAATTTCATAAGATACATTCATTTAATTTCTTATGGAATCTATATGATTTGATTATTGCAAAATTCTCAAGCACTAACTATAATAGAATTTAACATCAAAATATTTTACTTATCTTTTCATCTATTACCTAAAATTCTAGCCAATTTAAATTAAATGAATTTTGACATGATCCATAAACGTACGGCATATTTAAAAAATACAAATGGATTCTTATAATATATATATATTATAATATGTATAAATATATATATATATATATATTTATAAAGATTAAATTTTACCCAAAAAAAAAAAGTATGGTATAAGTTAAGCATCTAAATTCCCCTTTCCTTTTCTTTTTTACATCTCTTTATTAAAGGAAAAAGTTCGGTCCTATAAATATATATTATTAGTATTTTTAATCTTGTAACTTATTGTATTTACACATTTAGTCCTTTTTTTTATGAATTTAGCCCTGAATATTTTATATTTGGTCTTTTTTTATTGGTCCAGTTTTGACAATTTTGATCCTAACGATCTATAGTTACAAGACAAAAAATAAAATAAAATCTACTGGAATGTGAGAGGTTCCAAACTTGTCAAAAAAGAACCAAATATGAACTACATTCTTAAAAAAAGAGTTAATATATAAATGGAGTAAGTTACAAGATAAAAAACGTTAACAGTCTTATAGTTATAGAACAAAAATATTATTTCATCTATTAGTTATTTATAATAAAGGGGTGAATAGCAAATTATCTCCCTGTGATATTGAAAATGAGCACATTACCCCCCTATGAAAAAAATATAGCAATTTACCTCCTTGTACTTTTCAAAATGAAGCAATTTACCTCCTTATACAGGGAGGTAAATTGCTTCATTTTAAAAATCATAGGGGGCAAATTGTTGTATTTTAAAAAATATAGAAAGGTAAATTGCTATTTATTTTTTCATAAGGGGATAATTTGCTTATTTGCGATATCACAAGGAGGTTGCTTGCATTTTTCCCTATAATAAAGTATCTATAAAGCATTGCAAAATTATAATTTTACTCTAAATAAAATATTTCGGGTCAAATTCCATACTCCAACACATATGTCGACAAAGCAAAACGCATTCTTAACTACTTACAAATATTTACGAATATATTGTTGGTAAGATTTGCATTAAATGTAAGAGATATAGCGTCATTGCATGCGATAGCTAGGATATTTTACTTCAATAATTAATTATATAATATAACTCCCAATTAATTTTATTTTTTTCCGTTTCTATACGGATTCTTTGTAGATAATATTCTATGTCATAATTAAAATAGGCATTAATTACTTTGCTCAAGTATCTTACCTTTTATGTGACTGGCAAGGATTGGTAGATGATACATGGGAGCCTATGAAGAAAGTTAAAAGGGAAAAGTATTATTTTAATCTGTTAAGTATGCTTAATTTTAATTTTAGTCCGATAACTGTGTTCATTTTTGTTTAGGTTCAGTAACTTACGAAATTACTTACTTTTAGTCCTCTGACAAATTTTCGGACAATTTTACCCCTATGCAACTTTGAAAGACAGTTTTAGTCCATATGGACTCATAGGGGTAAAATTGTCCGAAATCTGCCAGAGGGCTAAAAGTAAGCAATTTCGTAAGTTACTGAACCTAAACAAAAATGGACATAGTTATCGAATTAAAATTAAAATTAGGCATATTTAGTGGACTAAAATAATACTTTTCCCAAAGTTAAATATATAAATGTAGATGCAAGCACTCTATTCCATAACTACAAAACTTTCATGCATGGATCAGTCACATGAATTGGATATTGAGATAATATTGGTGACAAAATATTAAAAAGGATAAATTACAACGACCTCAATTTGGTATAATTATAAATATTTTTTTATTATATAAAAAATTATAAGTACTTCATGGTATTTGACGAAATTATGTAATACTTGGATGGAGGTATGTGATTGTCAACTTTGCCCTTACAGTGTTTCTTTATTTTTTAAATTAAAACTTTATAAAAGAAAATTAGATGATGTCGATAGAAAAATTTTAAAACTTATAAAAAATTATCCACTTAGCCCATAAAAAATATCAGAATATTTTTTAAAAAAACATAAAATTATAGTTTATAATCCACTTGAATATTTTGATTAGTTCACCAAAAAAATGGATGGAAACCTAGCGGATTGAGCTAATTTTTAGACGATATTTAAAATCAAGGGGATATTGGTAGTTTTTCAAACAACGAGGCGGTGTTTGTAATCATGCCAAACCTCAGATGAGGTTGTTGTAATTTACTCAATAATTAATTAAAATTTTAAATTGTAATTATAAATAGAATAAATTATGTTGAGCTCTCCTGAAATTTAAATATAATTATAAATATTTACTTGTAGTTTGAGAAATTATCGATACCGCTTGAACTAATTTTCATTTAATATAATTGACCCATTCCATTGCTTTGAATAGGGGTTCACCCTTGAATTGTCCAAAATGCTTTTTGGACCCTGAACTATAATTTACATATTTTCTAAACCATATATATATTTTTATAATATTGTTCATCCAATATCAAATATATATACATATATTTATAATAATGTATTCCAAACATCATTTTTTTTGTTTTATATTTTTCCAATTTTTTAAAAAAAAATCAACAAAAATAAAGTTGATATTTTCACTTCACGGTACAGGGCTTACATAATTGTATTATATATTGGACGAGTATAGATAATTTCTCAAATAATAAATTTTTTTTTATGAATGTATAAAAGTTCTTGGGCGCCTAATGTATTTACCATATATATATATATGTGTGTTTGTGTGTGTGAAAAAGACATTAATTTTGATGTTGTTACAATATAATTATTAATGATGAGAAATGTGCATAAAGTTGTCAAATACAATGACCAGACAAACATATGATAATAATGATTATTTATTGTTACTATATATATATATATCACTAATTACTTATGATAATTTTATACATATTATGTTTGTCATTATTTCTTTCTAATAATGACTTTTATGAAATAATTGTCAAAATTAAGACTATAAAACTCATTATTATGACAAAATTAATATTTTTTATCACTTACAAAAAATTTCGTAAAATTATTAATATCATGGCTATATTTTTTTGGTCACCAATTTTTCCTTGTTTGAAGTAAATTGAGTTTTACCTTTTTTTTAAAAAAATATTTCAAGTGGAGTATAATAGTTTATCTTTTTAACTTCAATCATATTCATTATTTTTATACATCCATTTTCCGAATATAAGATTATATCAATATTTAATTTTATGATATCATCATATTTTTATTTATAATCGATTCATATCGGGGCTCAATAGCACCATACAAGTCGAAGAATTTTCTGTGTTTTATAAATAATAAAAAAAAATTAACCATTTAGCAAACTTAATGTATAAAAATTGTTTAGAGAATGCTGAAAGCATAGAAAAGATTGCTAAGACTCCTGTGGTAATTATCAAATATCTACCCTTGTTTGATACGAGAAAATAAATTCAAAAGAAAAAATTATTTTTTATAATTTTAATAATTAATTATTTCTCTCTTTCTCTCTATATATATATTAGAAAATAAATAAAATGATATTATACTAAAATAATTGAAGTTATAAGAAATTTAAAAATCTTATTAGTAAGAATATTTATCAAACAAGAATAAAAATACTTTTTACTAATAAAAATGTTCATCAAAATGGGCATTTATGCATTTATTCTAAATTATTCAGTTGAAATAAAATAAAAATTACTACCAATAGTGGGGTAGTTTTTTCGACAATTTGGTTATCTTTTCTAAGAAAATATGTACCGGCATTATTAATAGGAAGAAACAAAAAAAAAAGAAAAAATATATACAAGGGTAATAGAATAAATAAAATAAATCATATACATTTTTTTTTTCTAATTTTTTTAGCTTTATACTTTGACTTTTCTGCTCAATTTTAAATGAAAATAAGACTAAATTTTGAATTTTTTTTATATATATTCAATTTTACTGTCGTTCAAACTATTAAATACCATTTTTTTTATACATCCATTTTAATTCCACTTTTTTTATACACCCCCACAAATGCCTAACATGCAATTTTGTAATAATTTAGGTCCATTAATCAATAAATAAAGTGGGCAAGAGAGAAAAGTTTGTGGGATACAATTGTACTTGTGTTAATCATAATGCCAATATCTAATAATTCCACAAACACAATAATGATAATTAATGAAGAGTCGATCTCTTTTTGTTCTACTTACATCATTACTTCTAATTAAGAATTCCAATAAATTATTTCATTTTATATTAATTTTAAAGATATATACCAATTCTATGTGATTTACACTAAATGTGAGTAGCAATTTATCCCCTGTGATATTCAAAATGAACACATTAACCCCATATGAAAAAAAATATAGCAATTTACCCCATACAGGGAGGTAAATTGCTTCATTTTAAAACTTATAGGGGTAAATTGTGTATTTTAAAAAATATAGGAAGTAAATCGCTATTTATTTTTTCATAAGGGGATAATTTGCTCATTTGCGATATCACAAGGGTTGCTTGCATTTTTTCAAATATATATATATATATATATCAAATGAAATATCATATTAAAAATAAGAAGTCCGGCCTGCTTATTGTAACTTCTCGTAATTACGGATGACCATGGATTCAGGTTAGACTTGGATCTGCCCCGATTTAGGGCAAGTTTTGAAATCATAATCGAGTTTCGGGTCGGATCCCAATTTCAATATTCGGATCGGAATTTGAATAGAACTTGGTCCTTTCTGCTTTATATATATATATATATATATATATTATATGCACTCACTTAAAGTATATTTATATATATAAAAAATAGTATGTATTTTATTTATACTTACATATAAAATATAAAATTATTTTTTTTTATAAATTAAAATAATTATAAAAATAGTAATTAATGTATATGTATATCTATAGATAACATATATTTTAACAATTTCAATATTTTAAAGCCTAAAAATGCACATATAAGTTTATAAAAAAAATTAAAAAATTAATAATATTATTGTCTCATATTTACAATTTATATTGTTATTTTTTCTAAAAAGTATTTTTTATATTTTAAGAATATCAAATCGAATCTATCGAATCCATCGGATCCTACATCTGAAGCCGGTTGGATTGCGAAGTACAACAACTTTTTGGCGATTTGTGTCTCCAGTTTTCTGAAATCTATCCCAAACATGACCTGTCATCATCCCTATTAGTAACCAGTTCAAAATTTTAATTGTAACATAGTCTTAGCCCTCTTTTATTTATGATCCTATTCATTACGGGATTAGCACTTTTAATTCGTAACTAATAACAATTAGCACTTTTAATCCGTAACTAATAACAATTAGCACTTTTTCTCCTCGTTCAATTTTCCTCGATAATTTAACACTGTAGACCGTGTGCACCGTACATGGGTGTTACGTATTTTTTGCTAGAGAAAAAATCGGCCCATTTTCCAACTTGAGATTACTTTTGGGGGGGAAATATAACTAAATTAGAAGGAAGAAAATAAATCTTGAAGGAAATTAGGGCAAAAGAGGGGACTTTTCTCTCTTCTGTCTTAAAAATTAAATCACATCCTTCCCATATCTTTATAAATTGAAGCGGTAAATAGTAATTTACCCCTCTGTGATATTGAAAATGAGCACATTACCCCCCTTTGAAAAAAATATAGCAATTTACCTCCCTCTACTTTTTAAAATGAAGCAATTTACCTCCTTATACAGGGAGGTAAATTGCTTCATTTTAAAAATCATAGAAGGGGTAAATTGTCGTATTTTAAAAAACATAGGTAGGTAAATCGCTATTTGTTTCTTCATAAGGGGGTAATTTGCTCATTTGCGATATTACAAGGGGGTTGCTTGCATTTTCCCCTAAATTGAAGTCAAGTAGAAATAATTTAAAGAATCATGTATTTCCTTCTAATAGATCGGGACGAAGGGCCGATTTTCCTTCTAATAAAAAAAACATAGGGCCACATGCGCCTACAACGTTAAAATTATAAATGGAAAAGTGAACGACGACCAAAAGTGTTAATTTTTATAAGTTATAATATTAAAAATACTAATATGTTAATAAATTTAATTGAAAAAAAAATTGGCCTTAATTTTTGAGATAAAAATATTATTTTTCTATTATTTTATACTTAAATATTCCTTGTGGTGCCCAATATTTGATCTATAATAATTCCTGTGCATAATTAAATATCGCATGCGCTTCCACTTTGCAAATATTTTATTTTAACTAAATAAATGATTGTGTATGTGTGTTTGGTCATTTCTTTAAAGGCAAAAATGTTCCAGGAGTAGTTTAAGAATGTATATTAGGGAAAAGTATTATTTTAGTTCGTTAAATATGTCTAATTTTAAATTTAGTCCGATAATTATGTCTATTTTTGTTTAGGTCCAGTAACTTATGAAATTGCTTACTTTTAGTCCTCTGACAGATTTTCGGACAATTTTACCCCTATGCAACTTTTGAAAGGCAGTTTAGTCCATATGCACTCATAGTGGTAAAATTGTTCGAAAATCTGACAGAGGACTAAAAGTAAGCAATTTTCGTAAGTTATTGGACCTAAATAAAAATAGATATAGTTATCGGACTAAAATTAAAATTAGACATACTTAGCGAACTAAAATAATACTTTTCCCGTGTACATTATAAACGAACAAATACAAATGGCAATACGTTATTTATATGTATCTCAAATATAGACATCAATTCCCAATTTTTAATTTGAATTAGAGGAAATTAAGGGTTCATTAAACCTATGTTTTGTTACATTAGGTCAGTCTGATATTACTCAGGTCCAAATTCAAGTAAAAAAGTTTGTATTCATACCCTACTTAATTCATTAAATTTAATTCAAAACTAGACCCAACGAGACCCAATTTTTAGGGTAAGGTCTGACCTAGATCCTTTTTTTTTTTTTAATTTATATTTTTTCTTAATTTCCATCAAACGCACACTGCTCAAAATCTAAATAACTGTAAAATCATTGAAAAATACGTACAAAAACATCGAAGAAAAAGTATTATTATAATCCAAATAACTATAATAATAAATCATGTGTGCAACAAACATTGCTCAAAATCTTAATACAATAACATTAGCCACACAACCCACTGGTTCCATACATACATCGTATTTAGCAAAACAAATATTGTCTGAATTTATATATATCATTCGTCAAGAACTTTGAAGCCAATACGTAATAACAAAATTAAAATACTTCAAGCAAAACACAGACTTTCTATCCAGACATGGATAAACTTCAATCGCATCTTCCCATTGCGATCTAGACATGCACAACTTCAATCAAATTTTTCTTTAATATGCTCAACACTTAAGTTTCAGATGATGCGGCATTATCAACAAATGCATAAGTCTCAAAATAATAGAAAATATAATATTAATAAAAACAAAGTTAATAAGACTAATAATAATACAAATTCGTTTACTTACTCTTTTTGGAAATTGCCAATCATCAACTACCACTAATGCTTCTACAACATTTGGAAGCAAGTATGCACGTGACTCATCAATGACCCGACCTCCGACGCAAAATGCTGCCTCTGATGTAACAATAGTGACAAGTTCTGCTAGAATGTCACGTGCTATCTTCACCAATATGAGTAAGTTTTCATTTTCATTTTTAGTTTCCAACAATTGGAAATGTATAAAAATGTTTTATTGATTTTTGTACGAAAACTGAGAATATGTTTGGATTAGTTGTTTCCAAATATAGGTATATATGTGTGAGAATGTTAAATAGGTATTTGTATTTTTTATGTGACAGAAAGACAACTATAACAAGCCTATATGACCGATATAAATTTGAAATTAAGAATTAAAATAGGAATGCATTCTCACTAAAAATGACTTGACCAAACAAATTCCCACCTACCCAAACAGTAAAAAGTGGAAAAAATCTTATCGAAAATACAACCATACAAATGTTTCTGCCATTGGAAACCTTGCCTCATCTAAATAACTTTCTAACTCCGATTCATTATTTATTGAAACTCATGATTCATAATACCATCTATCAACATCACGTAAAGATTCACGTATTTCAACTCCAAAGCTACTCATTGCGGCGGATTCATCCATTCAAGGGGTTAAACTACCTCCATAACTAATAAACAACTTATACGTATTTCGAACGTTCTCAATATATGAATGAGCATTTTCACCACAAATCCTAGTGTAAAAATATTGTACCAAGTCCATTTTAAACCTAGGATCAAAGACAACAACAACAACTAAAACCAAGTAACACTCTTCCTAGTATTTATCAAACTTTTTCTTAACCATACTTCTAACAAAATTGAGATTACTATTTTCCCACGCAATCATCTTTAAGCGAATTTCACAAACATCAGGAAAAAATACATTTGAAGTTGGATACTTGCGGCCACTAAAATGATGAGTAGCTTCATAGAAATGTAAACACTCATGAACAATTCTGGCTACTTCCCATTATGATTCAGGTGGATTAAACTTATACTGTTTGTCTATTCTCTGTAACCGGGAAAAGACTTCTTTTAGCGGTAAAACTGTAGCAAGCAAGTCATAAGTAGAGTTTCATCTATTAGGCACATCCATAGTTACTCGCCTCTTGTCCACCAAATTACACTGATTTAATGCAATTTAATATTTTTGACTTGCTACCGGAGATTTATTCAAATATCTCACAGTTTCACGAATTTTTTCAATGAGTCCTCTTATTTGATTCAATTCATCTTGCACGATCAATATTTAAGATGTGTGCACTACATCTCACGTGCAATAAATTCCCATCAAAATCAATCAATGAGTCACATATAAGCCAATCCTTCAATTTTCTAATCATGAGATCGCTGTTTGTAGCATTATCCACGACAATTGGAAACAACTTCTTCTCAAAATTCCATTTGTCATCTTACCAGATCTCATAATTGCTCTCTGACATTCTTTCCTTCATATTGTGTCTTTAAAGGTCTGCATATGAGGAAGATGATTGGTAGTGGGCATTGATAAATTTAGATTTTATGTGTTTGTAATAGGGCACATCCTCTCTTTCGATTGTTTTGAGCAGACTCGCTCGCATTTTATTGTCTTCTAGGTTCAATTTCTTTTACTATAAAAAAATGGAATTTGACACGGATCCCCCCAATTGTTCCAAAGCCCATGCCATGTAGGAACAAGTATTGGCACTCGAGAGGAACGATAGGTGGTCGATGACGTCATGATCCTCATTTTTTATGTGTTACTTTTTTAGCATAGCAAAACTGTCACTAGAGGTGTTCCAAAAAAACTATTACAATTTCTGTTCCAAATACTGGTCCAAATTTGGAACTGTAAAATATTGGACCTCTGTTTGGAATAGTATTAAAATTAGTGATGGTCTTGAGATGACCGTTCCTATATGTGATACACTAAATGTAAAACAATAACAATTAGTAAATGTATTTCAAAATAAAGTGCAATTTAGAACAATTTTAGTACGCATGTGGACTAGTATTACAAAACCCATTTCTAAGTATGATTTCTACTTAAAAACTGTTGTATTACAATGACCGTGACTAAATTAGTTCCAATTTGGAACGATTTTTGTGTAATATTAATAGTGTATTGCTAAGGCCATTCCAAATACAGAACAAATGGATATATTTCAATGGGATAGAAACGCCTTCCAATTTGGTGTCCTAAGGCCGTTCCAAATACAGTACAGATTGTACATCAACGACTAGTTTTTAACGGCTATTTTTTGTGCTCCAGACAGTTCCAAAGACCCAAATTTCTCTATATATAGATGTTCATCTCTTTTCATTTAATCTCACCATCTTCTTTCATTCTTCTTATATTCTCTTTATTTCGTTAATCTCTCTCGAATTTTCTTGATCTCTCACTATCCCGCTAATATTTATACTTTCGTTCATCAATCTATCTCAAATTTTCTTTGATATTTGAAGTTATTTTTGTTAGATAACAACTTTAACCATTTATTTATCATTTGATTATATTTATTATACTTTTTTCAATTAAATTTAATGTTATAATAATATATAGCTCTGTGTGTAGAGGACTTATCATGTTAAGATAGTTGAGGTGATGGATGTATGAGAAGAATCTGCCAAGGAGAACGGGTTTTATTCCGAAGTTTGAGGATGGTGTTACTACATTTATATAAAGGGCCAAATCTCAACATGCATATATAAATGGTGAAAAAATTAATTGTCCTTGTCGGAAGTGTAAAAATGAAGTTTTCAAAACCTCGGAAGAGTTAAATCTTGATTTGTATATAAAAGATTTTATGTTAGAGTATTATAATTGGATTTCACATGGCGAGGAGAGGGTGTAAGGAGTACTTTGAGGCCGTAACTGCGCCCCCTTTGCAGGAGGAACAAACACTTGCTGCTCTTGAGGAGGAGCGTACCAATACACACTGGGATGATGCGAGGTAGATGGATTGAGTGCAGATGATGGTTTTTTAAGCCACCCCGCCGGCTTTTTTGTGTTCGAATTATAACAAGGATGGTGCGCTAATAATGGTACGAGGTCTTGTTCTACTGATGACAGGCGTAGTCATATTACGACGGTTGCTATAATCATGTACCTGGGTTGGTAAATCAATTTCACGGATATAGTGCATGTTGTCGAGCAGCCGTTGTGGAACAGTTGCACCCAATCTCAATTGGAGTTATTGCTGGGTTGGTGAATATCAAGGGTGATGGCCATATTTCTAAACGAATATATGATAGAATATCCGAGTGGGATGATCATATATTGCCCCGCCACCACACCCTGTCCCTCGATTACGATATCCAAAGACGTTGGTAAGAGACTTAGGTTTACTTGTTGAGAAGATTGATGCATGTAAAAATGATTACATGTTGTACTAGAAGGACGACATTGATCTGGACTATTGTAAGTTTTATGTAGAAGCTAGGTACAAGATTACGAGGGAGCAAAATCCTAATCGCAAGAAGACCCCATATGCCATTCTTAGCTACCTACCGATTACCCCTCTCCGACAAAGGTTGTATGCTTCAGAAGAGACTGTCGAACATATGACGTGGCATGTCAACCATCAAATGGAGGATGGATCCATGCTCCATCCGTCTGATGTAGAGGCATGGAGGCATTTTGACCGGACATATCCTAATTTTGCAGTAAAGCCCTATAATATTAGATTTGGTTTGTGCATGGATGGGTTCGCACGGCATGGGCAGTACAGTTGTACGTATTCATATTGGTCCGTTATACTTAAATCGTACAATCTCCCACTGGGAATGTGCATGACTTCTTAGTATATGTTCCTGACGATGGTGATCCCTGGTGAAACATCTCATTGATGTTTGTTTGGAGCCGCTGACGAGGGGTTGCAGAATTTGTGGTATGTGGGTGTACTGACGCGCAACAATGCGAAAAACGAGACATTCATGATGCACGCCCCTTTGATGTGGACCGTGAACGACCTACCCGCTTATGGATGGTGTCTAGATGGAGTACTGTTGGTGTTATAGGGGGTCCAATTTGTATGGAAAACACACGTGCATTCTATCTGCAGAACGGTAGGAAGGCGTGATGCTTTGACTATCACAAGCAGTTCCTTCCCTCGGATCATCCGTACTGTAGGAATAAGAAGGCATTAACTATGAATCACGTAGAAAGGAATGTTTCATGTCCAGATTGATGGGAGAACAAATCCGCGAAGGGTTGAAAAGTTTAGTTCTGCAGTTGAAAGGCCGTTGTTTCTCCCAGAGGCTACGATAGCAAGCATAAGTGGACAAAGAAAAGCATCTTTTGGGAGCTCGAGTACTGGTCAACGCATCGGATAAGACACAATATTGAGGTCATGCACATTGAGAAGAATGTGTTTGATAATATATTCAATACGTGATGGATATAAAAAAAAAAATGGAGGACAATCTGAATGCACGGGAAAAACATACATATGTAATCGGTCGGAGCTTGAGGTTGACGAAAGGAGGCTGAACGTGATGCCCAAAGCCTTATATTCTCTAACCAAGGAGCAGAAGACGAGGATATGTGAATGGCCCGTTGTGTCGATATGAAGAGGAGGATAGTTACACATCCAATTTGGCCCGTTGTGTCGATATGAAGGAGCTGAGGCTTCACGGCATGAAGATTCATGATTGTCACGTATTCATGCAGAAGTTAGTTCCAATTGTCTTCCATGAAATGTTCCTGAGCCTGTATGGAGCGAGTTAACAGAGGTCAGCCTTCTATTCCAAATTCAATGTTTGACGATGCTGGATGTAAACAAGGTTGGAAAGTAGTGTCTCGACCATCTTGTGCATCCTCGAGAAAATATTTCTACTAGCTTTCTTCGACTCAACGGAGCATCTAATTGTTCACCTGCAATATGAAACACGTATGTGAGGGCCATGCAATACAGGTGGATGTACCCATTTAAGAGGTAAGAACATGAGTTATATTAGTTTTCTGTAATAGTTATTGTGTCATATATATATTTTCTAATAAATATTAAAAGTTTATTAGAGTTTTCCAGGACTTGAAAATGAAGGTGAAAAACAAAGCACACATTGAGACATCAATTGTAGAGACTTACCATGTAGAAGAATCGGTCTATTCACTTCTCACTTTGAGCCACAGATTCTTTGCAAATGAAACAGGCCCCATAGAAATGACGACCTATGTAGGAATGACACTAGTATCCAACGGTCCATTTTCAACTACCCTGGCTGAGCAAGTGGTGTCTCAAAGAAGAGGTGGCTTAGAGGATTAGAACGTCACATAATTGAGATGTACATCTTGTGCAATTGTAAAGTAATCATGCCATACTACAAGTAAGTCTGAAGATACCAACAGTTTATTCACTATCTAATTTTAGACTTTTAACCTATGTGCTGATATGTATCCTTTATTATTTTTGGCATACAAGTTCTTTATGAATGAACTCTATGACCACCACCACTTGGAGGACCCCAATATTAAGGAGCTTACTCAATTTAAGAATTGGTTCAAATATCGTGTAAGTACTGACAATATAGGTATTAACTTCTCCAAATTCTCCAATTCTATCAATCTTGTTGGTTTTGTGGATTCTGATTATGCAAATGAAAAAGATACTAGAAAATCCACTACTTATTATATTTTCACTTTGTGTGGCTCATGCATAAGTTTGAAATCCCAACTACAATATTTGTTGCATTGTCTACCACGGAAGCTGAATATATTGCTACGATTGAAGCCTTTAAAGAGGCGATTTGGCTCGAAGGTCTCATTAAAGAAATCGGTTTTCTTAAAAATAAACTTACTATTTTCTCTGACAGTCAATCTTCGATTCAACTTTGGAAAAACCCTGTTTTTCACGATAGAACTAAATACATTGATGTGAGGTTTCATTTTATTCGTGACATTGTCAGCAAAGAGGTTATTAAATTGAAAAAGTCAAAACTGAGGAAAACCCAGCAGATATGGGTACAAAGTGTCTTCCTGTCGAAAAGTTTGTTAATTGTTTAAAAATTTTAAATTTGGCTCCTGACTAATACTGCTGCAGGTGAGACACAAGTTCTTTTTGCAGGTACACTTGAGCAGGCCCGTAGGCAGTGATGATAATGCCAGATCGAACGAACTCCGGACCATGTTTCCTTTTAAAGGGTTTTGGTCCAAGGTGGAATGTGTAATATCCTATGGTCCAAAAGACCTTATTTATTCTAGCCCACTTGGAAGCCCTCAAAGTCCAACCCACTTGGCAGCCCACAACCCGGCCCAGTACCCCACCCACTCCTACCCACTTATATTCTAGCCCTAACCTAATTTTATCTCTTATTCTCACCTTCTCCTCTTCTCTGCGCCGATAGTCTCTTCTCTCTCTCTATGCTATCTCTATGAAATCTTCTCCCCAAATCTTCACCGGATATTATGGAGGCTTTTCTTTGCCAAGTTGATGGCATAAGGAAAGCCACCATGCCATTCCTTCTTCATCATTTCTCTCGGTCCTATTTATAGGGGTTCTCTTTCCCTTTTAAAGATACGAGTAACAGTGAGTAAATCTTTTTGCGCATTCTTTGTGAATACCTGTGAATCTAGAGGGTCTTAGTGACTGAAGTGATATATTGATCTGAGTGATCAGAGTGTGGTCGGAGTTCTGACATTGTGGTGTTACCATGGGTCGGTGACTTTGGGAATGGTACTCATCTGTGGCCGAGTTCCTCTTGCTTGGATCTGGTAGATTTTGAGCCGATTTATTTAACAGCGTTTGTTTTCTATTCTTTCATTGTTATTCGTTTAATATTTTTGTAATATTGGTTTGTATATATATTAAGGAGTTTCCTACTCATAATCGTTGTAATAGTTTGAATAGGATTTGTTTGATATCCACTCTACAATGTTGAAATGGTTTTCATGGGCTTCAGAGCTCATAGTCTCCAGACTTCGGATAATTTTAGAATGCTTACAATACAAAATCATTTGATATTTTAACTATTGTATCAATAATTTATAACTAGCAGTGATTTCATTTGATTATATAAGTGATTAATTTCATAATGATGTGATTAATTAAAAATTGCACATATCTAAATTTATTCACAGAATTAATTATTATTTTTCTTTTTTGGTTTTGTTGAATGTTTCAGATGTCAAATTCTCAATCTCAGTTTTATTCTTCACCTACAGTAAACTTATCAAATGCTCCAGGCATAAACAGGGCTAAATTTCCAAAATCAGATTAGTGGTGATTAAGTTGACAATCTTGAGCATGTTTGTGAGAATATGGATAAGTGTATGTGTATGTCAGAGGATGAGGACGACACTTGATTCTAAGAGATGAAAAATGAGGGTAATGATTTCTAGATCACCTTGGTGGGATCATTTTCATAAGTTTCATTGTAAAAAGATAACATTCGAAATACTATATGCAAATATTGTAGTAGGAAAACCAAAGCCTCATCGAAAGTATATGGAACTAGGCCTCTAAAGAACCACTTCAAATCATGCAAGAATAAACCTAATGAAATTCCCACCAATAAAAATCGATTGTCTTTGCAATGAACTCATTTAGGGGAGAGAGATGCCCCTCTTGTTAATTGGAGATTTGATCCAGAGAAAATTAGAGAGGCTTTGTGTTATGTGCTAGTTGTAGATGAGCTCCCGTATAAGATGGTTGAAAATCCTGGATTTAGACATTTCATGTTTGTTGCTTGTCCAATATTTGCTATTCCATCAAGAAGGACAATAACAACATACTTTTTTAATATGTATGTGAATGAAAGAGCAAGGTTGAAGTCATTTATTAAAAATCATGCTCTAAGGGTTTGCATTACTATGTACACTTGGACATCTATTCAGAAATTCAATTATATGTGATTGGGGGAAAAAATCACGTAAAGTAAGAATTAGAGAAGTATCTTAGTGAGGATGCCGAATAATATAAGGAAACGTTTGATATATTGAAATGGTGGAAAGTGAACACTCAAAAGGTTCCAATTCTCTCAAAGATGGCTCGTGATATATTGGCGGTTCCAATCTTCACTGTTGTTTCAGAGGCCGAGCTTAGCATTGGTAACCGTGTTCTTTATGCATTTAGGAGCTCATTATCTCCTAAAATAGTTTAAGCCATTATTTGTGCTGAAGACTGGATCCATAGAGATTCCAAACCAATAACCATAGAAGAATATTTAAGTGAAGTTGAAATGCTTGAGTAAGGTACTTTTTATTTTTCTTTTGCTTTGTTTTGTATTAAATTCTTATACTTTTATGTGTTATATTAATCTTAGATATTTTTTTTATTTTCTTGTAGGGTTGACAAAATCGGAGTTGATTCAACAATCTTTAATATTTGACTAGACTATTTTGGATCTAGTATTTGCCATGTTACGATGTAATTTTCAATTGATGGTTAGAATGTAATGACTTCAAAAATTATTCTATGTTAATTTAGAAAATACAAATATTTTATATATATCATGTAAT
This sequence comes from Sesamum indicum, assembly GCF_026168435.1. Classification (NCBI taxonomy): domain Eukaryota; kingdom Viridiplantae; phylum Streptophyta; class Magnoliopsida; order Lamiales; family Pedaliaceae; genus Sesamum; species Sesamum indicum. The sequence continues at coordinate 9,488,076 of NC_142665.1, read as the reverse complement.
GGCTCCAGTCATCACAAATTCACTCACAAATTTACAAATTCTATTGGTTGGGGTGGCATTCTGGCTCTTGCTACTACTGTTAGGGATGCAATTGTGCTTGTAACTTGTAAGTTGTAAGTAGAGTAATTAATATTAGAGAGTTCTTTTTATGTATGTTGTCATATTTGTACATGTACTTTTATGAGTTGGGTTGACACTTAATGCAGGTTACACTGTGTAGGGACTAAAGGCAGGAAAGATGGAAGAATTTCAAAGGCTAATGATATTGAAATTGCTTTTCTATGTCAAGTATCAATATTTCTCAATTTCAACAAAGCTTCCCAAGGAACCCGAACCCGGCGTGCGGGTATCCGAAATAATCGGGTACCCGCCTTAAAATTGCCTGATTAATCAAGCACCTAACCTAATTAACCTAAACCCGAGAAACCCGACCCATGCGCACCTCTACTGAGCGGTGAAATTTCATGTTAGAAAGTTGAGAATTAGACATAGAGATTAACCACAAAAGTAGGCTTAAATTCTATGAGGATTGCACATACTGTTATGATCTCAATGAATTTAATTTAACTCAATTTACATGAAAATAGGTATAGTTAGTTGAATATAATTTTCTACATACATGAAAGAGGGTGATAATTTTCACGGATAGATTGCACTTAGTAGAAAAGGAATCTTGATAGGATTATTAATCGACCATTGTGAGGATACTCAATTCTAGATTGTCACATATATTTGTCAATCTTCTAACTTCCATTTACATACTCTTTGGCTATAATCAATCATCTTACCCGTACATCTTCGACTCGATTAATCAAAACTAAGTAAATCCGTTAATCACAATAGTTTTTTCATGGGATTGACATCTCCAGTACTACATGATAAATCGTGCAATTGTGGTTAGGACTCATCAACTTTTAGAATTTTTTTTTCTCTATCTTGCAATCTTTGAGCACACCTTGATATTTCCCATGTCAATGATTTCATATGAGATATAAAGAAATTTTATAGTTATGACTGAACTTAGAAATATCTAAGTTGCCTACGTACCTCATCAAGAGGATCAATTCTATTACATAGTTTAAAGTATAAAATATTATTTGGAGAGGGAAGGGTCGTTCACAGTTTATACCTATGCGGGCCAGGATTTTGTTTTTCATTTTTTCTCTTTTTCTTTCTTTTTCTTTTTTTTTTTGCTGATGCAAGCATAGTATCGTTTCAAGAGCTTTTCATTGATCAAGCCTATTCTCAACCCGTCTTCAGCAATCAACTTATCCGCACTATTACACGGGCCATCCCATCTTTATGCAAATTTGCTCCCTACCTGAGGAGTGGTAATTATCAATCCAATGATTTGTAGGCACACATGATTATGGTATTTGCAGACTCATCACGGCTGCTATGGCTGTTGCTGATATAGTTAGATGATGCCACATTTTCCCTATCATCTTCATCATATTAGCTTGTGTGAAGATCATGGTTTGTGCTTTGACCTTCAAGACTTTTGCGTATGATACAATTAAAGTTGTCTGACACCTCATTCTGGAAGGAATCAAGCTTCTATGTTTTCGTGTATGCAAAGGATTGATGTTTTTCTTCGCACGTGCGGCCACTTTAAACATGTTTTTCTTTCGGTACACCACTCTTTTGTGTGGACCTAGTCTATCAAAGACACATTGTTTGTTGGCTATTGAAGACAGATTATCTTGAATTTTCTTCCCTCTTGTCATCTTTGGTTTAAGAAAGCCCTTCAGCTACATAATTGTTGTTGACACTCTTTATGACAATACGGACAGGCTTAGGAGTAAAGCCCAGGCCTACTCGAAAATCTTAAATTGCATATCCTTTTTCCTTTAGTATTATTTGGGTGGCATTGAGTCCATAGAGCTTCTTGTTGGTGGCTTCAAGAGGAAGTTTTCCAAGGCTTAGTTTTTCTTTCGGGTTGTATTCGGTTTTAATAAGAATTTTGAAGGCTGTAGGATCAAATTCTTTCCATTTGTGGCCAATGCCTCATGTCCTCCTTCTTCTTCTTGGGTTGAGGGCCCAAATCCTTTAAGTGGCTGCTTAGACGGTCGCTTCATGTTAATTCGAGTCAATGTAAAGTCAAATTCTTTAATAATTCGACTTCAATGATAGATGACTCATTCTTTCTTATGCTTTCATTACCATATGACTTTGGCTCTTCGGATGGCAGAACCTCTTTTCCTTAGCATCGGCAAAGTGCGACTAAACTTCAGTAAAAAGTTTGCTATCACCAAGCACCTTTTTCACTATACCATTTCGACAATATTTGAAGCATTGATGCCATGTAGAGGGAACCACAAAATTTTCATGCAGCCAAAGGCAACCTGAAAACATGTTATAAGAAAATTTGGCATCTACGATGTGAAATAATGTGGCAGACACCATGTCATCCATCAGCAATTTGATTCTTATAATACCGATGACTCTTTGTCCTCCTTGATTAAAACCTTGGATCATAAGGCGATTGATTGAGAGTTTATCAATAAGGATCCCTAAATTCTTCAAAGTTCATAGACATAAGCTATTAACCACAAAGCCTCCATAAATCAATATTTTGTTCACCTTTTATTCACAAGCGTATCCAGCCATGAATAAAGGATGAATATGAGGCTTAGATTTGAGGAGCAAATCTCCGTTAGTGAAAGTAATTATGGACATACACTCATTAGCATTAGAGGAATCTTTCTTTTCGAGTAGGCCATCGTTGTTGATTGTATGCATAGTATTCTATGAAGCCTTTTTAACATCAAAAGATTCACACTTGGTTGGCATAAGATTTGTTATTGCAAAATCCTCTTCAAAAGAAATTTTACCTTGGCGAGCCAGTTGCATAACTTTATCCCTGAATACGAAGCAATCTTGTATTGCATGCCCAACTAAGCGATCCTATTTCCAATATTTTGGACCATCCTCCGTTTGGCTTCCTCAAGTCACTTCGTTTCTAGTATATCGATAAGGCTAGCCTCCAACAAGTCGTCAAATATTTTGGAGACATCAGAGTCAAGAAATGGATATTCTCCGGTTTGAATTTCCTTCAAAGTCAATTTTCTTTGTGGCTTGTCGTAAGGAACAATATTCTTTGGGGAAACATTGTCTTTTGTAGTGCTCTTGAACTTGAACAGTGATACATTCACGGCCATTTCCTTGCTTGGAGCTTTTGGAAATGGCTCACACCCTTTCTTTACTTCTTGCTTTTACTTGGTTTTAGGAAAATCCTGAATAGGTGACCCTTCAACTCTACTCGTTCTCATACTCAATTCCATATCATATGTTCGAGTGGCTAATATATCGAAGGCCCCATTGCATCCCTTGAATGCACATCTCAATGGTGAAAGCTTCAGATAATCAATCTTTTGCAATCAAGGCTCAGGTTCCTCCACCTATTGATATAATCAATGACTGGTTCTTCTTTCCATTGGTGAGAGTTTGTAAGCTCAACCATCCTTACAGTTCGTCGCGTGCTATGGAAGCGATTGAGAACGGAAAGATCCATTAGATAATGAACTATTGGTTCTAAGCCATCTCTGACGATTAATCAACAATTCGAAGTGCTTTTCTTGTGTAGTCTTGATAAACCAGCGTTTATATATAGATGTAGAAGGATCTCTTTGGGAAGTAAGAAGCCCCTTTGACATCTCTTCATCTGCAAATAATTCTCGATGTGAAAACACGGAGCCAGGGGGCTGATCTTTGAATAGGAAAAAGAGCGGATCTGCAGGGTCCCAAATGAATTGGCTTATTTGACTCTAGTTGTTCATCAATTTGAGCTAGCCTCCATGTTAGTATACTAGTCAAATGTATTGCCTTGTAGTGATCGAACAAACTGCTTGACTAGATAATTGCCATATGTTCGTACGTTGTTGCACGTTTCTTTCGAAATGAGTCACGTTCTGCTTTGGATTGCCTTTGCCATCAAATTGTTGGAACTTTGGTGGTTGATCATTGGCATCCTGAAGTTGTCAATCCTTTGAGTGTAAGGCTTGGGGTAAGTAAGGGATGACTTTGAGCTTTCCTCAATCTTGCTTCTGTTGATTCCTTCAATTAATTCTTTCAATTGGTCCACAGGAATCAATCTGGTCAGAAGAAATTTGAAGCTCCTTCCAAACTCATCCTTCTCAGTATAATGTTGCTTTGTGGATGTTTGTGCTTCATCATGAGCCTGAACTTGTTTCCCCATTATATAACTTATGTCAACATTATCTGCTTTGTTGATCAGTCTAGCAATTTGTGCATCTTGCTCTTGGACGTGCTTTGTAAGTCCTTCAATGGCTCTTGTCACACCTGCAAGTTGTTCCTCTATGGTTGTAGCATTTGTTAGCATAACTGGAGCCACATTTTTTGTGAAGGAATAGCTAGACATAGAGCAAGGAGAGGACGGAGGAGATTTATTTTCATCATCTTGCCTTGAATGGCTAGGTGAGCCTAAGTCCTCGTAGACGTATTCAGTGAGAGGAGTCATCTGGTAAGATTCTTTGAGTTTCTTCAACATACTCCTCTTAGTAACACCAATAATCTTGGTAATAGAGCTTGAAGAATTTGATATGGCAAGTTTGGAGTTTACAGTCTTCGAAAATTTTCCTTGAGTATCCATTTGAGTGTTTTACTTCTTTGCTGAAGGGAAAAGATGAAAGATAGAGATGTCCCACTTGGAGTGCCAAAATATGTGAGCGCTAATTTTATCGTGCCTGAAAAATCAAAGCACAAATAAATTATCACAATAAAATACATGGATTAAGATATCAAAATGGGTACAATCTCTATTCTATTCGTAGAGTGGCAACCTCAAGATCCTAATCAACTATTATAATAATATGGAGTACGAAACTCCTTAAAAATACAAACTGATATTACAACTTATAATAGAATGAACAAATCAAACTATAGTAAAACAGATTCTTAACGAATGCGACTCAGGAAAATCAGATTTCGGTCACACAAGACTAGTTATCCAAATTTTAGACCATGGTTGCACCCCCACCGAGAAACCCGACGAGTAACCTCAGAAATCACTTAGAAACATTCTGTCACAAAGGCCCACAAAGAATGTTCACTCAGAACCAATTTAGGTGAGAATATGAGAGATTCAGATTATTGCCAAGAAAACCGAGAGCAAGAGACCTTAGATAGGTGGGGAAAATAGAAGGAAAAGGAAGCCATGAAACCTTTCCTTAAAACCATCAACTTGGTTTGGCAAAACTTCCATTTCTATGAAAGATATAATCAAATCAAAAGAGGATTTGAGTGTATGAGGAAAGCTTCCATTACTATGGAAGATATGGTGAGAATCATATCAAAAGAGGATTTGGATATAGGAGGAAACAGACGACATTTGAGAAGAAGAAAAGAAAAAGAATCAGATTTGACTTTCAGAACTTAGGCAGATGAATAAAAGGGGCAAACTGGGTCGGGTTAAGGGTCACCGGGTCAACCCGTCGAGTTTAATTTGGTGGGCCTCCTGAGCTTTTCATTTGGGTCCTTGGGCCACGAATTATTAACACTATCCTTTGATTCTTCTCTTCAACAATATATTTGACAAATTTTGACGAATTCAAAGGGTAATCACCATGTAGATCTCTTTTGTACTTGAATTTGAATTTCTAACTTTAATTCGAGGGCTCACACTTGTAATTCTGAATTAAACGCTATAGTCTTGGCATGAAACTTGATGATTTGAAAGTGGATTTGCCACTTGGATCTTCTTGAGAGTATATCTAGATATTTATATTGTTAATTGAGGGCTCAGCGCATGTAGTCCTAAGTTAAACGCTATAAACTGTGGTGCGCCTTTGACGAATGACTCGATCGCCTTTGAATATTGATGAACTTGAAGAACTTTGAAGAGATAATTATTTGGCCTTCTTCGCTTACCTTACTCTTCATTCTCTATCTTTGTGTGTGTTTTGAATAAGATTCAAGGACCCCTTTGTATAGGTATCAAAGAGGTAGAGTTTTAATACATTTGAACACTTTTTGTATTATCTCTTTGTAATTTTATTTAAAGAGATAAATACATCATATGTTTAGAATAATATGATTGGTCAACTTGACATTTATCTCTTTAATATTTGTATTTTTTGAAGAGATAAATATCATAAATATTTATATTCATTTGATTGGAGAGTACATACAATTGCTCCACATGGCGTGATTTTATTGGCTTGAATCTTTGACTGCGAAGGATCATTTGATTGGCTGAAAATACTTCATTTTGACACTTGTCAGCCATTGATTTGATGACAAAATATATGTTAAAATATCATTAAATTGGCTTTTTATCCTTGGAATAAATTTAGTAAAATTTCAAAAAAATAAATAGAAGAATATTGTAATTGATAATTAATATATGACTTAACATTTGCCATTATTTAACTAAGCGCAAAATTAATATGCCTACAGTATCCTGTGATAATCAACGCCAAGTTGAATGAGTTTAAAAAATTGCAACTGGTTGAGGTATTATGTCTGCATAGGAGTGTTACAGGATACACGATTGATGACATAAAAGGCATAAACCAATCTATTTTCATGTACCACATTCACTTAATAGATGATTGCACTCCTTTAGTTGAGCCCAGAGATAAATGAATCCAAACATGAAAGAGCTTGTAAAAAAGGAAGTCCTTATGTTGCTAGATGCCAATATAATTTTTCAATTTCTAATAGTCGTTAGGTTAATCCCACACAGGTATTTCTTAAGAAGGATTGTAGTGCAAAATGAGAATAATGAGTTGATACCCACTAGACAGTCATGGTATGATACATGTGCATAGATGATAGGAAGTTGAATAAGGCCACTCGCAAGGACCATTTTTCACTTCCTTTCATTGACCATATGTTAGAACGGTTAGCAAATCATTCATATTTTTCCGATCTTGACGGATACTCCGAATTTTTTGCAAATACCCATTTATCCTAGCAACCAAGAAATGACCACTTTCACATGTCCTTATAGAATATTCACATATAGGAGGATGCTTTTTAGATTATGTAATGCTTGAGGTACTTTCCATCGATGCATGATGGATATTTTCCTGAGCATATTGAGACTATAATGGAGGTGTTTATGGATGATATTTGTTATGTATATCACTTCTATGAATGCTTGCGTAATCTAACAGAAGTGTTGCATCGATGCAAGGAAGTCAACCTCGTTCTAAATTGAGAAAAATATCACTTCATGATAAGAGAAGGGATTGTTTTGAGGAATTTGCTATTTGAAAGAGTTATTGAGGTCGATCGAGCCAAAATTGGAATAATTAAGAAATTCCCACTTCCAACCTCGATAAAGGGTATTCAAAGTTTCCTCGGCCACATCAGATTTTACCCGCCTTTCATTAAAGACTTCTTGAAAGTTGCTAAGCCATTAATCAATTTGCTCATCAAGGATGTCTCTTTTGACTTATCCAACGAATATCTTGATGTGTTTAATCAGTTAAAGTGACCCCTCATTTCGGTCGTTCTTATGCAACCCCCTGTTTGGTGTCTTCCAATTGAAATTATGTGTGGCAAATGACTTTCCAGTGGTGGTTATTCTCAGTCACGAAAAAAGAAGAATCTACATGTAATTTATTACGCAAACCGTACTATTGACGACGCCAAAATGAACTATGCCATCACTAAAAAGGAACTACTTGCCTTTTATTTGATTCTAATAAATTTCATTCATACCTCATTGGTCCTAAAGTGATAACTTTTACTGACCATGCAGCTATTAGGAACCTCTTGAGTAAAAAGGATGCAAAACCACGTTTGATTTGATAAATACTTTTACTTCAAGAGTTTGACCTAGAGATACGAGACAAGAAGGGAGCGATAAACGCTATGGCCGACCACCTATCCCATCTGAGGTTTGAGAACCACATTGTTAACGAAATTCCAATTGATGACTCTTTTCCTGATGATCAATTATTTTCCTTATTGTCTACTGAAGCACCTTGGTATGCTGATTTTATAAATTATTTAGCATCTGGCATCATACCCTCTGACACGAATTTTTATTCGAAAAACAAATTTTTCTCAAATATTCGCTATTTTATCCAGATGAACTTTATCCCTATAAGCATTGTGCTGATGGAGTGTTACGACCATGCTTACTAACAAACAAAATTCGAGATGTTATACATTGTTGCCATTCATCTTCATATAGGGGACCTACCAGTGGTGCTAAGACCACTGCTAAAATTTTTGCGATTAAATTTTTATTATCAACAATATATAAAGATATTTATCAATTTGTGCTTGGGTGTGATAACTATCAACGAGTTGGAAACATCCTGAAACGTTATGAAATACCTCTAAATTACATACTTGAGGTCGAAATCTTTGATGTTTGGGGAATTGATTTCATGGGTCTTTTCCTCCATCATTTGGAAATAAGTTTATTTTCATTTCCGTAAATTATATTTCCAAATGAGTAGAGGTTATAGCATCCCCAACTAGTGATACCAATTTCGTGATTAAACTTTTCAGAAAATCATCTTACCACGTTTTGGTGTTCCTAGAATTATGATTAGTGATTGTGGTTCCCACTTTATCGAAATAACTTGAAAATCTCCTCAAGAAGTTCAGGGTCATCCATAAAATTTCCACCCCATACAATCCCAAACTAGTAAATAAGTCAAAGTGTCGAATCGAAAATCAAGGTTGTTTTCGAAAAATTATGTGCTCCTCCCGAAAACATTGGTCCTCTAAGCTTGATGATGCTTTATGGGCATACTAGACAACATACAAAATTGTAATTAGGGTAACCCCATATCGTTGCTTTATAGAAAACCTTGTCACCTACCCATTGAACTTGAGCATAGTGCTTTTTGGGCCATTAAAAAGTTGAATTTTGATCTCAAATCAACGGGTGAGAGACAAAACCTCCAATTGAACGAACTTCATGATTAGATGTTTATGATAGTGCCAAACTCTACAAGGTGCACACGGAAAAGTGGCATGATCAATGCATCCTCAGAAGGGAATTTAAAGAAGGTAATCTTATTCTCTTATTTAAGTCCTGCCTTCGTCTTTTTTCAGGAAAATTATGTTCTCGTTGTTGAAATACTTCCAAGTTCATAACTTTTTTCCCTATGTAGCAAGTGAGGTAGGAGCAAAACAACTGTTGCTTCAAAGTCAATGGTCAACGTTTAAAACAATGCCTTCTAGGAACTCCAATCGAAAAGGGGGGCAATTTGCAATTCCGTGATCCACTTGTCTGAACCTCCACTACACCCAATAACGCTAACGACTTAAAACAAAGTACTTCTCAGGAGGCAACCCGAGTCATTTCTATTCCTCCTTTTGTTTTACATTTTATTATTTTTTTTTATTTCCTTCCACGATTTTATTCCTTACACGAGCCTGCTCTATATTTTTGCAGGAATGGGATGTCCGAGAGGAAATGGCGAACCCACAAATTCTTTCATTTTTTATGGGATTGACCAAACACGCCAGGACCATGTTAGCTAAACAGAGTCATGTTCGGGAAGCATACTATTTAAAAAAAACAACCAAGAAATTTCCTAGGCACAACATGGGGCTCGCCAACCACTGACCCACATTCTTCAACTTTTAGACCTTGCATAGCATAGCAAGTATGAAGGTCTCCTTTTTCATACTATTATAAATACTCGTTACATTGACAATGAGGTGCTAGATGTGTTTCGTATCTCTGATGATATTGAATATCTATTTGATAAACCAGGGTGGCATAATTTCATGTTTATTAAATGGGGTACATATCCTAAGCTTGTTATCGAGTTTTTAAGGACCTTATATGTTGAGGTCATGTCCGGTCCAAATGCTGATGATGGTCTTATTACTTTTAGACTAATGAACCGATATGTTCGTTTGAGCCTTTTCGATTTTAATGCTCCTTTTTATTTACTTGTAGGGGGAGAATAGCAGGAACCCCCTGCATTTACACCAAACTTCGTTTAGTATGCATTGACTAGACAAACTTCGTGAGATGCCACTCGCTCTAAATCATTTGTCCTTATCAAACCCTAATTTTGTTATTTGCATCGTGTGCTTGCACACACTCTATTTGGTCGAGGTGATAGTGAGGTTAACTTATGTCGTTCTGAGTTATTTGTCATGTGGGCTTGGTTAATGATTTCTCTATTAATAATGATTCATTGTTGGCCCGTCAATTTTTTAAAATCACTAACTTTGATTTCGACTCTATCGTGCTTGGGGGGTTCATTACCTCTATTACTTTGAGCTTTGATGTTCCCTTGTAGGGGCTTGCAAAAGCCAAAGGCAAAAATTGGGTGGACCTCGCCACTTGCCAAACTATGAAAATGATAACGAGAATGGGGGACCGCTACCATTTGATACTCATTGCACCCTAGCCACCCCCTGTCTCACCATTCAAATTTCAGGACAATTGGTGGTGGCTGCAGGCACCGCTCGAAGATGCCAAGCCCGATGCCTATCTGTATACACCACCACCAGTCTCTTCTCATGCTGGCAAGTTATCTTGTGGACCTCGACCCAAACCCTCTACTGCTGACACCCTACAGTAGATACTCAACCAGCAACAACAGCTTCTCGATAGGCAAACACAACTTTATTGACAGCATCTCCCAAATCCTCCAATTCATGTATGATTGGTTCATGACCCAAGGCCACTTTTCCCGTCCTCAATGATTTATTGATTCCCCTCCCCCCCCACCCCCACAATTCTATTTTTACATATTATGTCTAAGTTTGGGGGACGTTCTTCAACTTTTTGTGCTATACTATGAAAAAGGGTAATTCTTTCAGTGTTTGTGTTCGTCTATTATGCCTGAAAAGGTTTGTGTTATGGAACATATGACTCTTCGATGATGCATGGCGCTAAATTTGATGGATGGATGTGATTTAGGAGGTCAATTGATAAAAGCATGAGTGACCATGCTATTATGTGATTATTACTTGGAATAACTGCGGAATTGATGGGGTCTAACAACGCACACTTTGAATCATTCCGAAAGGAAATTGAATGCTCTTGCTCCAAGTTAAATCGTAGTGTCTCTGTGAAGTCATTTCTATTACCCAAACCCGACTTGATCGAGTTTCACATACCTTAAGTAGGACATACGCTCTTCATGCTGGAAAAAACAAACAGAGGATGTAATGCGCCTACTTCGCAGAATCAAGTTGCTTAGTAACCGAGTGCCATCATCACAAATGTTGTCATTCGCATAAACCAGTCATTACAGTTATGAGTATGCAAAGGACTTGAGAAACCATTTTTGGTAACTGGGTGCCTTCATCTAAAATGTTGTCATTCGCGTAAAGAAAAAAAATATATATGACTTCAAAATCGCTACCACGAGCTTCAAAAAAAAAAAAAAAAGAGGATAAAAAAACATGCTCAAAGTGGAGTCAAAACATAAGTTGAAAAGGGGAGTTATCAAAAGAAAGGGAATATGCACTCGGGTAAAAAGAACTAAGAAAGGGCGTGCAGTTAAAATGGCAGAATGATGATATTAGAAGCCTAGAGGTTTAACGAGGACTAGATTGTTTTATTTTCTATAAGGGGAAACAAAGTATTTTGATTTGATTAACCCCGTACCGTCATTACGGTGAGATAACTTTTGAAAAGGAGAGTGTTACATCTCTTACGCCACTAAAGGCCCTTAACTCTGGACTTTTACTGCTTGAGGACAAGTAAATGCTTAAGTGTGGGAACGTTTGATAAGCTTAGATTTTATGTACTTCTAATAGGAGAATACACTCTCTTTTCCATCTTTTAAGTAGAAACGAACGTGATTTATAATCTTCTAGGTTCAATTCCTTCGTAGGATATTGCTTTTGGTAATTTTCCTTTAGCAGGCATTATTCTGGGATAGGCTGGACCAACGTCGCCAAAATTTGCTAATTCAGCAGAGATAACATGGCCATGTCGTGTTCACCAAACACGATCATGTCCTAGAAGCAATTACTGGCTCAAAAACTAAAGAAAACACGACCAAGTCGTGTTCCGTTGCACGGCCATGTCGGAAGTCCTACTATACAGGTGATGAACAAGGCATGCCCCTGATCCTTAAACATGACCATGTTCTCCTTTTGAAAACTGAATTTGAAAAAATTTCCTTCCTTAACTCCACCACGACTATAAAAGGAGGGACTGTGAACGTTAATTGAGAGAGTTGGCTTAAGAGACAAGCCTTGAGATGATTCAAAAAGTGGTGGAAGCATCGAGTTGGCTAGAAATATGGGATTATAGTTCTTTTTAATACTTTCCTCTTTTTAGCACTTTGCTTGATGTATTCCTTAGAATAAATATTCCTCTTGTTCATTATGTTAAAGCCGGCGTTGAGATTTTGTTAAAATAATCATATCTCCCTAAATTCTTTACCAAATTGAGTGAGACCGCTCTCGTTAGAATCGTCTTGAAGAGACGAGTCTGACGGTGGTGGTCTGAGACCGAGATTCGATTGGACAGAGATGAATCGATGGCAAATATGTTCGGTGATTGTTGCTTGAGCCCACTCTCCATGATTGACGAGGTATGGAAATGTTCGTCTTGAAGAAAGGATTCTAATTGTACCATTGGCCTTCAGAAATTCATCCAGACGGCGCCGAAAATTTAGAAACAAGTTTCAGGCGCATGTCTACCAAATGACTACCAAATCCAACAGACGCATGTCGTCCACTTCCTGTTAGTTGCTAACAGAATTGAGGTTTTTTATTGACTAAAACAAAATAGGAGGAGGTTTTTAACCTATTCTGAAAATAGGACGGTGGTGTTTGTATACATTTTAAAAGACAGAGGGGTTTCATGCATTTTGCCCCTTTCTCTTCACCGGAAATAATGGAGGTTTCCTTAGCCAATTTCAATGGCTACTGGAAAGCCATTGTTACCTTCCTTATACACTTTCCCTTTACACCTTTAAAAGGGTGTCTCCTCCTCTAGGTTTAAAACACCGATTGAAAAACCCTTCTGTCTTCTCTCTGGAAAACGTTCTAAGCGAACATATACATTCTTTGTAGGTCTCTGTGACTAAGGTTTCTTGTGAGATCTGGGAGATCAGAACCTTGTGGTGTTGGGTTGGAGGCGGAGAAACCGTGGGTTGAACGGTTCTGTGTGAACGGCCCATTTTTGTGTTCGATTTGCTGGATCTGGCCATTCCTGAGCCAACTTCTATAGATCTGTAATTTAAAAATCTGTTCTTTTATTATTCATTATCATATTTTTTATTTGTAATATTGGTTTGTATATTTTAAGGAGTTTCGTACTCCATATTCTGTACTAGTTGATTAGGGTTCTTAAGGTTGCCACTCTATATTAATATTAGCAAATTTAGAAAATTTGGATTAACGAGGAGACTTATTTGTTAAATGGAAGCAAACTTTAGGGGCGCTAGATATAATTTCCCAAATTACAAGGAGTTTATGTGTGATCATACCAAATTTCAAAAGAAGAAAGTATAATTATCAATTTTTATATATAGTTTTCATTTTGTCACTTGATACTCGTAATTTATTTTCAACATATATAAAAATAAAACATAATTTCTCAAATGCACATTTTTTCCACAAGAAAATGTTAGGAACTGAATTTTGTCAGATTCTGAATGTGTGCACAAAATATATATGCAAAGAAAGATATATATTTACGTAACTCAAAAAAATCTTCTACGTTTATATTGTTGTTGAGGATCAATTTCTATTAGAATTATCTCGAGGGAAACAATGAAAGGTTACTTATCAAATATATATACTAGAACATCTATAAAGCATAATAATATTACAATTTTACCCCTATCCAAAAATTTATCTCTAGGCGTATATTTAATGTTGAGTTAGTTTTCGCGCTCTGATAGAAAATATGTGGCCAAATAATTGGTTGTTTTGTTTTTGAAAAAGTTATAAGTTTAGTTCTATAATTTATGAATGGTGAACTTGAGCATATAGCTTGTTGGGCCGTTAAAAAGTTGAATTTTGATTTCAAAAATCAACGAGTGAGAGACAAAACCTCCAACTGAACGAACTTGATGAGTTACGATTAGATGTTTATGATAGTGCCAAATTCTACAAGGTGCACACGGGAAAGTGGCATGATCAATACATCCTTAGAAGGGAATTTGAAGAAGGTAATCGTATTCTCTTAGTTAAGTCCTACCTTCGTCTTTTTTCAGGAAAATTATGTTCTCATTGTCGGGATACTTCCACGTTCATAAGTTTTTCCCCTATGTAGCAATTGAGGTAGGAGCGAAACAACTGCGGGTTCAAAGTCAATGGTCAACGTTTAAAATAATACCTTCTTGGAACTCCAATCGAAAAGGGGGGCAATTTGCAGTTCCGTGATCCACTTGTCTGAACCTCCACTACACCCAATAAAGGTAACGACTTAAAACAAAGTACTTTTCAGGAGTCAACCCGAGTCATTTCAATCCCTCTTTTTCTTTTACGTTTTATTATTTTTTTTATTTTCTTCCACGATTTTATTCCTTACTTGAGGCTGCTTTATATTTCTGTAGGAATGGGATGTCCGAGAGGAAATAGCGAACCCACAAATTCTTTCATTTGTGGGATTGACCGAACACGCTGGGGCCATGTTAGCTAAGCAAAGTCATGTTTAGGAAGCATACGATTAAAAAAAAACAAGCAAGAAATTGCCAGGCCGTGTTCATTAACATAGTTGTGTTGTGCAGTTATGGGATTTTAAAACGCCAAAAGGTCGTGTTTGGCCATTTCTCTATACACATTACTCGAAATTTTTCATCTTTCTCTCACAAATCTGTTCAACTTTCCTACAAACTTCACAAAATTCTCCCATACTTGCTTACTTGTCACTTGGGATCTCCAAAAATATGATTTTTTTTTCAAATTTCACCGGTCCTAACATCCCACATGGCACCAAAAAGAGCAAGGATAACTGTAGCCTCTTCTTCCTAGGCACAACATGGGGCTCGCCAACCACTGACCCACAATTTTCAATTTTCGGACCTTGCATAGCATAACAAGTATGAAGGTCTCCTTTTTCATACTATTATAAATACTCGATACATTGACAATGAGGTGCTAGATGTGTTTCGTATCTCTGATGATATTGAATATCTATTTGATAAACTAGGGTGGCATAATTTCATGTTTACTAGATGGGGTACATATCCTAAGCTTCTTATCAAATTTTTGAGTACCTTATATGTTGAGGTCATGTCCGGTCCACATGCTGATGATGGTCTTATTACTTTTAGACTAATGAACCGATATGTTCGTTTGAGCCTTTTCGATTTTAATGCTCCTTTTTATTTACTTGTAGTGGGAGAATAGCGTGAACCCCCTGCATTTACACCCAAGGAGTTTTGATATGCATTGACTAGACAAACTTCGTAAGATGCCACTCGCTCTAAATTATTTGTCATTATCAAACCCTATTTTTTTTATTTGCTTGGTGTGCTTGCACACACTCTATTTGGTCGAGGTGATAGTGAAGGTAACTTATGTCGTTCTGAGTTATTTGTCATGTGGGCTTGGTTAATGATTTCTCTATTAATAACAATTCATTGTTGGCCCGTGTATTTTTTAAAATCGCTAACTTTGATTTCAACTCTATCGTGCTTAGGGGGTTCATTACCTCTATTGCTTTGAGTTTTGATTTTCCCTTGTAGGGGCTTGAAGAAGCCAAAGGCAAAAATTGGGTGGACATCGCCACTTGCCAAACTATGAAAATGATCACGAGAATGGGGGACCGCTACCATTTGATACTCATTGCACCCTAGCCACCCCCTGTCTCACCATTCAAATTTCAGGACAATTGGTGGTGGCTGCAGGCACCGCTCGAAGATGCCAAGCCCGATGCCTATCTAAATACACCACCAACAGTCTCTTCTCATGCTGCCAAGTTATCTCGTGGACCTCGACCCAACCCCTCTACTCCTAACACCTTACAGTAGATACTCAACACGCAACAACAGCTTCTCGATAGACCAACACAACTCTATTGACAGCATCTCCCAAATCCTCCAATGCATGCATGATCTTTTTCCCTCCTCAATCATTTATCGATTCCCCTCCCCCCACCCCCAATTCTATTTTTACATGTTATGTCTAAGTTTAGGGGACTTTCTACAACTTTTTGTGCTATTATGTGAAAAAGAGTAATTGTTTTAGTGTTTCTGTTCGTCTGTTATGCCTGAAAATATTTGTGTTATGGAACATATTATTCTTCGACGATGCATGTCACTAAATTTGATGGATGAATGTGATTTAGGAAGTCAATTGATAAAAGCATGAGTGACCATGCTATTATTTGATTATTACTTGTAATAACTGTGGAATTGATGGGGTCTAACAACGCACACTTTGAATCATTCCGAAAGGAAATTGAATGCTCTTGTTCCAAGTTAAATCGTAGTGTCTCTGTGAAGTCATTTCTATTATACAAACCCCACTTGATCGAGTTTCACATACCTTAAGTAGGACATACGCTCTTCATGCTGGAAAAAACAAACAGAGGATGTAATGCGCCTACTTCGCAGAATCAAGTTGCTTAGTAACCGAGTGCCATCATCACAAATGTTGTCATTCGCATAAACCAGTCATTACAGTTATGAGTATGCAAAGGACTTGAGAAACCATTTTTGGTAAACTGGGTGCCTTCATCTAAAATGTTGTCATTCGCGTAAAGAAAAAAAATATATATGACTTCAAAATCGCTACCACGAGCTTCAAAAAAAAAAAAAAAGAGGATAAAAAAACATGCTCAAAGTGGAGTCAAAACATAAGTTGAAAAGGGGAGTTATCAAAAGAAAGGGAATATGCACTCGGGTAAAAAGAAGTAAGAAAGGGCGTGCAATTAAAATGGCAGACTGATGATATTAGAAGCCTAGAGGTTTAACTGGGACTAGATTGTTTTATTTTCTATAAGGGGAAACAAAGTGTTTTGATTTGATTAACCCGGTACCATCATTACGGTGAGATAACTTTTGAGAAGGAGAGTGTTGCATCTCTTACGCCACTAAAGGCCCTTAACTCTGGACTTTTACTACTTGAGGACAAGTAAATGCTTAAGTGTGGGAACGTTTGATAAGCTTAGCATTTTACGTACTTCTAATAGGAGAATACACTCTCTTTTGCATCTTTTAAGTAGAAACGAACGTGATTTATAATCTTCTAGGTTCAATTCCTTCATAGGATACTGCTTTTGGTAATTTTCCTTTAGCAGGCATCTTTAGCAGGCATTATTCTGGGATAGGCTGGACCAACATCGCCAAAATTTGCTAATTCAACAAAGATAACATGGCCATGTCGCGTTCACCAAACACGATCATGTCCTAGAAGCAATTACTGGCTCAAAAACCAAAGAAAACACGACCAAGTCGTGTTCCGTTGCACGGCCATGTCGAAAGTCCTACTATACAGGTGATGAACAAGGAATGCCCCTGTTCCTTAAATATGGCCATGTTCTCCTTTTGAAAACTGAATTTGAAAAAATTTCCTTCCTTAACTCCACCATGACTATAAAAGGAGGGACTGTGAACGTTAATTGAGAGAGTTGGCTTAAGAGACAAGCCTTGAGATGATTCAAAAAGTGGTGGAAGCATCGAGTTGGCTTGAAATATCGGATTATAGTTCTTTCTAATGCTTTCCTCTTTTTAGCACTTTGCTTGATGTATTCCTTAGAATAATTATTCCTCTGTTCATTATGTTAGAGCCGGCGTCGAGATTTTGTTAAAATAATTATATCTCCATATAATCTTTACCAAATTAGGTGAGACCGCTTTCGTTAGAATCGTCTTGAAGAGACGAGTCTTATGATAGTGGTTTGAGACCGAGATTCAACCAGACGGAGACGAATTGACGGCAAACATGTTCGGCGATCGTTGCTTGAGCCCACTCTCGATGATTGACAAAAACTCAAATTGAAGGTATGAAAATGTTCGTCTTGAAGAGAGGATTCTAATGGTTCCATTGGCCTTCAGAAATTCGTCCGGACAGTGCCGGTTTCCGGCGAGAAGGAGGCGAAATTGCAGTTTTTCTTTTTTTTTATTTTTAATTAATTTTGATTATATTAATTAAAATATATTTAGTTGATTAAGAATATTTTTTAAATAATTATAATAATTAAATATTTAGGCTAAATAATAATAATTATAATAATAATTATTTTAATTAAATATATATTTTAATTAATTAAAAATAGTTTTAGATTTAATAATTAACAATTATAAAATTATTTTAAATATAATATAATTTAATTTTTAATTTTAAATAAATTAAATATAATTTAATATTTTAATTCAAATTTAATATAGCAAAATTTAATACTTATTTTTAGGGTTTGAAATGACAAAAGGAATACACAAAACAAGCCAAAAAACGCTTTGTATATTGTATAGACCCATAGAGGGGTATTTTAGTTGAAATTATTATTAAATATAAATCTAAACCGCCGAAAATGATACTAAATGCAGCAGACGCATGTCGTCTATTTCCCGTTAGTTGCTAACAGAATTGGGGTTTTTTGCTGACTAAAACAAAACAGGAGAGGGTTTTTAGCCTATTCTGAAAATAGGGAAGTGTTTTTTGCATACTTTTTAAAAACAGAAGGGTTTCATGCATTTTGCCCCTTTCTCTTCACCGGAAATAATGGAGGTTTCCTTAGCCAATTTCAATGGCTATTGGAAACCCATTGTTACCTTCCTTATACAGTTCCCCTTTATACCTTTAATAGGGGGTCTCCTCCTCTCAGTTTAAAACACCGATTGAAAAACCCTTCTCTCTTCTCTCTCGAAAACGTTCTAAGTGAACATATATACATTCTTTGTGGGTCTCTGTGACTAAGGTTTCTTGTGAGATATGGGAGATCACAACCTTGTGGTGTCGGGTTGGAGGTGGAGAAACCGTGGGTTGAACGGTTCTGTGTGAACGACCCATTTTGTGTTCGAGTTGTTGGATCTGGCTATTCCTGAGCCAACTTCTATAGATCTGTAATTTTAAAATTTGTTCTTTTATTATTCATTATCATTTTTTATATTTGTTATATTGGTTTGTATATTTTAAGGAGTTTCGCACTCCATATTTTGTAATAGCTGATTAGGGTTCTTGAGGTTGCCACTCTACATTAATATTAGCAAATTTAGTAAATTTTGATTAACAAGGAGACTTATTTGTTAAATGGAAGCAAACTTTAGCGGTGCTAAATATAATTTCCCAAATCACAACAAGAAAGTATAATTATTGCTAATTTTTATACATAGTTTTCATTTTGTCACTTGATACTCATAATTTATTTTCAACATATATTTTAAAACATAATTTCTCAAATGCAAATTTTTTCCACAAGAAAATGTGAGGAACTGAATTTTGTCAGATTCTGAATGTGTGCACGAAATATATATGCAAAGAAAGATATATATTTACGTAATTTAAAAAAATCTTCTACGTTTATATTGTTGTGGAGGATCAATTTCAATTTTACCCCTATCCAAAAATTTATCTCTATGCGTATATTTAATATTGAGTTAGCTTTCACGCTCTGATAGAAAATATGTGGCCAAATAATTGGTTGTTTTGTTTTTGAAAAAGTTATAAGTTCTATAATTTATGAATGGTAATACTTTTTGTTTTAGTGATGTAAATTTAAAATTTTGTCAAATATAGTCCTTTTTCGACCAATTTCACTGAAAAATTGTATGTGACTTGCATATGATTCAATCAAATTATAATTTTAATTCTGAAAATCAATTCATGTAGGACCAAAAATGTCAATTCCTCTTAAGTTACAGAACTAAAGTTGCAATTTAACTGGATCATGTGAAAGTTATATGCAATTAAGGACTAAAATTGTCACAATTTTAAAATTATAAGACTAAATTACAAAAATCAATTCGTGTAAAATAAAAAATATCATTATGCTAAAGTACAATTTTGCCCTTTGTTTTTCATGACAACAATGGAAATAATTCTTATTTTACTTAATTACAATTGAACAAAAATATTGGGTAGTTGGAAAAAAGGGAATTATAAGATGAGAAAAATAGAGATGCACCCGAAATAATAATTAAATACACATAGTAGTTTATCATAGGTATTCCTAAAGATTTGATTAGATTTAAAGCTTGCTACTTCCTTATTATTAGAATTAGAAGTACTATTACCTGTAATTTCAGTTAAAATATTTTTATGAAATTAGGGGTACTTCATTACTGATTGGTTCTTTGTTGATACTTGTTGTCCTATTTGAGCATTTTCTGTGCTATTTATGTGATTATACCTGAATGAATTTTTTGGAGGTTACTCATTCATATGGTTGACGTTATGCCCAATGTTTGTCAAGATACCTTCTGGTTTTGTTATTTCTGTTGTGCTCGTTTATCTGGTCATTTGTTGTTGTAGTCAACAGGTTTCTTTTGCAGTTTTTTGAACCGCTTTCATAGGTTCAACGGCTGCCAGCCATACAGACAAAATCTCTACGCTCATACTAATGTTCATTTATTTATCCTTTTGGAACATTAGATACATTTTGGCTTGGCTCTTTTGTACAAATTTATATGCAAGTACTATGCGATCCACGATGTGGTGGGATAATAAGAACTTTTTTGACTCACCATACTTTTCCTAGTACCTTTTCGTGTCTTTTGTTGTAAGAGAGTACTACTCCTTGTTTAACATTGCTCCATCTGTAAGGGAGTACTACTCTTCGTTTATGGCTTTTCTAAAAATTTTAGGGAGGTAGTTCTCCCCACTGTAACTATTTTTGTGCATCTTAATATAGAAGGATTGGGGATTCCAAACACTCCTAAGTGATTTTTCTAAAAAGAAAAAAAAAACACAGTAGTTACTAATAAAATATTACATGGTTGGTAAGTAGACTACGTTGGACCACTAGAAACTAAGATCTCAAATGGGATTCCTTTCCTATGATTTTCTTTGTCCTTTCCCGAACTCGAAGACATGTGTGCATTATTATAAGTAGTAAAAGTAGTTGGATTTTTATGGAGAGAATAATAGAACTCTCTTTCGCCTTACTTGCCTAGCTAACCAATAATTGAACCTTGGGTCCACCTCCGGACTTGGTCCTTTTCATATTTTCTTTTTTTTTTATAGGTAATTATATATAAATTTTTTGTGACTTGAAAAATTATATTTAATAACCCTAAAATTTATTTTCATCTAAAAAATAGATCCCTCTATCAATCAAAACTTATTGAATTTATTGATATTAGAAAAAAACTGAATAAAAAAATTTATAATTTACCCTGATTGACATTGCAAATCAAATAAATATTTTTATAACCAAATAAGTCTAATAAGGGTAAAGATGTACCTTCTCACAAGCACTAGCGTGTGAAGATGTATAAAGGTAGTTTGACTATAAATGATTTGTTTGATTTGCAATAAGTCAGAATAAGTTATAATTGAAGGTAAATTGAATTCAACAGATTCGATGCATTTTTTAATTAATAAAAATTTATTTATTAGATGACAATAAATTTTAAAGATGCTAATCATAATTTTTTAAACTACAAAACATCTATGTATAATAAATTAAACCTCAATGGACAACGATGTATTATCCGATTTTTTCTTGTATATTTCTCAAACCCAAGTGGTGTCCGCCTTTCCACGTTTAATTAAGGTTGTCAAATTCATTGAAGGCATGCATGTACATGTTCTTGTCCGACTCCAAAATCCCCATGTGTTTTTCTTCTTCACATGATCAAGAAAACAAAACCCTAAATCTTGAGTGGATTCCAACTCCTCATTGGGTCAATTTACGTGTTTGATTCCCTACATGACTAATTAGCCAGCAGCTCTTGTGGCTGTGGGTGGGTTTCCCTTTCACAACCTAACCCCAAAAGAAAGAGGTCTCTTTTTTGAGGTGCTCTTACGTGGAATTTTCGGTTTTAAAAGACAGAAACTAAAGTTGAGAGGTCTGCAGGTAATGGTGGGGTGGAGTTGCATTTATGTTTTTAAGGTGGGATCTTTCGAAATCTAGGTACGTACCCAATGACTAGGTTTGTTGTCATGTCTGGAGGCATTGCATATGTTCCCATTTGGGTACTCTATTCTTGGATCATTACCCAAAAGGAACAAATATAATTTTTTTGTTATAATTAATTATAACTATCATGCAACCATTATTAGTAGTTGTTTCCCTAAAATATTTGCTCAGCTACCAATTGTAATAAATATTTTGTCCAGAGGTAATACTATAGTGAATGTTGATTAATTACTGTAAAAATTTAAGTTTTTAAATTGATTTTATCTGACATGGTAGATAGTATTGACTTACTAATTTTAACCCCGGGTGATTCATAGTGTAGGGGATAATCAAATTTTTTGTACGGCTGAATTACCTTTTTGGTGCCATAAAGAAGACACATTTCCTTATCAGGCTCATGCTTTATGGGATTTCTGTTTTGGTCCCATTTTGTTAAAAAAAAAATTCAAGTTAGTCCTTCACAACTTTTATCGTTAATTTTTAACGGCGAAAGTGGTCAAATATTAGTCTAATTACTATTGGAGGTGCATCCATGATGAAATTTCAAAGTTTAACATACTTATATTCATTTGGAAAGAGAGAGAGAAAGAGAGAATATATATAAATTGTATTGTTCAGAATTGAAAAAAAAAATAATTATAACATTTAAATATGTAAAGACAACGTAGTTTGATTAACATTTGACCACTTCTTCTATTAAAAATTAACGATAAAAATTGTGGACGACTATATAACATGAAAATTATTTTTAATAAAGTAGGACCAAAATAGAAGTCACATAAAGCATAGGACTAATAAGAAAATATGTCTTATTTATGGGACCAAAAACATAATTTAGCCATTGTTGTAGTATGGGTACATAGTGGTCATAAGTGTCTGTTCGTTCGTGAAATTTGTTATCTAAATTAAATTCAGACTCGGTTAAAGGTTAAATTGTAATTCTGCAATGTTATAGAGCTACCTCAGTACAAATAGTTGAAGGGTTGCCTTAGCATATATCGTAATTCAATTAAAACAATCCTAGTAAAAATCTTTTTGAAAAATTACGGATATAGGTAGGAGAATTCTCCAAATTATGTAAATCTTGTTTCTTGCAGTTGTCTTTCATTTTGATGTACGAGTTTACAATCCGACTATAATTAGTTCCCAACAATATTTTGAAAATCAGATCGATGATTGAATTGGATTAATTATCGAGTCACTAGTCAGACTGTTCGACATGATTGGAATTTATATTAATTTAATAGTAAAAAACCAACAAACCCATTGGAAGAAGAAAATTAAATTAAAATTTAAACTAACAAAAATTTAAAATTTAAAACCCCACCAACTCTTAAAACTTGCATGCTTTATTGCTTCCCTTTTTTAATCAAATAGAGTTAGCAACCGATGCCTCTATGTAATTTTTTTAAAAAAAAAGAAAAAGCCCAAAAAAGATTGAAGAAGTTTGGAGATCAAAAGTTTGTAAAGGAGTAGTACTCTTTATTTATGGCTTTACTAGAAATTCTAGGGAGGTAACTCTCCTCACTGTAACTATTTTGTGCATTTTAATATAAAAGGATTGGGGATTCTGAAAAACTACCCCACCTATACGTGATTTTTATTAAAAAAAATAAAAAATAAAAGTTTGGAGATCGAAAAGGAATATGATCAGATGAAGACGAAAGGAAGAAAAAGTCTTAAAAGTGACTCATTATCCCACGCTGCAAAAAATAAGCTAAATTTAAGAATTTTAGACTATAAATCAAGAAAAGCTTACGCCAAGCTTGTTAATGCATATTAAAAAAGTATAAGCAAAATTCAAGTGCTTGAGGCTGTAAATATGAATAAGCACAAAAAGCATTTACATCTAATTATATGATTCATTTTTTTTAAACAAAAAGGTCAAAATAGATTTTGCCAGGGTACCTGGCGACTGATTTTGGCTGGTTTTGACCTTATTGGTTTGGAACCTATACCGATCAGGACACATGATCAATTCCCAGTTGAACTGAGTGAACCGGTTGATCTGGTCCGAATTTCAAAACATGGGTTCCTAACATATGGATACGGACAGAAACACTGACTTGTAGGTTGAAGTCTTGCGGATGTTTGTCGACGTGCAAAATGATACTGATTAACATAGATATAAAGGGACAAATTATAATTTTCGGTCTGTAACTTACGGAGGATGGCATTTTTATTCCTGTAAAAACTAATCTTCGCAATTTAGTCATTTTTCGACTAATTTGACCATAAAAAATTCCATATAATTTGCATATGACTAAAATTATAATTTGATTGGATCATGTGCATGTTTACATGCAATATTTCGGTCAAATTGGTCAGAAAAGGATTAAAATTTAAAAATTACAGGGCTAAATTATAAAAATTAATTCGTGCAAAATAGAAAATACCAATATTCATAAATTACAGGATTAAAATTATATTTTTTATTGATATTGACCCAATAATTTACAATTATTAGATGTTTACTCGTATAGAAATGATTTATTGGTCCTATGCAAGTATAATTGGTGTATGTGGGTAGAAAAGGAAAGCTCTGGATTTGACAAAATTACTTGTAATAAAAAGCTAAATCGTGATCAATTAATATTGCTTGTAGACGATATCTATAGCTTTTATAGGTGTTGCATAAAATGCGTAATCTCCCGTATCCCAAAACAGAAAATTTAGTTAGATTGGGCCCAGATCATTACTAAGCAAATTATATGATCACAAAGTTGATTTTTTTATTATAGGTGTATAGTATTTTGCTACTATAATATATTTTATTTATACATTTTGACGATGGAGATTATTTAATTATCAAAATACCCCTGCCTTTTATGGCATTTTTATGTATATTTGACTAAGTTTGACTCATTCTGACCAAGTTAAAAGTCAACTCTAGCAGCTGCCCTTGGATCAGGTGACGTGGCAGCATCTTGACGGTGCCACGTGTCACTCATCTAGACGGTACCGTACAGCTATAAATAACCTCATTTATGATTATTCAAACAGACACATTTATTACTTTTACCGCCATTTTTTTTGTCTCACTAGATCTCAATTCACCATTTTCGACCTCATATTTCTAACTTAAGCATCGGAGGGCCTTCGCCGAAGGCTACTCGGCTAGTCTTATGTTTACTTTGTTTTCAGGATCCACTAATAAGGAGTTTGAAAGAAGAATCTAGCGAGCCGACCTCGGGACCACTTCAGCGGCTAGATCCGGATTTTGTGCGAGTTATATCACATTTAATTTTTTTTAAACTAATTTAATCTTGAATATCTCATACTTGATCATCTTCAATTTGATAAATTTAATCATATTTTGACAATTTTAGTGCTAACAACCTATAGTTACAGAAAAAAAATAAGAGCGGACTCCAGTGTGAAGAGGATCAAAATTGTCAACACAGAATTAAATTTGTCGAAAAAGGACCAAATTTGATATGCTCAAAATTGAATTGTAAAAATATGACTAAATCTATAAATGAAGTAAGTTACAAAATCAAATATATAATTATGCCATTTTAAGACAAATATGTAATTAATATATATATATATATTAATAATATAAACAACCAGTGATAGTTTTAAATATTTTAAATAATAAATTGTGAATATTTAGTGACAAAAAAGAATAATGTTGTCACAGCTGTGAAACTTATAATTTTAATAGTCATAATTAATACTTTGACAAAATTATCATTAAAAAGATTTAATAATAAAAAATTATACATAAAGTCGTCACTGAAAACAATTAAAAAATATCATGTGATAATTACTTGTACAAATGTCAACAAATTATTTATAATACTAATTTTATACATAATTTTTGTCATTAGTAATTAAATGTGACAAGACTACAAATTATAATTTCACTTATTTTTTTTAAAATTTTTTGAAACTTCTTTATGAATTAAGTGAATAATTTTTTTATAACTTTTTACACTTTTCATCCACCTATCCATTTTTTCTTAAAAGAAATTACAACGGCAAAGTTGACGATTTTAAACCTCCATCTAAGAATTATATAATTTAATTAAACATCAGACTCTATTCATAATTTCTCAAACAATAAAAAAATTATTTATAATTATGCCGAACTTTAGCAAACTTGTAAAATTACCATATATTATCAATGTATTAGTGCATCAAGATTAGCATATAAAGTCACCTAAAATGTATAGCTAGAGAGGATCATCGTACAATAATTGATAATGCACCAATTATATTGATCTTGATACACAACAAGGAAGTAGGATCATTATAAATAGGGACATATATTACTTTAGTCCGCTAAGTATTCATAATTTTAATTTTAGTTCGATAATTATGTCCATTTTTGTTTAGGTCCAGTAACTTACGAAATTACTTACTTTTAGTCCTCTGACAAATTTTCGAATAATTTTACCCCTATACAACTTTTGAAAGGCAGTTTTAGTCCATATACACTCATAGGGATAAAATTGTCCGAAAATCTGCCAGAGGACTAAAAGTAAGCAATTTCATAAGTTACTGGATCTAAACAAAAATGGACATAGTTATCGGACTAAAATTAAAATTAGGCATACTTAGCGTGCTAAAAGAATACTTTTCCCTTATAAATAACCACCATTAACAAAGAATCATAAAAGCAAAACAAATTAATTAATTATGTTCATAGACAAGTATGCAACTCGAGATCCTTTTCTTGGCAAGAACAATATGAAATGCTTTTCCCTCAACTTGCCAACTTGGTAATAATATCAAGGCTAACATGTGTATCACTAGCATGCACAGGGTTTTAAAACCAAATAGAAATTTTGACCTATGCAAGTAAAGATATAAGTTATAAATTAGTTAAGATGGATAAAAGTTGTGAGTGTTTGAAAATAAAAATTAAAAGTAATGATCAGTGTTTATTTTAAGCATTTAGGAACACTCCTTAAGCATGTTTGCGATATGGAAGCAATAATATTTTAAATTTAAGGGTAAATTATAACAACTTTCTCTGAGATTTGACATAATTATGAATACTCCCTCGTTGTTTGAAAAATCATAAATACCCCCTAATTTTCGTTACTTCCCATTAGGGTTCCATCCAAAATACCCTTTTGGACTAAAAACTATAATTTTATTTATTTTTTAAATTTTTTTGAATTTTTTATGAAGTGGATAATTTATTTATAATTTTTTATATTTTTTCCATCCATCTCGTCTGATTTTTTTTATAAATTTTTAATATATTTTAAAAAAATAATAAGGATAAAATTGACAATTTCATGCCTCCATCCAAAGTTTACATAATTTCATTAAATATCAGAGGATATATATAATTTTTTAAACAAAAAAGGAATATTCATAATTACGTGAAATCTCATGGAAGGTCGTTGTAATTTACCTTAAATTTAATTCATAATTCACCCAAAATTTTAGAAATTACACCTAGACCCTTCAAGCATGGAAATTTACAATTGTACCCCTCCATTTTGGATGAAAATGCTTATTTGAATGAAACGGTCTTTATTTATGTGTTGTTGACCAAAATACCCTTGAAAACGTTATATATATAGACCACTGAGGAGGTGATGGTCACATTCAGTCCTTGTTGCTTCGTCTTTGACAAGTAATTTTTGCATATATAATCATGAAAATTGCAATTTTAATCACATAAGTATAGAGGGCTGACAACTTTAGTCATTCGAGAATTCATTTAGGCAATTAAATACTATAATTTAAAGAAATTGACATATAAGGGGAAAAAATTTCCACTAGAAATTGCAAATTTGATCGGAATTTGTCATGTGCCCTATGTGAGCCATAAATTACTAACAGATCAATTTCGACGGATTTTATTCTAATTAATGTACCATTATATTTTTTAAATTGACGGTGTTAATTACAAATTAAATTTCAACAGGATAAGAATTAGGGAAAAAATATTATTTTAGTCCGCTAAGTATGCCTAGTTTTAATTTTAGTCCGATAACTATGTCCATATTTTTTTATGTCTAGTAACTTACGAAATTGCTTACTTTTAGTCATTTGACAGATTTTCGGACAATTTTACCCCTATGAGTGCATATGGACTAAAACTGCCTTTCAAAAGTTGCATATGGGTAAAATTATCAGAAAATCTGTAAGAGGACTAAAAGTAAGCAATCTCGTAAGTTATTGGATCTAAACAAAAATTGACATAATTATCAGACTAAAATTAAAATTAGACATACTTAGCGGACTAAAATAATACTTTTCCATAAGAATTATCACTGTACAATAGCTTTAGGACCAAAGTTGGTCAAGTATGTAAGAAAATTGTGAAGGCATCTATAATGGGTGATACTTTATTCCTGGTAGAATTCAATTTGGTAATTAAACCCAACAATTTAAAAGAATTGGCACATTAAAAAAAACAGTTGATCGAATATTATAAATTTAGTCAAGATTAGGCATGTGCCTCTCACGTGCGCCTCAAATTCCAGCCAGGATTGCAATTTCAAATGAATTTTGTCTTCAATGTGCTAATTTTGTAAAATATTAAGGACTTAATTGTCAAGTCAAATTTCAACAAGACTCAAACTGTAAACTCCCTATAATAACGGGATCGAAATTATAATTTTTCCTATATAATCAAGTTTTTCATTCATATTAGGGTGCATTTGGAACCTAAGCTTTGAGAACGTCCATTCAACTTTCTCATGCCACGTGTATAAAAAGGGAAAAGTATTATTTTAGTTCGATAAGTATGCCTAATTTCAATTTTAATCCGATAACTATGTCCATTTTTGTTTAGGTCCAGTAACTTATGAAATTGCTTACTTTTAGTCCTCTGGCAGATTTTCGGACAATTTTACCCCTATGTAACTTTTGAAAGGCAGTTTTAGTCCATATGCACTCATAGGGGTAAAATTGTCCGAAAATCTGTCAGAGGACTAAAAGTAAGTAATTTCGTAAGTTACTGGACCTAAACAAAAATGAACATAGTTATCGGACTAAAAGTAAAATTAGGCATACTTAGCGTACTAAAATAATAATTTTTCCTGTATAAAAATGACATCATATATTTTACTTAAAAAAAGTTATACACATAAGATATATATTGAATAGAGTAGAATATGAAATAGGGTTTGTAATGAAAAATCTGATCAGTCAGTAGACGTAAATTAGAGGTGTTGTCCTCTAATCACCATGACGAGACCGATCCCTTCTTTTTAGCAGACTCGACTATGAATATGATTAAAGGGTATAAATATCTTAGATGAGAAAAATGAAAAGAAAAAATAATTACAAAATAGGTTAAAGAAAGTGGTTTAATGAGTGAAGAAAACCATCTTTTGAGAAAAATATAATGGACATAGGACTCATAACATATCCTTTTTGAGTCAGCATGGGACGTAGTTATCACAAAAGTCCTAAGACATAAATCCAAACTAGGTACAGACACACACATATATATATATATAAATATATGCACACAACATGCAAC
Source organism: Sesamum indicum (assembly GCF_026168435.1). Lineage (NCBI taxonomy): Eukaryota > Viridiplantae > Streptophyta > Magnoliopsida > Lamiales > Pedaliaceae > Sesamum > Sesamum indicum. The sequence continues at coordinate 9,458,671 of NC_142665.1, read as the reverse complement.
TGCATTAATGATCTTGTCAAGTTCCAGAGGTTGCTGCTATTGACCATTGTACTGGAATTATGCTATCAAGACTTGATATATATCAGAGCAATTAACATATAATGTCCATCGTTGTCGGGTTAAAGCGTGCAGAGATGAATTCATTCATTCGAACGGACAGAGGCTGTATTCATGGAGACACGAAAGCGTGCTTATGATTATGACGACCAATTATGACCCTTTGTCACACCAAGTGTTTCGCGATTCAATAAATTTAATTTAACTAAATCTTTTATTGTAAATTAGTGTTTTATATTGCATTAATAGTATAGGTATAGATTTTGTAACTACAAATAGATGTGCTTTGTAGTTATAAATGGATGGATTGAATTTTTTATTTTAAATAATGTTGCATCTTTTTTTCCGCACATTACAAAAAAGATGATTATTTGCTTTCTAATTTTAATAGTTATGAACTAAAATTATGTAAATAAGTTTTATTGACCATGATTAAGTAAAATCAATGCAAAACATACATAGTGTTTGGATTTGTGTTTTGAGTGTTTTGTTTTGGTGTTCTGGATATAGAGAGAAAAAAAAATAAGATAAATAAGTGTGTTGGAGATAAATGGTCTGTTTGAATTTGTGTTTTGAGGTAATTAAAATATTTAAAAATAAGTGGTGTAGGTTTGATGTTGGGATTTTGAAGATAAAAAGTATTGTTCATTGTCAAATCATTTCTCTTTTATATTATATATATAAGTGTATATATATTAAAATAGAAAGTTGAAAAATAAAAATACACACAGATAAGGTGTAAAAAATACAAAAACAAACATTGGTTGTGTTTTATCTTGTCTCGAGAAATGCCAAAATATGAAACCAGACATAGTGATAGATTTTCTACCAAAAAAAGTTATTTACCATGGTTCAGAGCATGGTAAAAACATTTGCTATGGCTTACCATTGGACAATTTGTTGAAAAGAGCGGCCAAATATATATGCATAAAAGAGGCCATGAGATCTAAAGCAAACACAAGCAGCAAAAGAAAAATTCGAGATTGAGAAAGAAACAGTCCTTGGGGAGAAGGACAAGTAGAAGGGCAGAGGCACTTGCCCCCAAGCAATTTCGCAAGATACACCCTCCTCAAGACCAAGAGTTGAAATTTTGATAGTTGTAAAGCAATAAGGAAGTGAAGTGACTTAGAAAAATAAAAGATAATCCAAAACGATTGAAATCAGACAAGTATTGCAGGTTTCACAAAGACCAGGGGCACATCATCAAGAATTGTTACAATCCAAAGAATGAAAATGAAAGTTGATTCAAAGGGGGTATTTGAAAGAATATGTAGAAAACATCCCCAAGAGCATGCGTTCATCCTAAAAAACATAACATGGGATTTAAGAAAGCAGAAAGTTACAGGAGAAAAGAGAAAGAAAAGAGAACCTCTCCACCACAGGAATAATAGGAGTTGTAAAGGATGGACCTGCCAGAGGAAACTCGGACTGAGCATGAAAAACATTGATTAGGGTAGTATCCCCCTCTCAAGAGATACTGCAAATAAGTAACCCTCGCCGAAGTACCAAATAAAGAAATCACCTTCATCTTGAAAGATTTGGATAGGGGAATACCCCCCCCCCCCCACATAATGACGCTCCGTAATTTCGACAACAATATCCAATTTTGGGTGAAGAAAGTGCTAGTAGATAGAGGGAATGCAGCTAACATCTATTCTTTGCAGCTTTCTCCCAAATGGGAATTAGAGTTAACATGTTAAGGAAAGTAACTTCCCACTAATGGGATTCAATGGAAGCGTCATAGAGCCCCTTGGTGAAGTCGCCTTACCCATCTTGATAAGAACTACCCCTCGGCGAGCCACACGAATGTTGAAATTACTAGTGGTGGACGCATTTTCATCTTATAATATTATAATAGGATGCCCAAGCTTACTCCTTCAGAGCAGTGGCATCAACATACCATATGAAGTTGAATTCCCTACTTATAGGGATAGAAGAGCAAAAAGGAGATTGTAGCATTGCAAGAAAATGTCATGTGAACTTTCTCAAGAAAAAGTCTAACCCCCAACAGAAAGAAAAAATCAAGTGCCTAGGAAGGAAAATAACAACGCAAAAACGGTCCATGAATATTCTCCACCATGACCTATGCTCAGGCAACCCGAGCAATAGCAAAAGAAGATGAGGATAGAAGAAGAAAAACTCACCGAGCCGGAAGAATTAAAGGGCGTGTAAGTATCAAAGGTGAATCAGGAAAAATCACCTCGATCGGATAACCATGGAACAAAGGTTGGAAGAAAAACTAATGCAATTTCTTAAAATCAACTCAAATGTTTTTGCATAAAGTGTACATGATTTGGTCGGGATAGACCTTGAAGTTATGATATATCGGCTGAATGTCAACCCAGTTTGTCAACCTGTGAAGCAAAAGAAGAGCAATTTTGGACTAGAGATTGAATGAAATAACAAAAAGAAGAGGTAGAAAAGTTGCTAAAACCTAGGTACATCGACCTAGTGCACTAACCGGAATGGCTCGCTAACGTTGTTTTGGTTCCTAAGCCAAACAAGAAGTGGAAGATGCGCATTGGCTTCACGGATTTGAACCAAGCATATCCTAAAGATTCATCCCCCCTCCCGGGGGTCGACACATTGGTAAGCTTGATAGCGATTGAGAAATGATGAGTTTTTTGGACGCCTTCCAAGGATATAACCAGATTTCCCTCGAACTTGAAGATCAAGAAAGGACAAACGTCATTACGAAACAAGGCATCTTTTGCTACCGCGTAATGCCCTTCAAACTAAAGAATGCAAGCGCAACCTATCAAAAATTGATGAACAATGCCTTCAAGCAGATGATTGGGCGAAATATAGAAGTCTACATTGCCAATATGCTGGTGAAAAGTCGTAATAGAGAAAACCATTATGCAGGAATTACAGGAATGCTTTGATATAGTAAGGCATTTAGAGATGAACCTAAAACCCTCCAAATGTACCTTTAGAGTGCAAGGAGGAAAATTTCTGGGATGCTTGGTTTCACATCGAGGGATAGAGGCAAACTCATAAAGGATAAAAGCATACAGTGGAGGTTCAGCGCTATCTCCGCACACTGTATGCAGCACGGGTCATGACGAGCATATAGTAGAAGGGTCACTTGCACCAGGCGTTGGCTATGGTTTTCTACTTCAGGCCGATGGTGCCTCGGGCACCCAGAGTGGTGCGTTGGAGTACCCCCTCTCCGACGTGGTTCAAGCTTTAATTCGGATGGGTCCTCGCTCGAGAACCCCAGGCCGGCAGCAGCGGCAAGCATTATTCGGGATGCAATTGGACAGGTGCGATTAGCATACTAGTTTGCTTTGAGCATAACCACTAGTGTGGTCTCAGAGCTTACTGCTGTCTGGCGTGATTTAAAGCTAGCTCGAGCACACAGTTTAGCACCCATAGTGGTTGAGGTGGACGCTACCGTAGTTCTCCAACTCTTACAGTCACGAGTATCTAGGATGTGGGAGGTGCAGCATTTAATCAATGCGCATTGTGCAGCTCCAACAGGAATTAGGATCGAACGTACGACATATTTTTTTGGAGGCTAATGGAGCAGCTGATCATCTTGCGAAGGACGTAACTTCTTGACAATTGAGTTGGGTTATGTATTAGGAGGACATTACGGGAGTACAGCGAGGCATTATCCTACTTGATAAATTGGGCACTCCCTACCTTCGCCGGTGAGCTTGTGTGATGCTTTGAGATTGAATTCTAGGCATTGGGGGAGAGATTGGCAGGGGGCACTATGCAGCAGGTCCGACCACCGTATAAAAGGCAGGCATGTGTATAGGTCAAAATTCTATTTATTTTCTAGACTCAAATAGACTTTGTTCTTTTAGTGTTAATCATTGATGTTGCACATAAATTAGAATTTTTCACTATAAAAAGAGTAAGTATTCCTTGTTTACTATTTTTCAATTGTACAGGCTACGATTTTTTTCGAAAGTAATAAACAGGTAGGGGTCCGCCAAACCCCACACCTAGGCACAGGCAGCTCTTTGAAATAAAATAAAATAAAATAAAGAATAAAAAAATACAAGAGATGAACCCTCCAACATCAAAGAGAGGTCCAGAAGTTCATAAGAAGAATGGCAACCCTAAGCAGATTTCTCTCTCGAGGAGCAGAAAATGGATTACCCTTCTTCAAAATTGAGAAAAATAGAAGGTTTTTCATGGAACAAAGAGTATCAAGAACCATTTGACAATCTGAAGAAGTATTTATCCATGCCATCGTTACTAACTGAACCACAATCAAGAGAAAAGTTGCACGCATACCTTTTCGCGTTCAAGGAAGCAGTAAGTGTTGTACTAGTGAGAGTGGAAGGAAAAAAAATCAGCCTGTTTATTACATCAGCAAAGTACTGCAAGGAGTAGAGTCAAAATACCTCCCCCCCCCCCATTGATAAACTTGTACTAGCATTGGTTGTGGCATCAAGGAAATTACGTCCATACTTTCAATCTCACCAAAGCTTTGAACATATCCTAGCAAACCCGAATGCCTCTAGAAGGATGATCCAATGGAGTTGAGCAAACACCACCATAAAAAGCGCAAGTTTTGGCAGATTTCATCTTAGAGATTGCATGGGAAAAAATAGTGAGTAGTACTAAGTATGGAAAATGTTCATTGATGGATCTTCCACTTGAACAAGGAGTGGAATTGGTATAGTTATTAAGAGTCTGAAAGCGGACGGCATGGAATATACCATCACCCTCGATCCCCTCTTCAAATACAAGGCTGAATACGAGGCTGAATAGCAAATTTATTCACACTGTAGGAGCTAGAAGAGTACACAGCGTTCAGTTATTCCCAATTAATGCTCAGTTAAGTCGAAGGAGAATATGAAGCAAGGCAAAAGAAAATGACGAAATATTTGACGAAACTATGAGAAGAAATGGAGAGGTTTGAAGAATTCAAAGTAAAACAAGTTCCTAGAGAAGAAAACTCAATAGAATCAGCTGGCTAAACTAGCAGTTCGACCTACTTGTTTAGAGGGAGAAGCATAACTCTATTGTTAGTAGCTAAACCCACAGTAGACATGGGAAAAAAACAAGAAAAATAAGCGAAGAAGTGCTCATGGGAGAAAACCTCACCTTAACATGGACAAGCCCCATCATCCGATTCCTCAAGGATGAGATTCTCCCACAAGATCGAAAAGAAGCAAGGAAAATGAAGACGTGACAGGCAAGGTTCATTTTGATAAACGATGATCTATACAAAAGAATGTTCTCGTCCCCATTGCTCAAATCGATCAAGCGGAATATGTCATGCGAGAAGTTCATGAAGGCAATTGCAACAAATTAGGGAGCTCATTCCCTCGTTAAAAATGTTTTGAGGTAAGGATATTACTGGCCAACTATGTTGAAAGGCGCCTCAGCCTTGGTGCAAAGATGTTCCCCATGTCAATAACACACAAATCATCTACATAACCCCGTTGCCTTCATGAAAACTTTAAGAAAGCCCTTGGCCAATTGACATGTGGCGGATGGACACAGTAGAAAAATTACCTCACACAGTCGAACAAAAATAATACCTAATTGTACCCATCGACTATTTCACTAGGTGGATCGAGGCAGAACCACTTGCAAAATCAGCGACAAGGAAGTGATTAGGTTTGTGTGACATCATCTGTCAATTTGGATCCTTAGAGTTTTAATCAAGAGTAATAGAACACAAATTCAGGGGGGCAAGTTGAAAAGCTTGTTAGAAGAGCTAAAAATCAAATAGTTGCTCATTTCGGTAAACAACCCACAAGCAAATGGGCAGGCAGAAGTGACTAACCGAATAATCGTCCATTAGTTAAAAACACGACTAGGGGACGCCAAGGAAAATTGGTTGCATTAACTTTTTGGAGTTTTGTGGGCATATCGCACCACTGCCAAGCAATCCACACAAGAAACCCCTATCACCTTAGTATACAAAACAGAGGTTGTGCTCCTACTAGATATAGGTGAGGAACCATGGAGGATAAATCTTATAACATCGAGATAAATTCAAAATTTAGAAGGAAAGATTTGGCTTTGGTTGAAAAAATGAAGGATATGGCTGAAAGGAGGTTTCAAATCTATAAAACCAAGATGGTTAGAGCTTATGAAAACAAAATATGCCTCCGTGGTTTCAAAGAGGGAGATTTAATTAAGTGGAAAACGAAAGCTGCAAAAACCCATTGGAATATTAGATACCAATCAGGATGATCCCTACATAGTGACGAGGTAGTAGGACTAAGAGGAGATGGCTAGCCACTTCCCCGCACTTGGAATATAAAGAACTTAAAAAAATATTATGTGTATTTCTCCCTTTTGTTATGAATAAAGTTTCTACTTTCCACTTGGTATTGCCATTTCAATTGGTTGTAATGTTTTCAAAATGCTTACACCTGTGAGAAAATTCCAAAGACTCAACAACCACACATTTATCTAGAAACAAAGCAAAATACTACCTTGAGGGGAGGTACTCCCCTGAAATAGAAGGCAGGAATCTAATATATAAATGGGAGTTCCATAGTATGACAATTCCAAACACAACTCTCAAGAAAAAAGAGAGTATATAAAGAAAAAAAAGAAGACAACATAAACAAACCAACTTATATATCAATAAAATATTAAAACATCGTTCATAACAAAAATGTAAAACAACTTCAATTTATAAGTTCTAATAATTTAATTGACGATATTGGTAAACTCATTTGCATGAGTAATGACAGCAACAACTTCTTCATTTAGAGGATTAGCACCTTCACCACCTTCTCGAACCCCCCAAGATCCGCCACTAAGGGGTCAAGAAATAAGAAATCCTCTACGAGAAAACTTCCCGTAAAACGGAGGGTAGCGCGATAGTCTCGAATAATTCAATCATATAGATCCTCAGCCTCGACAAGGGTGCCAACTCAAATTCTCCAAGTTTCTCACTCTTCGTTAAAATCAGCTCGAACACACTCCAAGTAAATCTTGCCCACCTCGGACTTGAGAAAATTAAATTCTGAAGCAACTTCCTAGTGAAGCGAGTCCCTAAGGTCCTTCCCCAAAGTAATGGAATGACCAAGCTCCCCCTACAAACGCTCTTTTGTCTTGTTAGTCTCAGCCAGAGCTAAAGATATACGATTAATCTTCCCCCAATACTTCCAATGCGCTTGGAAGCCACCTCTGCTAAAGTCTTCACCTACCAACGATAATAAAATCAAGGTAAAGCAACATCCAGAAAGAAGAATGAGGAATCATAGTACAAAAAGGATGAAGAAAAAAAAACACACACCCTTGCAGGCTCCCCACATAACATACTCATAAAATCATCGTCTGAGAGGGTGAAAAACGTTGACATATCAGAATCACTTATCACGGGGCGAAGTCTTTCTCACTAGTTGAACATCCGTAGCATTCCAATAAGAAGTAATGCCTTCACGATTATTGGTCCCATAGGTACAGTAACCTTTGCCTATGCCATGAGAAACTAGATTAGAAGAAGCATCCCGCAGACGCTTCGAGCTACTTCTACCAGAAGTAGGAGGGGCCAAACGCCGACCACTGGAAGCATCCCTTGTCTGCTAAGGGCTAGATCCTTGCCTATCATCAGAGACCTTCCCATGAGAAGGAGGGGGAGGAGGACAAGAGCAAGAAGTATTTCTTGAAGGATTTTCCCGAAACCTTAAACTGACGCACCTCTTCTAAAGAGATCTTCTTGCCTACAAGAGGTAACAATCATTTTAAAAACTATAAGTACCAATTGCACCAAAATAATGAAACATGTAAGAAAAGAAAAATACCATTCGAAAAGAGATCCGTCAAGTCATAAACTTGGTCGAATAACACGGACCTGAGAAGAAACGCAACACTCCAAAAACTTACAATTATTGCGGAGGTGAAATGATAAGAAAGAATCGTTCACCACCTTCTTAACAAAGAATAGAGTATAGAAGGCTCCAAGAAAAGGATCTAGATCTAGTTCTCTAAAACAATGAAGGAATCCCAAGAAAAACGTGAAGGCATTGAGACTGAATTAATTGATATTAAGACCTATGCTCCTAACAGTCTCTACCAACAAGGGGTGAGGAGGAAAGGTAAAACTCGAAGAGAAATACATGGAATAAACTGTGAAAAAATCCAACAGAGGATGTTTTATTCTGTCCTTAAGGAAAAGAAGGAGGAACTCAACTGGAGGAGAAGAATTGTAGTTCTCCTTCAAGAAGCAAGATTCGTCATAAATCAAAATGTTGTCGCATGAATCGACATCCATGACACGATACCAAACCGTAGGTGCGGAGGAACATTCTCCTATAACCTCGTCAAAAACTTTCTTATTCACAACCTTAGGAGAAAAAGAGGCAGACTCAAAAGAGACATCTAGAGAATCAGCAGGACAATTTAGAAGATTGCATATAGTCTTAATGACATCTAAAGCAAGACCATCGTCATCCCATCTAAAACAACTAGGTTGGGAGCACAGGAAGAATTTGGCGGATGATGACGCAACGGACCCTCGCTCGAAGGAATAAGACAAAAGCGAGAAGAGACCCCCCGACTAACAAGCCGAGGCATATTGCGTCGACTAGCCAACTGGACGAGGCATCCTCGACCCTCCTAGCCGAGATCATCCTGGCCCCCTCTTCGGCTGAGACGGACGTGACTAGAGCTAGGGAAGACCCTACCTTACCAAATAAACAACAGACATCGACGCTAATAAGAGTATTATGAGAAGCTAACGACAAACAAAGTACGAAGGAAACATAATTGTGAAATCGAAAGAGCAAATCTTAGAAATCAAAGAGTACCTGGATCAGCCATTTCGAGAATGAATGAAAGATGAACTACACTGAATGAAAAATAACACACTAACAGAAAAGACACCCATTGAAGATCAATAAGTCAACTACATTTAATGTCTCCCATCAATAAGGAGCTTAATCTTTGGGAAGTCAAAGAGTAATTCAAGCAATTATAGCATGATGAATGGGATTATGGCCACATAAAGAGAAATAAGACATTAATGAAGAGCCAGCGAAAAGACCATTAATTTACCCCTCACGAAGTTTCTATCTGTACGTGCATCGTAAGAGACAGAGGGGTGAAAGAGTAAAGATTCATCACTTACCTTACTTAGTTTGGTTAGTATAAAACGGAGCTCTCTTCCTAGCATAAGAGCGATCAATTTTAATTGGAAAATAAATTCCATTATTCAAGACAAGATTCTTCACTATTTTAGTAACTCCAGATTACAAAAATCATTTGCTACATATCAATGATTATACTCTATTTAGTCACTAGAATAAAATAATAATTTTCATATATTCTTGTTAATTATTCTTGTTAAACTCTAACCATCTATTCGAGGTTGTAAACCTTTTTTTTCACAAAAAAAAAAAAAAAAAATCAAGTCAGTCAATTTAATTTTGTCATTATAAAAAAAGCATTTGATCTCAAGCACCAGTTTTAATTTAGCTTTGAATCAAAATATGGACAGAAATGTAAAAATTCTATTTACTTAAATAAGGGAATAAAATTACAAATTTACCCTAGTACAATCTTAATTACAAAGTTGTACTAGGGCCCGATACAAAGAGGACATTTTCGCCTTTTTCACCTCCACCTTCCCTAATTCTCCCTTGAAGCATTACACTTGCAGAGTATTTTCACTTAATCTTACCTATAAATCAACATATAGTTATGTTATTACATACTTCTCAATTTGGTAAGGACACTTTGATCTCTTCCAGTCGTCTTCTCATTCTGAATTGTCGTCTCAACGACATTCTTTTCCAACCCACTAACCGCCTCAAGAATGCCATGACCTAAGTAAATCACCAAGGATGAATATATATCAATAAAAACGTTAATTCAATGTTCTTAATTAATGTAAACATGTCCTCCTTAACCTCACCTCGGATGGTTCTTGTAATGAATAAGATGCATTCGTCTCTTTGGGAATCTTGGACACAAGAATCCCAAATCCTTGACCCCTCTCTCTCAGCACCTAATCAAATGTACAAGGGCGAGACCATCAAAACTCAAGAAAGAACAAAATTGTCTCATTTTACACTATTATCCTTAAAAATAAGGGTGAATAGCAATTTATCCCCAGTGATATGAAAAATGAGCACATTACTCACTTATAAAAAATATATAGCAACTTACCTCCCTATACTTTTTAAAATGAAGCAATTTAGGGAGGTAAATTGTTTTATTTTAAAACTCATGAGGGGGTAAATTGTTGTATTTTAAAAAATATAGGGAGATAAATCATTATTTATTTTTTTTTAAGGGGATAATTTACTCATTTGCAATATTACAAAAGGGTTGCTACCATTTTTCCCTTAAAAATAATATTGTCATCGGCTGCAGTTTAAGAGGGTATTTTTTAAAAATATATATCCTTTTTTTTTTTGAAAAAAAAACTAATCTCGAGACGTTCCGCATAGAAGGTATTTTAATACACTATTGAAGCAAATATTTTAAAACCTAGGATACCTTAAAAGCATCTTCATCGCTTCGATCATCTCCGATGTAAACAGGAAAGACATCAGTGCAATTTGCATAACCTGACGAATGAGATCCCACGTAATTGATTATGTTGTTAATGAGGTCGGGACCATCTAAGCAAAGAACTAATTAAAAACATTAAGAGATGATTAACAAAGGATTAGTAATTAACTCACCAAGTGACTCTAATAGGAACTCAAGAGCCTTCCCTTTGTCCCATTTAATAGTTGGACGGATTTCTAACACCTGCAATAAAAATTTTCCCTTGGATAAGTGAAGGTGAGTCATTTGTCTTATCTCATATCAAGAAGTCATATCAAAGTTCTTGAATGTACATCAATGTACAATCCACTAAAGCATGTGGTCCACGATTAAATAATTTTTTAAAAAAATAGAGAAAATAATTAATTTTATATTTTTATTAATATAAAATAAAATATAAACGTAAATTACAACAAATTGAATACGTATATAGCTATTTTGTCTTTTGAACAAAAAACCTAAAAAAAAAAAAAAAACCCGAGTCTCTTTCATGTTTTTCCAATGCAATGCTTATACAAAAATATTGATTTTACAAACATCACACGATTGATCACTATTTTTAAATTCATTTAGCGTATGGAGTGTCACACACCTTTCTTCCTTGGGTCAAACGAAGGTTGGGGTAGTCTTCCAATACAGCCCCAACTTGCTTGGCCAGTTCACTCCATTTCTGCAAGTTGATGGGAATATGCATCAAATCTCGGAAATAAAATACTACCTAGCGTAGCTTTGTAATAATTGGGACAATAATATGGATTAATTAAATACTAATTTACTAATAGAAAATAAAAAAAATATATTTTAGACATATATGTATGTGTGTATATATATATACATAGACACACATACCATCTCATCAACGCAGCGGAAATGTACAGAGACGCAGAATTTGTTGTTCTCCACCCTTGCCCCTGGTGTAGATTTTGTCACCTCCAAAAGGGCTTTATAAACCTGAAAATTGTCAAATTATAATTATTATTTTTTCAAAAGTTTAAAAACTAATTGGGTGTTAATTACTTAAAAAAAGAGATTAAATAATTTAATATACTTAATTAATTACCTCGTCGATCATGGGCAGAAATTCACTTGCTGGCTGGAAAAGAACAGCTTGAGCACCCTGCTATCAGTTCCCATCAATATTTTTCACCAAAAAACAACAAAAAATATATATACATATATATAGAGAGAGAGAGAGGGGAGAGAGAGAATCCAATTACATGAGAGAGAGAGAGAGAGAGAGAGCATACTTTCTTATATTTGGAACCTTTTGATGGGCCTTTTATGTCCATGCCATGGCTTCCAGCATAATACAGCTCTGCCAGACGCACAAAACTGTACACCTTTACAGACACAACAACAACAACAAACTAGCAATTATTTCAAGGTCTTACAACACACACACACACACACACGCAGACGATGAAACTATGTGCAGTTTTCCGAAAGGACAACAAACGACAAAACAAATATTATTGTTTTTTTTTTTCAAGAAAAAGAAAAATTGTACCTTGTCCCTGCACCTCCCACTCACTATGGCAGTGGGAAAATATCTAGCAAGTTTCCTCACTGTCGCCCTCATCTGCAGACAACATCCAAGAATTACCAAAAAGTGATTTTTACACGCACTAACACGTGTGCGTGTGTGTAATTTTCTTGGAGTGTATGTGTGTGTATATATACTGACCGCTTCAGACATGAAGGCTCGATCAGGGTCGTCCACTATGGGTGAAAGGGTGCCATCATAGTCCAAGAACATGACAATTTGCTTTCCCTTTGAGGCACTTGTGATTTGCTCGAACATGTCTAGAGCTGATGGATGGTGTAGCTGTTTCATCAAATACCCTACTTGTCATTACATGGAAATACCCATACGTATATATGTATGTATAGGTGGGTATATGTACATACATGTTTGGGGTAGGGTGGATGGGGTGGGGTGGGGGTGGGGGTGGGGGTGAGGGGGGGGGCTTACAATCCAAGAATCCTGGTCATCGGAGAGAGATGAGGCTTTTATACGAGTGGGAGAAGAAGCCCTCATAGAATCGACCCACGCGTTGATTCTTGCGCCATTATTGATCCTAGAAATGGTGATGTAAGGTCCGGGAACGGCCGCCGGAGGGGGCCGCTGCGCCGCCGTGGTGAAAAGGGAGGACCCAGAAACCGCCATTGATATCGCCACGTTGATTCCGGTCTTGGCGTCGGCAACCACCATGTTTTGCTTGGTCATCGATTTTTCAGCTTTCTTCACTACAAAAACCCACCACAAAAACACATTTTTCATTGTTTCTCTTTCAAATTTTCATGGAAAGAATGTGTTCTAAGGCAAACCCATTTTAGTAAGAAGAAGAATTAAGGTATTATTACCTAGAATATGTCGAAATCTCTATGTTACGACAAGTCAGAAACCTGAGAACAGAGACCTCTGTTTTCTGCTAAAAATGCAGTAGAGAGAAGAATCAAGAATGTTAAAATGAGTGCAAGAACCCAAACTTTGGGGGCAAAAGTGCTGATGAGCTGATGAGCTGATGAAGAGCAGAAAAGGAGAAGAGTCTGAGTATGTGTTGTGTGAAAAATTGAGGTAGTTTTGGTTGTTTTATAGTTGTAAGAAGACACAAACGGACGAAAACATCCTCCTAAGTTTTGGTGGGACCCACACCTGTTCGAGTGGGATCACACTTAATATCCAGAGAGAGAGAGAGAAGGGGGAATCCCCAACCCCCCCAACCACCGCCCTCCGCCTGGGTGTCTTTCTGCCGCCGCCGTCAAATCCACAGCCCACCACCACCAGCAGCCACGTGGGGAAGGGAAGCACTCATGTGGGTTCCTGCCACGTATCCCGTGCGCGTCTCACCAACACCACCCACCGAATTTGGGTACTGGGATTCAGGTTTTCTTGAATGGATCCAAAACCACATCTCTTTTTGGGGTTAAATTTTGAGGTAAGCTCTCCTTAAATTTGTTTTAATTATAAGTAGTTTTTAATTATTTAAAAAATTATAAATAATTTTTTTTAATAAGTTGTTATAAGGGGATATTCATAATTTCAGTGAGTTCTTATAATTTTTCAAACAATAAGAAAGTGTTGATAATTATGGCAAATTTTAAAAAGTCGGTTATAATTTAACTTAAATTTTAACTCAAATTGAGATTGACCAAAGCTGAATTAATTATATGATACATGTTATTATTTTATTGTATAATTAGTGTAAAATTCAAAAAAAAGTAAAATTACATAACAAGTGTATCATACTTGTTACGAGATTAGTTTGATTTGGCCAAATTTAATTTCGATAAATTTATTCCTTGTTTGGGAAAAAAAATTTCCTTCTAAAAATACGGGTTGAAAATATGTAGAGATTTTCTTAATATGAAAAAAATGATTTTTATTTATTTATTTATTGTAATATCAATTTTTAAATCATTTTATTTATTTATAGTTTGTAAGTTATTTTAATGATTTCTATTTGAAGTTATTTCTATGTATTTTTAATATTAAATTCAAAACATTTTATTGACAAATATTTTTAAAGACCACAATTTAAAATCATGATAAATCAATATTATTAACCATAATTAAAAAAATAAACACAAAACTTAATATTTTTACCGCTATTAATCAATATTCACAATGGTTTTAACCAGTCATTCCTAATGTCTTGGTTATTCTCGCAGAAACAATAGCGAATGACCATTACCAAGCCGTAGTTAATTTGTATTTGTCATGATTTTTTTTTATAGTAATTAACAATAGCAGAAAATCATATTTTTTTCTAGTGTATATGATATATAAAATAGAGGAATGATATCATATTTAAATAAATTGACAAATACATCCTCGATATATATTTGTATTTATGTATATGTAAATATTAATATACATTATTATAATAAAATAAATTATTGCAAAATATATTTAGATATATATATATATTGGACACATGCATGCATATTATAAGTTTATATAAAATACTAAAATACAAATAAAAACACAACTTATAAGATTTGAGAAAAATGTGGTTGTTAGAAATTGAGATAGTATTAAAATTATTGTCACTAAATATGTAATTAATAATAGTATTAAAATTATTGTCACTAAATATGTGATTAATGATAGTATTAAAATTAACACTTGATTTCTTTTGTCGCTAATTTTATACCTTTTTGTAGTGTCATATAATTTGATTGTAGGAATTTTTTTTTCCCTCATTGGAAATGTTCTCTTTATTTAAGAATATTATAATTTTGAAAATATTCTTTCATGTTTATTTTTAATAAGAATAATATATTATTTTTATAATTAATTAGTATGATGCTATATATATTAGTATTTTAAATAACACGTCTTTTAATTATTTATGTGTAGAAAATAATTTGGTATCATATTTGTTGATATTTTCTCTTAAAACGGTCCAATAAAATATATAGATTATAATAGGGAGAAAATACATTTATTTTTCACTAAGCATAAGTATATTTTTGTCCATTTAAATTAAGATTTCAAAAAAGTACGTATTAGAAGGTTTCAATAGTAAAAAAGGGATTTTTGATCGATACCATCTCCATAATACAGGGAAGAATAGGGGTGTAAATGAGTTAAACTCGACCCTTTTTTGTGAGTTCGAGCTCGAGCTCGACGAGCTTCTATAATCGAGTTTGAGCTAATTTTTTTATTGTTATAATTATTAGATTAAATTATGAGAATCACCAAATTTTTACATAAATTATAAATAATAGAATAGATTGCATAATGCATATTATGTTATAAATATATCAAAATATAGTATGATATTTTAATTTATTATTATAAATATAAGCTACTAATTAATTTAGTAGTAATATAATTAGTAAAATATAACACAAAAAAAAAACTTCATACTGAACAATTTAAAATTATAGAAAAATATCCATTGTCTGGAATAATGCAATTGAAATACATAAAAATATTTTATGGTTAAGATTAATATATGTTCACAATTTGCAATATATTTTTATAAATATTAGTATTATAATGATATAACTATCATCTTACATTGTTGAACAAAATGGGTTAATTGGGCCATCAAAATTCAAATCAAATAGTTAGATATGATCAAACTTACAAAAAAATACATTTGGTAAAATTTTAGGCTTATTGGATATGCGAATGTCGAGATATCATACACGGAACATAAGAATAATTATTCAAGACGGTGTACCGTCAAATCAGGCCATGTGATTGTAAATCATAACGACTAATATAATCTAATAGACACAATCTTATATATATATTTGAATTTGGTATTTATCGAGTGCCCAAATTTTCAGATATCATAATTTTGATTAAATTTTTTGATCTTATTATATATATAATAAAATAATAATTAAAATAATTAAAATTATTCAACCATCATTATTGTTATTATTATCATTATTTTAAATTAATTCATAGGAATCACTGAATTTCGATATAAACTTATAAGAAATAAAATAGATTGCATAATTAATGCAAGTATGTATCTTTAATATCAATATAAAACTCAGAAATAGATAAAAAAATAATAAGTGAATTACTTATCAATTTAAAAAATGTATAACACAATACAAATATATATTAAAATATAACATAAAGTTTATCTGTGTCATATTAAATAATTATTTTATAAAAAAATATTATAATTTACTAAGTTGTTGATTAAATTTATTTTTGTGTAAAAATTAAATATATAAATAAAAGTACCATAAGTTATTATTATGCAAATAAAATTTAAATGTATGATATTGATTAATAATTATAATATTTGGTCAATTTTGAGTATATAATTGAAAAAGTATTGAATATGAAATTAAATATATAAAATTTTTAAAAATAAAAATATGTATAAAAAATAAAAAAATAAAAAAAGCTCGCGAGCTGGGAATTGAGCTCGAGTCAAGCTCAAAATCAAACTAGCTCGCGATACTCGTCTGCCAACCCTAAGGAAAAATAATGAATTTAACCATAATTATTAACTCCTATATAAATGTCGTTGAGCTCAAGTTAATTTGAATCTTGAAACTGATCGTTTTAAAGTTGTCCAATATATATTTTTTGTGACAATATTCTTATCATAATATAATTATTAATAAGTAATAAAAATTAAATTAAGTTGTCATTATGTGAAATTATTGATACATTTATAATAACAATACAAATATCGTGATAATTATAGTTTTTGTCACTATACACTATGTCACTAATTTCTTGTAATGATAACATTTGCAGAATGTTCTTGTCACTAATTATAATCTAGTGGACGACATTTATAAAAATTACGAAAATCATTGTAGTGATTGAATAAAATTTTATTTCACTTGATCCATATAACTAATAACAATTTTAATATCTCCACTTAATATGCACTTATTTCATAAAATACAATATAAAATATCAAATTAACAAACCTCGATCACTACAAATGAGGTCAGAACTGTGAAATAGTCTGTCGTCAATTTTTTCTTTAATATGTGGATTGCAGGTGAAATTCAAATTGAACTATACGAACAAGAGCTGTTGAAGTTGTATTATTGAGGTCCTATCGCTAAGGTCACCATATTCCCGTATTATTTTGTGAATGGTTACAATTTCCACACTAAACGTCACGGCGTACATAAGTTAACTATGAATTGTGGGGTATGTGTTAAAAGTTCATTATATACAGACACGGATGATGACTTCCATAGTATACTCGAAAAGATAGTTTAGTTAGGTTACCCACTAATTCAATAGTGTTTGTTAACAGGGAGGAAGGCCACCCTCTGCGGTGATGTTTGTTCAAGAGGTGGTTCCTCGCCATAAGGTGGTAGAACTACCTGATAAGGGAAGAATTACAAAAATACCAATATACCCTTAATGAAGGGTAAAAGTAACATTCTGCGCCATAAAGTCAAACATAATTCTACATAAGGCGAGGAAATCCAGTTGCGTGATTAACAGATAAGATCGCGGATCTTCGGCTCTAAGCGTGATCCAAGCGCATGATCAACGATGAGTTGTCTGATTGAAGGCTCAAAGACCTATGATCTTGACACGTGGCAACCCGATATGGTAAGTTTAGACTATATAAATATGCAGAAATCGAGCTAATAAAGGTAATTGAGATTTTCATAACAATCTAGCTTTTCTTCATTATACATTTTAGACCTACAATCTAACTTGAGCATCGGAATGTCTTTATTGGGGCCCGACCCGACTAGCTTGACATGTTTTCTGATCCACAGGAATTCCTTGAGATCGAGAACAAGACGTGATCGAGATCGCACATTCATATCATCTATTTTGGACCCAATCATTTTGGCGCCGTCTGTGGGAATGACTTATGGAATATGGAGGGACACTCATAAGGAAAACATGCCAGACATGGAGACGCCACTAGAAGCGAGAGACCAGACAATCCTATTGACATGACAAGAATTACAACAAATGATGGAAGAGGCAGGCAGGAAGGCTATTGTCGCTTACGAGAGAAGAACGACTATCCCAATTGAAAGAGAGGTCGCGAGAAGAGGCTGTTCAAAGA
Organism: Sesamum indicum; assembly: GCF_026168435.1. Lineage (NCBI taxonomy): Eukaryota > Viridiplantae > Streptophyta > Magnoliopsida > Lamiales > Pedaliaceae > Sesamum > Sesamum indicum. Next base: position 9,440,594 of record NC_142665.1, on the reverse strand, counting down.
CAAGGATCCTGAAAGAATATTAGAAGGAACGAGTAAATAGGAGACATATAAAAGGTACCATACCCCGTCAGAAGTAGGATCGAGTAGCCGCGATTGAAGCCATCAAAGAGGTCCGGCCATCTCGCGAGCTGAGGTAGACAATGTGAGTAAGCAGATCGCCATGCTAGGAAAGCAAATTGACGAACTCAAGAAGCGAGGAGAAATAGTGTCTCACAACCGGAACTCGCCTTTTTGCAACAAAATATTAACTGGAATCGTCAATCTGATCTTCAGAATGCCCGACCTCCCAAATACGACGCTAAGGATCCACAGGTGCACTTGGCTGCTTTTGATATGGTAATGAACCTTTATGGGCAAATTATTTGTTACTACTCTAACAGGGAAGGCCCAGGAATGGTTCACGAGTCTACCTCCGGGAAGCATAGAATCACACGAACAACTGATACAAAAATTCACATTCCATTTCGCGAGCAAAAGAAAGCAGAAATGATCTGCCACCATTTGTTGACTATACAACAGAAAGAAAACGAAACTTTGAAGAGTTTCATGGGACGATTCAATAACGAAACACTAGAGGTACAAGACCTCAGAATAGATATGATGACCAATATCCTTATTCATGGATTGAAGAAAGGAGTCTTCGCATCTGCATTAGCAAGAGACCTACCATCAGATTTAGAGCAATTGATGGCTCTAGCGCAAAAATATATTGACAAAGAAGAAATGAACGCGATGAAGGATGAAGAGTGGAGGTTCACTGCAGATCGGACGAGAGATAGAGATTGTCATGGCAAAGACAGAGACGCACGGATGAAGATGGAGAAGGTGCGAGAGCCTCCATACTAGCCAAAGTATAGCAAATACACACCTTTAAACATGACTAGAGCAAAAGCTTTGCTAATGGTGGAAAAGGATGACGTGTTGAAGTGGCCTCGACACACAAGGTTCACTCTGGCGAAGAAGCATTCAAACAAATATTGCCGATTCCACAGGAAAAAAGGACATGACATAGAAGAATGCTACCAGCTAAAAGACGAAATCGAACGGCTGGTGCGGCAATGGTACTTTAAGAACCAACTACCGCGAAATTTCGAAAGAAGGAAAGATGGTCGTCGAAGCAGATCGAGGAGTAGAGATAGGAGACCAAACTGGGCAGGGGAGAGAAATGATCAAAATGTGAAAGAGAATGCGCCTGTGAAAGGCATTATACACACAATAGCTGGAGGGTAAGAGGGATGGTCCAGGAGGGCCAGGAAGATATTCGAAAGAGAGAACAGGTCAAATAAACGAAAACAACTAAAGAACATAGTGAGAGAGTAGGAAATCGTGTTCGGGGATCGTGATACAGGAGAAAGAATAAAAGCGGATAATGATCCTATGGTAATCAGAATGGACATTACAAACTTCACAGTACATAAAGTGCTGATAGACAACGGGAGCTGGGCTGACATTATATTCAAAGATTTGCTGGTAAAGATGGGACTAGACAATGCAAAGTTGGAACCAGTGACGACACTTCTGGTCGGATTTGGAGGAAGTGAGGTCACATCGCTGGGCACGATAGACCTGCCGGTATCTATCGGAGAGGAGCTGAAATGGAAAACACTAATGGTATAATTTCTTGTCGTAGATACACCGTTCGCTTATAATGTTATTCTGGGGAGACCCAAACTTAACTCTTTCAGAGCAATAGTCTCGACCTACCACCTGAAGATGAAACTCCCAACCCAATACGGGATAGGAGAAGTGGCGTGCAACCAAATAGAAGCCAAAAGGTGTTACAATTTGTCCCTGAGAAAGAGCGAAGTTACCGAAATGAGAAAGTTTGAAGATATAAGAAGGGTTGAATTGCAGAAACAGAAACACGAGAGAATAGAACCAATTGAAGATCATAAGGAGATCGAACTAGTACAAGGAGATCCATTGAAAACAACGAGAATTGGATCAAAATTGGGGGAGTTCGAAACATTCATGATCGCGTTTCTAAGAGGTAACGTAGATATGTTCGCATGGGATCCTTTTGACTTCAAAGGTATAAACCTAGAAGTGATTGTGCATCGGTTGAATGTCAACCCATCCGCTCGACCAGTTCAACAAAAGAAGAGGACTTTCGAAGCAAAGAAGAACCGCATTATTGAAGAAGAAGTCTACAAACTGTTGAGAGCTGGATATGTATCTGAGCTTCACTATACTGATTGGTTAGGAAATGCAGTGATGGTACCGAAGGCGTCAGGCAAATGGAGAATGTGTACAGACTTCACTGATTTAAATAAAGCTTGTCCCAAAGACCCCTACCTATTGCCTAGGATCGATTTGTTGGTGGATTCTACTGCAGGATATGAGATATTCTCCATGATGGATGGATATCAAGGGTATCACCAGATCTTCATGGCAACTGAGGATCGTGAGAAAACATACTTTGTAACCGATCGAGGTATTTTTTTGCTACAATCTAGTGCCTTTTCATTGAAAAATGCAGGGGCTACCTACCAAAAGCTGGTGAACAAGATGTTTGCACAACAAATTGGGAAGACAATGGAGGTCTATGTAGACGACATGCTCATCAAGAGTCAGAAGCTGGAAGATCATCTTACACATTTAGAAACGGCCTTCGCGACCATGAGGAGATACGGAATGAAGCTGAATCCAAGTAAGTGCACGTTCGGGGTCGGAGGTGGCAAGTTTTTAGGATACATGATCAGCGGTCATGGAATAGAAGCAAACCCGAAAAAGATCGATGCAATCCTAAAGCTGAATCACCTACATCCGTGAAGGAGGTCCAAAAACTAACAGAAATTGGGGAAGAATCTCAGAGAATCCAAAAGTTCGACCATGAAACTAACTGAGGGCAGAGGATATTCGACCTGGATATGGTGGAAGAAAAAAGAGACGAAGCACAAGTCAAAATGATACATCATAAAAGCATGATGTTGCGGAACCACAACAAAAACTTGAAACCCAGATCACTACAAGTGGGTGATCTCATTTTAAAGAAGGTAGAGGTCTCAAAACACGTTGGAAAACTCGACCCAAATTGGGAGGGACCTTTCAAGGTAATCAAAATCGTGGGAAAAGGAGCTTACAAATTGCAAGATATACCAGGAAGAGATCTGCCACGATCGTGGAACATTCAGAATCTCAGAAGATTCTATGCATAATGATGTGCCTGGAAAAGGCCGATCAAATGATCTCCATCTGTGAGATTATCCTCTTAATTGTCAGCACTTTACTCTAAAAAAGATCGAATCTGAAAAAGATCGATATAAATTTTAATCTGTGAAAGATTATTTCTATCTTGAATTTATTCTGTGAAAGATTATTTCTATCTTGGATTTATTCATCTAAAGCGATTATGTAAAGTTCCTTATTCTGTGAAAGAAAAGAAATCGAATCTGAGAAAGATCAAAATAAATTTTAATCTGTGAAAGATTATTTTTATCTTGGATTTATTCATCTTAAGCGATTTATTCATTGAAAATCGTATCTGAAAAAGATGGAAATAAATAATCTGGAAAAGATTTATATTTTCACAAGTACCTATTGAAGATCGTATTTAAGAAAGGTCGAAATCCTTCAATCTGTGAAAGATACTTCATAAAAGATCGTATCAAAGTAATACTTCATATCTGTGAAAGATAGAAGATTGATCAGAAGATAGCCCATAGATCATATAGAAAATGATTTTGTATCAAAGAGTTCAACCAAGCAAGAAAACTTAACAAAAAGTTATGTACAAAGAGTAAATTTCAACAGTCCTCAATTTCTTCCAGCAATACAACAAACTCATCATCATCCACGGTTGGTGGGGCTTCATCTGGGAAGGGTTGAACATTAGCATCAAGACCGGGATCGAGGCGTGAGACATCAAATTCTGGAGCGAATCCATTCAGAGTAGTCACCTGGGCCTTACAACAATTAAAGCCCTGCATTAAATAATCCGCAGCTTTTATCTCCACAGCTGATTAGAACACAGGAGCCTTCAAGAAATCACGAGTACCTTGTAGACGGATTTCGCGAACACAATTCGCAAACTCCTCGGAATTTAAGAAAACCTCGCGACCTTCAATTGCTCCGGCGATTTTCCCAGCAGCATGCCCTACCTCAAAACGCACTTCTTTACCAGCAGCGGTGGCCTGAGTGAGTTTTGAAAATAGTGCTGCTAGGTGAGATCTTCTAATCGGGTACCAATTTTTCACCCTCCAACTGAGCCACTAGGTGATAAAGGCTGCGAAGATCCTCTCGAGCCGATCTCCAGCATTCAGAAACCCCTTGGAGTAATTCCATATTCTTCTCTTCCTCAATCCTAGCCTCCTCCGAATGTTGTGCTAACCCTACAGATCGAGATCGGATAATCCTATCAGGTCTTAGGGGAGACTTACCACACTCCTTGCGTTTCCTCAACACCTCACTTGGGCTCTCCTCGTTCGCGGGGGATCGACCTCGCGATCCCTCATTGTCAGCATTTAAAGGAGAATGATCCCTACGAGCCAAAGGATCGTGAGATTGGGTATCTTCGCTGCCAACCTCAATAGTCACAGGTGCCCTAGGGATTGTCGCTTCCGGAGTCGCAGAAGTCGTCGGTTCAAGTTGAGTAGAGCCGGTAGAAGGTTTAGCGACCTGAGCTGCGAGCCGCTGCTGCAGCCCTAATACGTTGAATGATGCAAGCCTAGATCACCATGCCGTCTGTATACAAAAAATTCAAGTTTAGAACCTTGATTATGAGAAACAGGTAGAAATAAAAGGAAAATGTATCACCTAAAGAACCCTCCACTTGGAGGAGTGCTGGAGTTAAATGTGCGAGCCAGAGTATCTCCTCTACAAGAATCCTCTTCGGGTCATACCGATAGGAAGTCAGGCTGCTTATTTGATCTCCTTCAAGCCCCCCTCTCTCAGTGACAAGCTTTGGCTTTTCTACACTCCAGTTACGCGAAAAAGGCCACTCACGACCTGGACCTGGAGGTGGTCGGATAAAAATATATTTTTTCTTCCAAGGCCAACGGTGGAGGTCAAAGGATCGAGGAATCTACAGTCCTTACGAGCTGACAAATAGAAAAATCCCTATCTCCAAATCTTTTTGAGGTCGTAAAAGAATATAGCGACCAAAAGTTGTCAAAAGTAGGCTCAAAGCGATGAACTCTCATGATAATAACAAAGAGGATAATATGGCGGATTGAGTTAGGAGACAGTTGTATAGGGCATAGACTCAATCGACTAAGGATCTGGGCTACATACGGAGCTAAAGGAAGGCGCAATCCAGCTTCAAAATGATGAAGTGAGAACGCACAAAAATCAGGAGGAGGTTGATACATGCGATCAAACGACCAGGGTATAACAATTTCATAACTATTGGGAATGAAAAATTTATCCTTTATACTTTGAATTTATAGTCTAACGGTACTAACTATACCCATCCAAGGACTATGCTCTAGCATCGATTGATAATTCTCATATGTATGAGTCTCATCGGTGTCGGACCCCTCTACATGACGGTCCCGACGCGACCTAACCCTAGAAGGACCCTCCAGAATATTGAAAGGTGTATCCGAATGAGGGGAAGAAGCAACAAATGCAGAATTGGAACTGAAATTAGAAGTCCTGGATGAAGACATTGTACCTTGGAATGGAGAAGTCGAGAAACAGAGATGAAGACTTGAGATGAAACTTGGGATCGAACACTTGGAGGCAGCAACCACAAGTAGATGATGAAGTCGGTAAAATATTTTTAAATGAGACCCTTATATATATAAGCAGAAGGCGGACTTGTACTTTACAGGACTATCCATTCTAAGAGCGATGCGTGGCAATGTACTGTAGTGCGTAGATCGAGATACCCGTTAGTAGTCGACACGTGTTGTCCCATATACCAAGACGGTCAGTCTGGCAGCTGAAGTGAAACCTTTCGACTTCTGCAGTGTAATGTATTTCACTCAAGTGGGGGAGTAATGATGAGGGAAGAATTACAAAAAGATCACTATACCCTTAATGAAGGGTAAAAGTGACATTCTGCGCCATAAAGTCAAACATAATTCTACATAAGGCAAGGAAGAAATCCAGTTGCGTGATTAACGGATAAGATCGTGGATCTTTGGCTCTAAGCGCAATCCAAGCGCATGATCAGCGATGAGCTGTCTGATTGAAGGCTCAAAGACCTATGATCTTGACATGGGGTAACCCGATATGGTAAGTTCAGACAATATAAATATGCAGAAATCGAGCTAATAAAGGTAATTTAGATTTTCATAACAATTTAGCTTTTCTTCATTATACATTTTCGACCTACAATCAAACTTGAGCGTTGGAGTGTTTTTGTAGGGGCCCGACCCGACTAGCTTGACGTGTTTTCTGATCTACAGGAATTCCTTCAGATCGAGAACAAGACGTGATCGAGATCGCACATTCATATCATCTATTTTGGATCCTATCGCTACCCTACTCAGTAGGGCATGTTCACAAGATGAGAGGTTCACCCTATGAGGTGGTGATCTTTCACTGGGTGGGTGTTGCTTTGCTCCATTCTGGTGTGTTTCATGGGCGTGTGTACCTCTTAAACATTGCGAGCTCGAGACCTAGTTTGTATTTTTTGTGTTAGGTTAATAACCTTCCCACAAACGGCGTCAATGATATGAATGTGGTTTTGAGTAAGGCAGCGAAAGAAAAATCTTTCTCAACACGCTGACGTTTCCCAAGTCTAGTTTTTATTTTTCTAGAGAAAAGTTTTGTTTGATGTCTTTTCGAATCATGATAGTGAAGTTGGTTTAAAAAATAATATTTAAGAATTAGGGATGCTAACTATTTGTTGACAATAAAATTTAATTATAATTTAATTGTAATGGTAAATAGTTTGTTAATTTTGTTATTTATGCATTTTTCGGTTTTTATTCTTAACCTAAAAACTTTAACATACTGATTTTGCTATAACATTTTTGGATAGTTTTAATTCTTAAACCAACTTTAAAAAATTACTTAATGTTTTGTATTTTTTATTATTTTAATATATTTTTATATATTAATTTTTTTAATGGCATAATTACGATGTTACTAATTCGACCATGATTTATTCGATAGTTGAACTAGTGATCCGTGACCCAGTCAATTTTTCAATTCAATCAATGGTACGGGTTTTAAAATATTAAAAATATGTATGGTGATTTTAAACTAATACGAAACCAAACTGTCACGAAATATTGGGTAAATTACAATGGGCAACCTTGAGAATTTTTATAATTATAAATATTTAAAAAATTACATATACTCTTTGAAATTATAATCATCTAACAAATACTTCTATGATTGTCCATTATAGTTACAAATATTTCCTTAGGCCCGTTTACTTTGATGTATAAGCCTGTATAAAAAATTTAGTATAAGTTAATCCAAAATTTACTTTGATGTATCGGGGTTCTGTATAAAACCAAGACCCTATACTAATTACTGCTACACTTGAAGAACTAATACCATCAGGGGAGGTGATATAAAATAGTCCCAAGGTTGCACTAAGATATAAATGACCATTGTACCCTCAAAATTTGACTACTAAATAATAATAATAATAACAACAACAACAGCAACAACAACGATAAGAGCAATAATAATAATACTTTGTTGTCTATTAAATTTTTTAAACAAGAGTTCAAAGGTAATTTTTCTACCAAAAGTATATAGATAACACTTAATAGAATTTATCTTATTTGAATAATGTATATAAATAAATACCTGACTAATTATATAGAACTTTTTTATCATTTACTTAATAAAGAATAATACGATTTTCAAAGTAAACGGGGCTTAGTGTATTCTCTTTAGTCCCCAATTATAATTAACGCTTTATGAATGGGAATTTTAGCTTTTAATTTGCCCTTGCCAATTAGTCCTTTCTATGATCTTCAATCAAATTATGTGCCCTTCTTAATCAAATAATTGGGTTTGGACGTTTTTAAATTTCCTTTTAAAATTGAGGCTAGTTTTTTGTTGGCTCATTTTTGTCTCTATTTTTATTTTTTAAATTTATAGGATAATTAATGATCTTATATTTTTTTAATTTTTATAGTTTCGAATATATTTTTTTTGTTGGAGTTCACTACTCTTAGTGGTGAAGATGAACTCGGCAAACAAAAAGACAAAAAAAATTGTGAAAATTAAAAAAATACATGACTAAAATTGTACCCTAAAGTTAAAAGATGAAAACACCAAATGACATAAAATACATTTAATCCTAAACAACCACATGCATGAAACTCAAATCCAAGATGTTCTGTCCGGTGAACAGTTCTGAAACCTCAATCTCACTATTAAGGTTGCATCCGAAAAGAATATATATATATATATATATATATGTATATTAGATATTGTGACATGTAGTATCAGCATGCGTAATTCACTACTGATTTTATTTTATTAAAGCTCATAATTTATTTCTATATATTAAAGTTTGTCATTGCGTTCCAACCTTACGTGGAAAATTTGTCTAATAATAACTTCTTCTAATCTATTAATTATCGACACATGTTTTACTTGAATTAAATTAACTTTGTACAATATTTATACGTACTATCAATGGTGATGATTATATCTACATGCAACACAAATACTAATACGCTATTTTTATTTTAATTAATAATAAAATTAAACAAAAGGGAGTAAATTTAATTTGTGAGTGTAGGTAATTGCATGGAATTAATTTTCTAAAGGCATCTGATTGAGTAATTAGTTTAATATGAATTTGAAAGTTAAATAGGTTCTATTAATGAAGGGCTTTTTTGACATTATAATAATTTAGTGTAGAGGTATCGAAACTACCTCTTTGAATTTAAAAACCCTTTTGTTTTTATAGTAGTACTAGCTCTTGTGGCACGTTGTTCCTATATCTATATAATAACTAATCTTTCATGTTTTAAAATATATTAAATGTGAATAAAATATATAAAACTATACATTATATTAAAAAAAAAAAATTTGATTTATCAATTAATGTAAAATATAAAAAATTGAATAAGTTAGCTATTTTATAAGTTAAAGGGCATTTTTGACTTCACAAAAAATTAGTGTAGTGGTGTCATTAACCGTCATTTATGAGTGTGGGGTGTTTCTTTTTCATATAGTATAGAAGAAGGTAGACAATAATATTAAATAAAAGGGAATAAATTTAATTTGTGAGTGCAGGTAATTGCATAAAATTAATTTTACGAAGAGACGTAATTGAATAATTAATTCAATATGAATTAAAAAATTAAATAAACTATATTAATTGAAGGGTATTTTTAATATTATAATAATTTAATATAATGATATTAAAACTACCACTTTAAATATAAAAGTTGTCTTTATTTATAATAGTATAGATGCATATATGTCATTGTGAATCAAAGTATGTCGCGTGACATTTGTTAATTCCAAAGTGATTCTTTCCTGGGCCTAAAATCCACAAAATCCACATTAGCCTATTAATTTATACCAAATCATTACTAGGGGTATCTATTTATTTTTAAATAATGATAAATAAATTATAATAACTCATTTTGATACACTAATAATAATTTAATTCAATCAATTCATTAATATAACTAACAGTGATAAATAAATTAAAATAATTTACATAAAGTAAGATAGATACCTACACATTCAATTAAATTCGAATTTATAATTTCAAACTTGTTGATATCCAAATACATAAATATATATACACATATTTATAGGGCATAAGGGAAATAGAAAATTGCATGCCTCTAGAGCTATATATATATAGACATGACATATATAGATAGATATATCCTTGTGATCTCATTCTTAGATTCTTGTTTTAATTCATTTGTTGAGACCAATCCACTTGTTTCAAGGATAGTATTAAACTACACTAAGATTTTGATTCTTGGAATTAATTAAGAGAGTGAGAATTGGAATCTTTGTAAGAAAGTAAAGATTGAGAGATGAGGAATAAATATAAATGTTTAAATATAATTGTCATTTAATACCATATATATGGACTAGGTAATTTAGCTGAAAGGATGTTGCTTGCATTTGAACTCTTTTATTTAATAATTGGGTTAAATACGATTTACTCTTTAATATGTAAAATGAACAAATATTCTTTTGTAAAAAAAAAAAAAAATCAATGTTTAGAAATTGCGCTTACGTTACCAATGATTCATGGAGGTAGCGATCGGATCGTTTGGAGATGCTCGGGTGGATCCCCTACGACTCAAGTCCTATATAACTTGTTCGTGCCTCCTGGTCCGAAAGTAGGCAGGTTTTCATTACTTTTCGGACCACTCAAAATCTTGCGTCACATGTTTATCCTTTGGTTTGCTATCTTAGAAAAGTTGTCCACCACAGACAAATATTGGTTATCATACCTTGGGGGATGTATCCTCTGTCGGCAGGACAACATGGAGATGCACTCACACTTATTTTTTCGTTGCCAATGTAGTCGTTGATGCTTAACAACTATTCGACGTATTGTACGTTTTCTTTGGCCTAACAGAGAGTGGCTCACCGGTATCGAATGGGCCACTAAAAAATAAAGAGGAAAATACATCATTAATGTGACATACCGTGCATTACTTGGTGCTTCTGTTTACCACATTTGTAGGTAGCGCAACTTGAGACGATTCGAGAACATTAAGAGATATCCGACTATAGTCGCTAGTGTCATTATTGAGGATGCCAGATTACGTATTCTTAGTATTAACTTGTCGAGTTAGTACTAATGCACTTTATAGATTATGGTGTATGCCTTGGCCTGTCGAGGGAGAAGCTAGCACTTGAGCACTGTTGTATTATATTTTTATTCACATCTATGAAATTTACCTTTCCCAAAAAAAAAAAAAAATTAGTAAATTACTCCTCTGTATTTTAAAAAATAAAGCAAATTACCTCTCCTCTATCAATAGTTTAGATAGGGGGTAATTTGCTTAGTTTTTCAAAATGCAGTGCATAGTTTTTTATTTTATTTTTCACAATAATTCTATTTTATAATGGAGAACAATAATTTTAAAATAAAAAATAGTGCATATTTGGGTCCATTTTTTGTTAGGAAAAAAAAAGTACATACCTGACACGTGAAAATTCTTTAATTGTTTTTCAATGAAATTGGCATTTAATTTTGACAGGAATTTAGCCAAATATTTTACTTTTTTACAGTTATTATTTTGAATTGCAAAATTAAAAAATCAAAATGGACTAAAAAAGTCACCGCTCAAAGTTATAAAATGAAAATTTCATTTTTTCAAATATGTACAAACTACTAATAGTTAATCATTATAAAAATAAATACATGCTCATATAGAGTGTGAAAAGAAAAAAGGGTTAATTCAAACTCAAAATCTCAATCTCTTAATATTTGAATTTTTTTTTTTTACCCAAATTAGATTTAATCAAACCAATGCCATAAAAAAATTTGAGTTTTCACTATACTAAAAATGACCACAATTTAAAAATTATGGGTAAACCAATACTATTAACCACGGTTAAATAAAATCAAAGCAAAAACTTAAATTTTTACCATGATTAATCAATATTTACCATGATTTTTAGCCATAATCAAGTCATTTGCCATGGTTTTAGTAATGTTTTGGCCACACTTGCATGAACAACGGCTAATGACTGTTGAGATGCGTGGTTCATTTGTATTTGTCACGATTTTTTTTCTTTTGACTATAATAATTAATCGTGACAAAAAATTATATTTTTTCTAATGCGAATCAACCACAGAATAAATATCATGCACTTATCATATGATTATACTTATTACATAATTGATTCGAATCCCACTAAATCTTGTCTGAATTAGGATTTCCTAATATTTGGAACTATTGGGTCTAAAAGGGAAGTTAATTTTCGACCACAAAATGAGAGAAAGCAAGTTGCATAGGGCATGTCTAAGTATAGTATGTGAGGAATGGTGGTGAGTGTATTGCATCATTTGTTTCCTTAAATGTGTATTTGAGACCAACCCTTTATTTGAATGGAATTATGTAACAAAATCTTTCTTTTGAAAAAATATGCCCACGCCAAGATCTTCCCTACGTTGCCCATTTCTCTAATTCCTCCACTTGAGGAAATATTATGATAGTCTATAGCTGTTGATTAAGTACACGAGGCTAAAATTTTAATCATAATTATTAGAAAAAATATGATTTTTTTTTTGTTATATATGGCCGATTAATATGGTTAAAAGTAAAAAAATTGTGATTCATACGCCGGTTAGAGCTGCTAATCGGTTGGTTAGGCCGGTAAAAAGCAATGGGGTAGGGGCAAGATCAATAGGTCAAGTTTGTTATTTTCTGGGCGAAACTGCACCATCAATAGCTTATCAATCACCGTCTTGTCCAAGATCCCTTCCAGGTCGGTAGCCAGTAGCGGCACTAGTTCTTTCTTTATTTTCTTTATCAATGCACTAGCACTATTCTTCCCAAAAGCGGGTCTTTTAAGTGAAGCAGTTTCATTCACCGCCCGGTTCTTCGTAACCCGAAAAGATGTCACCTATTAATGGGGTTAAATGTATATTTGATCCTCTAATTAACTTAAGTCATTTGGCTTTTCGTCGTTTCGATCATGTGCTTTTTTTTTTTTTTAATTTTTGCAATTGTAGTCCGTTTTTTGTTAGAGTTTTATCTTCAACTACAAGAATGGTGAACTATGAGAAAAGAAAATAACTTAAATTGTGAAAATCAAAAGAACATATGACCAAAGAGCTACTATACAAGACCAAAATATTACTCTAAAAAGTTAAAGGATATAATCTTAATTTTAGAGGTCACATGAGATGCACATGTATTTTTCTGGCGAGAAAGGTGGATTTGACCAAGAAAAGAACTGAAATAGCGAAAACTAAAAATAAATATAGAATTAAAGTGCCATCCAAGAAAGTTAAATGACAAAAACGTGAAATAATCGGAGTTACAAGACAAAAACTGCATTTAAGCTAATGTTAATTAACCACGGCTCTTAGACGTCTTTGTTACTACAAACGAGGCCAAAATATTAGTTGTAACTAAAAAATCATTAAGTTATCTCATCGGTTGTGTTTGAATATAGTAAATAATATTGATTTGCCATGATTTTTATACTCTAATTTTTATAGTGAAGGGAATAGTTTATTTTCATGTAATGAGTTGAAAATTATTGCAAATGCTTTCGAAAAAAAAAAGAAGATCAGGGACAGTAAATAGCAAGATAATTTTAACATTATCGCTAATTATTTATATAAAATAACAAAAAGAATATTTTCAATAATAATACATTTCAAAACTTAATAGGAAAAATTATTCTATAAAGTTGTCACTAATGTATAAATATAAAATTGTTAAAAAAATAATTAATAGCATAATTATATGCACGTGAGATAATGTGGTTGTCTAATACATTATTAATGTAAATTAAAAATGAATTTTTTAATATAATTTAAAGGAATAATGTATTATTGTTATTGACATTATATCTTGTAGGTCGTGTTTGAAGAAACAAAAAAAAGAACAAATTTCAATATTACCATGCCAAATCATTGGACTGAACCATCGTAAATCAAAGTTCAATTAATAACTAATTTCTCTAATTATAATTATTTGTTTTATAGTATCACTACAAAAAAAAAAGAATATATATATTATTCTCGTCTCTATAAATTAGTACAACTTAAAAATCATAATAATTCTATGTTAACAACTACGGTCAGATAAAATCAATATAAAAGTTTAAGTTTTGACCACATTTCATCCACAATCGTCATGGTTTTACCTATAGCCAAAATATTTATCATAATTTTTAGTTGTACCGAATATTTTCGCCTCACTTTCAGAAACAACAGATAATAGTCGTTGCTCAACTGTGATCAATTAATATTTACTATAATTTTTTTTACCTTCAATCATAATCGTTAATAATAATGAAAAGTCATATTTCCTTTAGTATATATCACTAAAAAGAGAAAGAAAGTTTTGACATAAAAAATCAAGTGACAATTTTAATACTTTCATTTATTATACATATTTAGTAAAAACGACATTTGTTTTGTCACGAAAATTAAAATTATGATTTTAATAGTGTTTATTTTTTTAATGTTTTTATGAACAAAAAGTTTTCTATAAATTTGTCCGGGAAATAATATTTCTCGTTTTGTAACTTAGAGTTTTTTTTACTTTTTATCTTATTAATTATAGAATTCTCATTTTTGGTCTCGTAACTTCTAAAAAGTAGCACTTTTGGTCCCATAACACCTTTCTATAAGATATTCAACGGAAAAGGCCATGTGACCGTTAAATACATTAGATAAAGTATTACTTTTTGAAAGTTATGTGATCAAAATGATATTCTGTAACTAATGGAAAAGTGAGAAATCCGTAATTATGGAGTCAAAAGTATAAAACCCCAATAGTCACCCGCTAATCATATAGCATTTTTTGTTAAAATATCTAACGAAAAGGTGTAGGGGACAAAAGTGCTACATTTTAAAAATTTGGACGGATATCGAGAATTTTGTAATCAATAAGATCAAAATTGAAAAGGCCTTAAATTATGGATGAAAAGTGTTATTTCCTCAAATTTATTACTAAAAATAATTATTAACACATATATAGTAACGACTTAGTAATAACCGATAATTATTGTTGCTATTATTTTGTTACTAAGTTATTATAAATGTGTGACTAATTATTTATAATGACAACTTTATGTACAAATTTGGTCAAATTATTAAACAATAACAAGATAAAAATAATTGTCACTTAATATATATTATAATTATAATTTTAAAATTATCACTAGTCTTTAACATTATATTTTAGGAAAAATTACAATGAACTCCTCTAAGATTTGACATGCATAATTCCAAATACCTTCTCGTTATTTGAAAAATTACTATTACCCTCTAATGTTTCATCAAATTATGTAATCCTTAGATGCAGACTTGGAACTATCAACTTTGTCCTTACTGTAATTTTTTGCTTTTCTGAAAAATATTAAAAAATTATAAAAAAATCAGACGAGATGAATGAAAATATTTAAGCGTAATCTTAGGAAAATCTTGTTGTAATTTGTTACATGATTTATCAGTGGTACTAGTAATTTGTGGCACACTCTATATGTTGCAACTTCTATAAATATTATTTAAAATAAAATATTTTAATAAAATATATATAAAGTAATAAATTACTATTATATTTGTAAAAAAATGGTGACAAAAAGAAGATGAAAGTAAATGAAAAAGAAGAAGAAAATAACTATCAAAAGATAATGGGGGTGGGAACTTAGATGAAACTTTTAAAAAAATAAATTAAATAAAAAAACATACCAAAAAAAAGGAGAGACACCAAAGATATGCTTTTTCTTTATATACAGTATCTACTAGCGGTTGTAGCACATCATTTATGCTTGCATTAATAAATAATTTTTTACGCTTTAAAATATATTATAAATAAGAGCAAAATATACAAATTACTACATTGCATTAAAAAATAATAATTTATTAGTTAAATATAATTTGAAAAATTGAATAAGTTAGCTATCTTATTAGTTGAAGGGTATGTTTTACTTTAAAAAAAAATTGATGTTACGGTGTCATTAATCGTCATTTGTGAGTGTCGAGTCTCTTTTCTTTTTATATTAGTGATGCATATGGCTCAAGGAAGTCTGGTCCAAAAAAGAGCAAAAGGGCCCAGGGTCCCCTATAGACAATCCAACAGCCCATGAAGGGGGTGACCACCCAAAATATTTAAGGATCTAGACCAAGAACGTGGCCCAACCAATGACGACCAGCCCAAAACCCATGTTTAAATAAGCCCACGGGGCACACGTGGCATACACTTGGACCATCAAGTGTACCTCCTAGTCGGTATGGAAGACACACATCGAGGGAGGTTCCCTTAAAGACTCAGACTCCTAGATAAAGAGGACTCCCTGCAGATTAGGAGTCCTCCTTGGTGAAGGATCCCTTCAACGTGGGGACTGACTTACATTGACCAAATTAACAAAAGATCATAATAGAGTGTAGCTTATCCTAACAACCTCTATCCATTCCGCCAAAGAATAGTGCGCACGTGCAGATTCCTACCAGAGGAAGACACCCCTCCTATAAATGCAGGTTTGATCCCTAAGTGGGGAATACCTTCCAAACCTGAACTATCTTGTTGTCAACTCTTACTTTGCACTCTCTTGTCACTCTGAACACGATTTTCTCCTACCAATTTGTTCATTATACTTTGATTTTTAATTACGCTTTACTCTTTGTGCTTATTATGTCTTAAGCACGATACTCACTTGAGTGTCGGAGTACTAACGTGTTGTTTTGCAGGTTCCGTTCCTCAAGATTCTTTTATTCTTTGTCCCAAGTCTAGTACCGAAGCCAAGCTTGTTGAACCTATGACATTTTCGCACACATCAATTGACGCCGTCTGTGAAAAACACAGAGTTTAAGACGTGAGTTTTAATGGAGATTCCTAGAAAAACTACGAATAAGCATAAAGGCATTGGAAGCACCTGGCAGTGATAAGGCTTTGCAAGTTGTTACAGGGACGTACCTAGCCCAGACCAGTGGAGGGTCCGCTCCAGCACCTCGGGCACTAGCACCACCATCCCATAGAGTTGTGGGTCATGTGGCTAACCCCCCACGGTGTAGCACTTCCTCAAATACCTCTTGGGGAGAGTTATCACCAGCACTGTTGGGAGCCATTCAGCAGATAGTTTTAGCGGCTATTCGGGAATTGGGTTGCAGCGCTAGCCCCTGCCTGTACAGCCATTCCGTCCGATGTAGACGTCCCCGAAGAGAAAGTTGAAGAGGGCGCCCCTATGCCTGCGCCTCCAATAGCCGAAAGATAGGGACCTCTCACAATGGCCCCTCAAGAGGTCCCCCTCAGTGGCTTGCGCATTTGGAGTGCCTTCAGAAAGATCTTTAGGATGTCCAATACCAGATTGTCGGGACCCCCCCGCAGAGGAGAAGCAGGGTGTCCCCTTCACTGAAGCAGTAATAGAGGATGAACTCCTAGCAAATTGCCGTAACCCAACATTGCCGAATACTATGGAACGACTGACCCTCAAGAGCATCTCTTACGTTTTGAGAATGCAACTCTCTTACATAAGTACACGGACGGGATCAAATGTCGTGTTTTGATTACTACCTTCGCTAGGGCCGCCCAGCAATGGTTCAACCAATTGCTCGTGGGAGCGATAGGAAGTTTTCAAGAGTTTCATCTATCTTTTTGCACCAATTCGCTAGCCATCGGAAGTTTCAGAAGATGGAGTTTAGTCTTTTTTCCGTGCGACAGAATGACAATGAACCCTTGAAAGAGTACTTGCAGAGATTTAATGCTATTGCATTGGAGGTGCCATTTGCCACTCAAGAAGTGAAGGCTAATGCTTTCGCTCAAGGGCTCTTGGACCGGGACTTCTTCAAGTCCTTGGCCAAGAAACCCGTTTCCAAGTTCGATGCTCTCCTAGCTCGTGCTGCAAAATACATTAACATGGAGGATACCCAAGCTGCTAAGAAAGAAAGTCATGGAGAAAAAAGAAAGAAAATGAAGGAGGAAGCCCCCTCCAAAAAGCGTCGAACAGATTTTCGGGACAAGAAGCCACCCTTCTAGAGAGTGAATGCTACACCCGGTTGATTATACCTATTACCCAATCTCTCATGGCAGTTGAAGAAAAAGATCTATTAGCTCATCCAAAATCATGGAAGAATGTTCCTCAACGTCCCAAGTCTAATAAATTTTGCCGCTTTCATAATGATTACGGTTATACCACCGAAGAGTGTTGGTATTTGAAGAACAAGATTAAAAACTTATCAAAAATAGATATTTGTAGGAATATGTGTGCTGGGGGAGAGCTTGGGGGACAATACCTTATCAAAAGTAAGAGATTGATAAAGCAAATGAGGCAAAAATTTCTAGTCCCGAACCTCTCTCGACAGAAGGATACAAGATTGTGCCTGGGGGGAGAACTGAGACCAGCGCCCCCCCACCCCCTCGTAAAGGAGTCATACAAATGATCGCGAGGGGTCTGAATGGAGGTAACTCGCACAATGCTAGAAAAGCGCAAGGGAAGCACACGGCATATCAATGAAGGATGTACTGGATGTGGAAGCGATGGAGGACACCCTTCTCATCCAGTTTAGGAGGGCAAAACGGTCAGGACCTAAAAACTCCCATAATAACGCTCTGGTCATTACAACATGATTGGAAAATTATGAAGTAGGGCGCATTTTTAATAGATTGGGGAAGCTCTACAGACATATTATTTGGGGAGACTTACGACCAGATGTAGTTGGGGGACACCCTCTTAGAAAGGGTTAATACCTCCTTGTATGATTTCACGGGAGAAGTAGTGTATCCACGAGGCATGATTTTACTCCAGTTAACTCCAGGAAGTGGATCCATCCGGAAGACTTGCCTCCTAAAATTCTTGGTGGTGGACACCCTTCGCCCACAATGCTATTTTGGGGAGGCCTACTCTTAATGCTTTTCAAACGGTAATCTCCACCTAGCATATAAAAATCAAGTTTCCTACAGCCGATGGTCTAGGAGAAGTGTAGGGGTATCCCCTCCAATCACACAAATGCTATAATGAGGTTGTATGCAAAATGAAAAAGAGGAACACGGATGAGGCATCTATGGAGGCACCCCCACACAAGTGAGGAAAAGATGCTGACTGGGGGAAGAAGCTAAGGAAGGTGGGGGGGCATCACCCAAGGTCTAGCTAGCTGAAAAACTACTAAATATTGAACTCATATCCAGAGATTCGGAGAAAATTACATGGACTAGTTCTCAAATGGATGATGTAGTTGGGAAGAAATAATACAATGTTTACACCGCAGTGTGGACATCTTTGCTTGGACCCCCCAGTACTTGGAAAAGATTGATCCAAATGTCATTGCCCATCATCTCAATATAGATCCCAACGTCAAACCAGTGAAATAAAAGAAAAGCCATTTCGGGCCTGAAAAGGACAAGATAATCCAAGTTGAAGTCGACAAACTAATGGCAGCTGGACACATCACGGAGATAAAATTCTCCAAATGGTTATCCAATATAGTCCTAGTACCTAAACCTGGAGGAAAGTGGAGAATGTGTATTGATTCAAAGACCTCAATAAAGCATGTCCCAAGGATTTCTATCCTCTACTTGGGATTGATCAACTTGTCGACTCCACATCTGACTACGAATTACTGAGCATGATGGATGCCTCGCAAGGATACCACCAAATTATGCTAGGTCCCGAAGATCGCAAAAGAGTCAGTTTTATCACTTCTGATAGCACATTCTGCTATGTAGCTATGCCATTTGGCTTAAAATACAGGAGCTACCTACTAGCGTTTTATGGACAAGATATTTCTACCACAAATAGAGAGGAATGTTGAAGTTTATGTGGACGACATATTAGTAAAAAGGAAGGAGGCCAGAAAACACACTGTGGACTTAGAAGAAACGTTTTCTGTCTTAAGAAAATATTAGTAAAAGCTTAATCGAGGAAAATATGCATTTGGGGTGCGAGGAGGGCGTTTCCTCCGATCCATGGTGACCTACAGAGGAATCGAGGCCAGCCCCCTCAAGATTAAAGTCATCTTAGACATGAGGGCAGCAACCAATTTTAACAAAGTACAGAGACTGATCGGGAGAATAGCCGCGCTCGATTGCTTTATTTCCAAGGCAGTAGAGTTTACCTTCCTTCAAAGTGTTAAGGAAAGCAATTTGAGTGGGACTCCACATGTCAACAAGCCTTCAAAGAACTCAAAAAGTATCTAGCAGGGTTCCCCTATTGGTGAAACCGTTACCGAGGGATACGCTCTATTTATATCTTTCAGCCACCCCCAAGCCGTCGGTTCTATCCTCATTCGTGAGGATGGAGAGAAACAAATGCCCATCTATTATGTTAGTAAACTACTCAACGGAGCAGAAGGGAGGTATACTCTTATCAAGAAAATGGCTCTGCAGTAGCAATCATGGCTAGAAGTTGTGCCCTTATTTCCTATCACATCCTATTGGAGTGAAGACAAACATACCATTGAAGCAAACCTTTGGCAAACCTGAAACTTCTGCACGCCTAGTGAAGTAGGTTGTGGTGTTAGAAATGGTGACCAGAAAGCCAATTGAATTAGTGGTTTTGGAAACCATTTAGCAATCTTTATGAATGTGATATTCTCTTGATGAATGTAGTAAGCATTCATCTGTGGCACCATATGTTTGTTGTGCTTACTATTTACGTTGAACGGGATTTTAACATTACAACAAATGCCCACAAACCAATTGAATAACCCATGTAGTTGGGCTGCGCATTGGATGGCAGCTACGAAACCAACTTCTGAGGGTTGGTCTGAAACGTTCCAAGTCGAGGACCTCGAGATTGGGCATCGAGAGTCCTATAGAGAGTTTCACTAAGTATTGCATTTATTGGATGAGTATCGTATTTTATCGGCGACAGACATGAGATGTCTATGCCATTTTAGTGGATTGTTGACAAGGTTGTTAACTGATTGAACTAACTCGCGGAAATCGTCATATGGAAGCCTTAGAGGCTTGGTTAGTATGACTTGAATTCCCGACTCTGATAGTACAAAATTAGTCCTTGACCATATGATGGATATATCTTGGATCTGACGAGAGATGATTGTGTCTTCGATGTTGTCATTATAAATCTTTTCTAGTGTAGTTGGATTATGTATTGAGGATGGTGGATTTCAAGATAGAATCTGTCTCTATCAGTATATGATGGATATATCTCATATGCGCTTTGAGATGGTTTAGACTCTCTAAATCTATGGCCATAGCAATTGATCAAATAGGAAATGACTTGCTTTGTCGATCAATAGAGTTCACGCATCTCAAGTACTCAGCATAGTTGCCTGGTCCAGGATGGGAACCGACACCCAATTCCATGCCCTAGACTAAGGCCGAGAGATGGTCGACGGAAGGACTGTACCTGTATGGAACTCGAGAGTCTAAATGTTCACGCCAACATTCACCTAGTCTCTAGTGTCATGGGCCGTTGCTAAACGACCACCCACGGTGATGGTAATTTTGTAATTAATGGTTAATTAGAAATAATTAATTAAATTAGATTTAATTAATTATTTGTGTTGGACACATGCCCAAGTCTAGCTGAAGGTGAACCTAAAGAGTCACACAAATCACTATGGAATTGGTGGAATTAATTTGAGAAGAAACAATTAATTTAATTGGATTAAATTAATTCAAGTAGAATATATAAATGATTGGATCATTTATTTAATAGTCCATTTGATGGATGGCTCAAGAAATAATTAATTAGATTGATTAATTTTGGGCCTAACACCTTTAAATTAATTGATTAATTTATTTGGTTTGACTTAATTAATTGATTGGATCAATTAATTAGAGTTTGGGCCTAGATTTATTTAATTGGATTAAATGAATCTTTGGATTTAGTTGGGCTAAAAATAATTTAATTAATAATTGTCAAATGAACTTTGGTTGGGTTTAATTTAATTTGATTAAATCAAACTCGATCCATACTTGAAGTCTAAGCCCATTTGAGAGAGGTTGGAGCAAGTTAAGAAGGAGTTGAAACTCCTCATCATGATGAACATAATGGAGTGGTTATTTCATCATGGTTGAAGGTTTATGCATGTGTGTATATAGGTTGCTTTGGAGGCAAACTTGGTGGTTATTGAATTTTAAATTCAATTGTATGTAATATACAAAACTACACATATCATGTATGGCCAACAACCTAAGCCACGAAATTTGCTCCCTTTTCTCTCCAAAAATATTCTTCTTTTTGTTCTATATTGAATTGGATTCAATTTAGAACATAAAACATTCCAAAAGCACTAATCAATAGTGTTAGTTTGGAGTTGTTTTTCTTCTTATTCTTTGTTCTATCTAACAATAGAAAAAGAACTATATCTCTTCCTTAGTGTAGTGTGGACAAATTAAAGGGATTCTAATTTGGATCTTAAAGTGAACGGGAGAACGAAAAGGTAAACAATGCACGTTGCTGCTCGTCTATAGAAACAAAAGGTAAAGTTACATGTTGTATGTCTATGCTGTCTAGCATGCTTGTTTCATTTATTATTATACTTTTGATGAACACTGAACGCCCGGAAATTTCAAAAAAAATACCCCTTTGAACTGCTTTAAATAATTTTTTATTTCACGCTTCCGCCGTATTCCCGGGCCTTATCAATTCTTTTATGTGGAACTAAGGAAATACAACATTTCCTACTTACCACGAACAACCATCAAAGCTCAAGTGCTGGCCGATTTCGTATCTAAAATGGCTGGAGCACCTATGGAGGACACCTTCATGGTTGAAAAATGGCTATTGCATGTGGATGGATCATCCCCGATTCAAGGCAGTGGTGCGGGCATAGTCATCACTTCGCCGCATGGAGAAGATTTAGAGTCTGCTGTCAAATTCAGATTCAAGGCCTCTAACAATGAAGTTGAATACGAGGCACTCGTAGTAGGCATGAAGATGGCTCAAGAAGTAGGGGCCAGACATCTCGTGGCTTACTCAGATTCTCAACTGATAGTCAAGCAGGTGGAAGGCACATATGAAGCCAAAGAAAAAAATATGATACAATACTTATAACAGATAGCAAAGCTGAAAACAGGTTTTGAAAGTTTCCAACTCATTCGAATCCCAAGGGAAGAAAACGTCAAAGCAGATTGTCTTTCCAAGCTAGCTAGTGCCTTAGAAGATTGTAGGACCAGGCACATTACTATACATCACCTCCCTAAACCAAGGGCTCCCTTAAGTGTCCAAGCAATATCTCCAATAGAAGATTGGAGGACACCCGTGATCCGATGGTTAGAAGAGGGACAGCTCCATAGCAATAGGTGGGATGCAGTCAGGCACAAAGTTCAAGCCACTCATTTCCTACTACAAGGAGGGGTCCTCTATAAGAAATCTCATGCATCCTTTGCTCCTGTGCCTGTCCTAGCCAAAGGGAATACACATTCTTAAAGAAATACATAGTGGCTAATGTAGAGCACATGCTGGAACATTAGCGTAACAAGGCTTTACGAGTTGGGTACTTCTGGCCTACCATGAAGTAAGACGCCTAACAATTGAAGAACAAATGAGAGAAATGTCAAAAATATTCTTCTTTTATACATCAACCTGCGGAACCTTTCACCACCATGTTATCACCCTGCCCTTCGGCACAATAGGGCATGGACATTGTGGGACCTTTTTTCCTGGCCCCCGATCAGAGAAATTTTCATTTGGTAGCTATTGATTACTTTACCAAGTGGGTGGAAGGGGAATCACTCACTCATATCACACAAGGAGAAGTAATGAAGTTCATATGGAAGCATATTATCTGCCGTTTTGGGCTACCTCGAGAGATAATCTCAGATAATGGCCAGTAATTCTAAGATCGAAAAATACAAGAATGGTGTAAGGGCTTGCGTATCAAACAAAGATTAACATAGGTGTGACATCCCCAGTCCAACGGACAAGTGGAGGTCACCAACCGTATCCTCGTACAATGGATTAAGAGGAGATTGGAGCGAGTTGGGGGAAATTGGATAGAAGAGCTAACCAGTATTTTATGGGCTTATAGAACAACTCCTCGAGGATCTATAGGGGAGAGCCCCTTTGCTTGGTCTATGGAACTGAGGTCGTTATCCCCGCTGAATTGGGGATGTCCTCTCATAGAATCTTGCACTTTTATGAAGAATGTAACTCGGAGCTTTTGAAAGAAAACTTGGATCTCATTGAAGAATTAAGAGAAAAAACTTTTAGTCGCATACAAAGATACAAAAACACCATAATTAGTGCTCACAACAGAAGGGTGAAGACCCAAAGTTTCCGAGTAGCGGATTTAGTATTACGGAGGGTGGATACCTTGAAACCGGTAGGAAAACTAGGTCCTACTTGGGAAGGACCTAACAAGGTCACAGGCGTAATAGGACGAAGAGCATATGAGCTAGAAGATTTTGAGGGACGTCCCTTGCCATGTCCTTTGAACATACAAAATCTCAAAAAATATTATACGTAACGAAGGATGTCTCCCTCAAAGAATAAGTCCTCTTGAGGGACGTTTCCTTCAACGAATAAGTCCTTCTAAAGGACATCCTTGTCACAAAGTTATTGAGGGGCATCCTCGCATAAAGGTATGACTTCTTCCATTTTTACATGTTGAGGCGAGGCATAAAACAACATAGGAGTAAGTGCTGCTAAAAAGCATACAAGCATCCATCATCAATGGAGCCCCCAATCCTCCATTCTAAGCCCTCACATGCCTCTCATTCACTTCTTTTTACATAGATACATTTCACAATATACCATGAACAATAACCTTGTTCTAGAGAACACAAGATGCAGGAAATTCAAGGGGGCATCCCCCACAATATATACCCCTCATATTATGTCACTCCAAGCTAGGTATAAATACTTCACTAGTCAAGAAAGAAACACAAACTCCATGGTAAACATCAAGCACAAAGTGAAGCAGAAAATGAAGATCATCGCATTACGGCCCCCGGCCTAAAATATGGCCGGGGGCAGAACAAAACAGCTCAAATGGAGGAAGGAAGCAAAATCAAAAAAGTAAATTGTTCTAAAAACAAGAAGAGGGGATTGAGTTCATTTTCATTTTTTCTTCCAAATGCGGGGTCTTCACTTTTCTCTTCAACTTGGCCTTCAAAGGGAGGGGCATCTGTAGGGGCGACAGGGGGCTCTTTATCAGTAGTTAAGGTGGTACTTTCTTCCTTTTGCTCCAAGGTTACTTCACCTGGGACATCCCCTCTACGGAATCAACTGCTGCTTCGGGGAGGGGGGACTCCTCACTTCGGCCTCAGCCTCTCCTAATATGTTGCCTAATTCTGCTTCTGCAAAAGCTCCCTTGAGTTAATTTTAAATAGAGTTGAATTATGTTTAATTGAAGTAAGAAAGAAACTACCTGATTTAGGGAGAGGGGTGTCGCTTACTAGAACTGGAGGCTCAGCAAAGGGGTTTGGGGCGTTATCCATGGTAGCCCTAAAATTAAGAAAAGAAGGCTCTCATGAAAGACTATGTCGTGAAAAACCACTGCCTTGAAAGTGAAATTTAGGTACTACCGTGGTCCAGATAGTATAAAACGATCGCTCCCCAAGGTTAACCCAGCTATAAATCTCTTACACACGCACTCGTAGAAGAAAGCTTGGAACAACGAACAAAACATCACTCAGAAGAGAAGGAGAGAAAGTAGAGAAAGGAAGCAGAAAAGAGGCTCTTGGATTTTGGAGTGTCTACAATGCATGGAGCTGAGCTTATTTATAGATGTAGAGCTCCGTTGCTGGAGAAGTAGGGACTCTACACCAGCTACAAAAGTTGCCAATGGATAGAAGCAAGAAATTCGGCAAGATACCAACGGATAGAAACAAAAATTCGGCAATAAGTAGGCTAGGTTACCTAGGAGTCCAAAAATGTGAAAAATGAAGGATTTGAATGTAATTTTCCCAAAAAATATATATAACCGCGCCTGCCTAGCCCCGTCCGGACTAGGACGGGATGGGCGAGCGCGCGCGTGTGGTGATTCTTCCAAAATCCACCTACCCACACTTCTCATTCCAAAGGTAGCAAGATGATTTAATATATAGAGAAGAAAAGTTGTTTGTTTTTTCTATGTGGGACAAGTGCATTAGTAATTCCCAACATTCCCCCACAAATAATGAATGTAGATGAAAAATATGATTTTTGAGTAAAGGAAGAAATATACTTAAGCATTAATATCTTTCGATTGAATTAATGCATAGTGAAGTGAGGTAATCAATTTGGCTAACGAGAGTGCTATGACTCTTGAACTTTTGATAGCTCAAATTAAGACCTCCCACAATCACGTATGAATTCCTTAGTGTTCATTGTTCCGCGATAAAGTTTCGAGTGCTATTAATAGCCTTGCGCTTATACCTTGGATTCTAATGAGTGCTCTAGAAAGAATTTTCATTTTCCTTTCATAGAAGGTTGCCCACCTGCACACTCATTCAGATAGCTTCATCAAGTCTTTAGTCCACTCAACAACTGAGCTATGAGGCTCTTCCTGAACAAAGTCAGGGTTATCCATCAAGTCCTTAATAGGACCATCCAAACACAAGGCTATGGATTTATATGGTTATTACCATATTCTATCAATCAAGGGATCTTAGCCCCATTGCTCTCAAAGACTCTAAGATAATTCTCCTGGTAAGTCCTTTCGTGAGAGGATCTGCCAAGTTCCTCTCGAACCCACGTAATCCAATGAGATTATCTCATTCTTTAGGAGTTCTTTTACTGCTTCATATCTAATACGAATATGTCTCCTTTTACCATTGTAAGCATAGTTCTTGGCAATTCCAATAGCAGCTTGAGAGTCACAATGCAGAGACACTGGCACAGTTGGCCCCCATAAGAGCATATCTCCCAACAAGTTGCTCAGCCACTTTGCTTCTTGACCTGCTAATTCAAGACCTATAAATTCAGATTCCATAGTAGAGCGAGCTATATAAGTTTGTTTAGCATATTTCCAGAAAATAGCTCCCCCATCCAAAGTAAAAACGAATCCACTAGTTGAGCTTACTTCATCATTATCGGTAACCTAATTTGCATCACAAAATCCTTCTAACACTGCGGGAAATTTATTAAAGTGCAAACTTAAGTTTATAGTCCCATTTAGATATTTCAACAAGCGACATAGTGCAATTCAATGTTCACTATTGGGATTATGGGTATACCGACTTAGTCTACTCACAGCGTAAGCTATGTCAGGTCTGGTGTAGTTCATGAGAAACATGAAACTCTCTATGATTTTTGCATACTCAGCTTGTGACACATTATCATCTTTATTCTTTTTGAGATATACACTCGGGTCATATGGTGTTTTGACTGGTATATCATCTTGACCACTGTACTTGTCCAAGATTTTCTTTATATAGTGGGACTGACAAAGAGAGAACCAATTTTTAATTTTTCTAATTTTAATGCCTAGGATTACATCAGCTTCTCTAGGTCTTTCATGTCAAATTGTGCTGACAAGAATCTTTTGATTTCCTCAATCATTCCTATGTTGCTGCCAAAATTCAACATATCATCGACATATAGGCATATAATAACACATTCTGTCCTAAACAATTTTGAGTATACACATGTATCTAATACATTTGTTTTGTATCCATTAGTTTTTAAAGTATGATCAAACTTTTCATACCATTGTTTGGGTGCTTGTTTCAGTCCATATAGTGATTTTTTGAGTTTACAAAGTTTATTTTCTTGGCTAGGTACCATAAACCCCTAGGTTTGTTCCATATATATTTCTTTTTCCAAATCACCATTTAGAAATGTTGTTTTTACATCCATTTGATGGATTATTAAGCCAAGAATAGCTTATAGTGCAACTAGAGTTCTAATGGTTGCAATCTTTGTCACACGTGAGTATGTGTCAAAATAGTCTATGCCTTTTTTTGTATATAACTCACGACTACTAATCGTGTCTTAAATTTGTCTATTGACCCATCTGGTTTCAATGTTTCTTGAAGGCCCATTTGCATTTTATAGGCTTACTTTCTATAGGCAAATCCACTAAATCCAAAGTATGATTTAACAGTATAGAATCTAGTACATTTCTAATGGCTTCCTTCCAGAAACTAGAGTCAATGGAGGTTATTGCTTCCTAATATGTCTTAGGATCATCTTCAAATAGAAACATTGAAACAAAGTCTTCATTTGTCTTTCCTTGGTCTTCTGTTAGGAAAGAAATTAGAAAGTCTGGTCCGAAATTATGTTCAATTTTTTATCTTTTACTTCTTCTAGGTTCATTCACAATAGAATTAGAGGAAGTTAACAAAGGTTTATTGCTTGAAGAGGCTATATCCTTTCTAGAAGTTTTAATCCATGAAAAAACTAGTTCAAAAAACTCAGCATCTATTGATTCACAAAGAGAGTTATCAATTAAACACATGAATCTATATGCGGCACTATTTTGGACGTATCTAATAAATAAATAGTCAAAGGTTTTAGGTCCTATGTTTGTTTTCTTAAATTCTGGATATGCTACTTTAGCTAGACAACCCCACACCTTAAGAAGTTTAAAGTTAGGAGCAAACTCGTTCCATAATTCATAAGGGGTTTTACTCATTTTTTCATGTGGGACTCTATTAAGGATATAACATGCAGACATAACTGCTTCCCCCCACATATTATCACGCATACTGAGCTTAAAAGCATAGCATTCATCATTTCTTTCAGAGTTTTATTTTTTCGTTCGGCTATGCCATTTTGTTGAGGTGTATAAGGTGCAGACATTTCATGGATTATTCCATTAATCTCACAAAATTCTTTTAAGAATTTAGTGTTATATTCTCCACCTCTATCAGATCTAAGTTTTTTAATCTTCTTACCTAATTGATTTTCAACTTCAGCCTTAAATTTCAAAAATATTTTAGCAGCCTCATCTTTTGATTTTAATAGATAAATCCTAGTGTATCTAGAAAAATCATCAACGAAGGAGATATAATATTTTTTACCACCCTTGCTTAATTATTTTTGAAATCAGCTAGATCCGAGTGAATTAATTCTAGCAATTCAATACTTCTAGATACGATGGGCTTAAAAGGTTTCTTTACGTATTTTACCTCTACACAGACTCCACATTTAGAGCATCCATTTGTGTCAGAAATATTTATAAGATTCATAGTTTTCAACCTTTTTTAATAGAGGAATAGTTCACATGTCCTAATCTACCATGCCAAATATCAATGGATTTCATCAAATAAGCAGAACTGGAAGAAATTTTATTAATAGCAGTGGAAACAATGTTCAGGACAAATAAACCATTGGATAAGTATCCCTTTCCTACAAAGTTATTATTCCTAGTGATTATAACCTTATCAGACTCTAACACAATTTTCAAGCCAGCTTTATTCAATAAACTATCAGAAAATAGATTTCTATGTAAAGATGGCACATGCAATACGTCTTCAAAGCAAGTGTTGTGCCAGAAGTAAGTTTAAAAAAGATCTTTCCTTTACCCGAGACTTCAGCGGCTGTAGAGTTCCCCATGAAGACACACCTTCCGTTAGTTGCGTTACTAAGTTCGTGGAATAGGGCTTTGTTGGAGCAGAAATACCTGGATGCACCAGTGTTTAATATTCAGTCTTCTTTGTTCTCTACCAAGTTGGATTCTACAACTACCGCAGCGATGATCTCGTCATTTTAGCTAGGTTGACTTGTGGAGTAGATTTAGTGGTTTGCCTTCTGTTGATCCTTTCTTTGGTAGCACTAGTACGCTTTTTGTCCTAGTTTCCCACAGCAATAGCACGATATTTTATTCTTTAGGATCTTGCCGTTAGGTCCTTTGAACGTCTTGTGTTGATTGTTCTTTTGAAAAACTTTCTCTTTATTTGGTGAAACCTGTTTTTAGATCCAGCAGACTCAACAAGGTTAGCTTTAACTAAAAGAGAAGAGAGAAGTTTTCTTATCTTTTAGGCGATTTGCTTCTTCCGTTCTCATATGACGGATTAATTCTTGGAGGGTTAGATCCCTTTTATTGTGCTTCAAGTAGTTCGGATATTCACTCCAAGTAGGAGGAAATTTTTTCAGTAGTACATTGGCTTGCAAAATCTCACACATTTTCATGCCCTCGCTCAGCATTTCAGTCACTAGGTTCTCGTACTCATGGACTTGGTCCATTATAAGCTTCTCATTGACCATTTGAAATTGCAGGCATTTACCGACAACGTAATTTTTCCTTCCAGCTTCATCACCTTCGTATCTTGCCTCCATTGTAGTCCATATTTCTTTGGCACTCCTATAGCTGACAAATAAATCAAATAGAGAATTATTCATATGATTAAGTAGGTGACCTCTCACCGTTTTATTGTCTCTATCGTATTTCAGTTTTGCCTCATCCTCAGATTTTGTGGTCGTCCCTTCTGTGGGGATCGTGCTGCAGTAATGGTAAGAGTGGAGATTTCTGCTAGAGTTTCCGGTGGATTCTGGAACAACACATAGTCCACGTCCAATTGTTCGAAAAATATGAGCAACTTTTGGGACCATTGTTTATAGTTGGTCCCGTCAAGTGGCTCTAGCTTGGAGAGGTCAAGTAGTGTTTTAGCAATTGGAACAACCATTATAACAATATTTCGCTTTCAACTGTTGAAAAATGAAAGACTGTGCAATGGAAAACCACTGCCTTGAAAGCAAAATTTCGATACTATCGTTGTGTAGATAGTATAAACCGATCGCTCCCCACGATTAATACAGCTATAATTCTCTTATACGCGCACTCGTGGAAGAATGTTTGGAACAACGAACAAAACAACACTGCGTCTATAATGCATGGTGCTAAGCCTATTTATAGATGTAGAGCTCGGTTGCTGGAGGAGTAGGGACTCTCTCTATACCAGCCACAAAAGTTGCCAACGGATAGAAGTAAGAAATTCGGCAAGTTACCAACGGATAGAAGCAAAAATTCGGCAATAAGTAGGCTAGGTCACCTAGGAGTCCAAAAATGTGAAAAATGAAGGATTTGAATGTCATTTTCCCAAAAAATATATATAACTGCGCATGTCTAGCCCCGTCGGGATCGGGGCAGGACAGGCGAGCACGCGTTGTGGTGATTATTCAAAAATCCACCTACCCACACTTTTCATTCCAAAGGTAGCAAGAAAAGAAAAGTTGTTTGTTTTTTCTATGTGGGACAAGTGCATTAGTCATTCCCAACACCCTTGAGCCATGAATTGTTCCTCACAAGTCACAAGCCACAAAGCCGTGTTCAAAGAAGGGTTCCGCTATCTTAGTCACCTCCTGCTCATAATCTATTGATTTCTTGAATTCCTCGAGATGACTGGCCCAATAGCCTTCAAGATAATGTTAGTCATTATCAGTATTGGGGAAATCAAGTGTAGCTTTCTCAACAGTCTTTTTGAGGGCCCCTCATGACTAGCAACTTGGTTTTGAAACTTCTTCTGGTCCTTTTCCAGTTGCTGGCAGCAACTCGTGGCTTCCTTCTTGGCATTCTCAGCTCCCAGGTGATCTACCTTTTCCTCTAATTTTTGCCTTTGGGCCTCACTTTGGGGGATGGGGGGAGACTCCTTGGGTCGGGAAAAGAGCTCCTCGCATATGGAAACCCCCTACAAATGTAAAAGAGCATCATAAAAGTGGTACAAAGAAAACAGTTTAAACAAGAGGGGGTACCTTGATCATATATGAAATAGCTATCCCCTCCAACTCTACTTCAGGTGTAGGCGCGGTAGATGTTTGTCCCCTAAAGACAGCACCTCCTTCATGAGTTCAAATACCAAAGGAGAATTATTCCCTCTCTCTTGCTCCAAAGATTGACGAGTATGCAAGCAGCTCGAATAGGCGCGAGAAAATTTAAGGAGAATACCCTTCTCTTCCTTAAGAGGGGATGGAGGGGGAAACCTAGAAAAAGGTCTCGCAAAATTAGCCGGGGAGGCACCCAGAGAACTCAGCCTCGTCTTTTTAGAGGAGCCTCTAGGGGTATCCCCTGGTGAAGGAGAGGCAGGATGTTTCCCCTTAAATTCGCTAGAAGAGGGGGTCGCCTTAGGGGATCAGGAAGGGGGTCATCGCAGCACGGCCCCTAAAAGCATGACGGTGTATCAACTTGCTGAACATGATGTTTGCTGTTCAAGAAAATAATATAGACTATGATCAAGAATAAACAAAACAAATCAAAGGACAAAGGAAAATATGAAGTATCAAAGGAGTCCCCCAAGAGCTCTACCTTAAGACTCAAGCCAAAATGACCCAAAAGTTTTTCATCAATTAGGGACCGACAATTATAAGGGTCCTCATTCAAAATATCCAACAAATAAGACAAAGCAACAGTCCTCTCCCCAACATTAAGGAGGGGGGAGCCTCCTAAATCTAATAATCAGGAAAGGTCCAGGGACGAAAAGGCAGGACAAAAAAGAAACTTTTCATCCAATTTTTTGGAGGATTAGGAGCAAGAAAAAAAGACAGACTAGGATGAGCAATAAAAATGAAAAAACCCATTTCAACCCATTTCAAACGGTAGCACTGAGCAAAGATATTAGTAATAACAAGGAACTCATGGAAAAGGAGAATCATAAAGAAACTAGCCAAAATTTTAAAAGAGTTAGGAACCAGTTGATTCAAGGGCACCTGAAAAAGGCAAGAAGCATCAGAGTAGAAAGTAGGGATAGGGAAACGCAAACCTGATCGTAGCTGAGCAGAAAAGAAACACAAACAGTTGGTTGGCGAAGAATGGGGAAGAATCCTAGGGGAAGGGGTATAAATAGTGAAAGCAGGAGAAGTGTGGGAGGATCCTTCCCCTTCATTCCCCCCGTCTCATCCTGCTCATCTGCCACATCCTCCTTATCTATGAGACGGCGAGCCATCGCCTGCTTCTCGCAGACTCCGCCTCCGATCACTAGGAGGTCCAATCAAGTTGGAACCTATCCTCTTTGAAGTGGCCTCTGAAGGGTCATCTGGGAGGACCTCCTTAACAAAATGGACGGACTCATATGATGATGCCATAGGAGGAAACTAAGAAGAAAAAATTTCAAAAGAGTTGGAGAAGGAAAGAAATACTTATGGAATTTTTAAAGGAGAAGCCCTAGTTTTTCAAGTAGGGAGGAAGGAAGACACGTGGTATACACCGTGGCATACACCCGGACCACCAAGTTTACCTCCTAGTCAGCATGGAGACACGCGTCGAGGAAGGTTCCCTCAAAGACTCAGACTCCGGAACAAGGAGGACTCCCTGCGTCCTTGATGAAGGATTCCCTCAACGTGGGGACTGACTTGCATTGACCAAATTAACAAAAGATAAGAATGGAGTGTAGTTTATCCTAATAACCTCTATCCATTCTGCCCAAGAATAGGGCGCACATTCAGACTCCTACTAGAGCAAAACACCCCCTATAAATATAGGTTTGATTTTAGGTGGGGGATACCTTCCAGACATGAACTCTTGCTGTCAACTCTTACTTTGGACTCTCTTTGCAGTCTGAACACGGTTTTCTCCTACCAATTCATTCATTATACTTTGATTTTTTATTGCGCTTTACTTTTTGATCATATTATCTCTTAAGTTCAATACTAACTTGAGTACCGGAGTGCTAATGTGTTGTTTTGCAGGTTCCGTTCCTCAAAATTCTTTTATTCGTTGACCCAAGTCTAGTACCGAAATTCAAACTTATTGGACCCGTGCCATTTTCGCACGCATCAATTAGCATAGATACTATATATAATTGAAGAGCACCCTATTTGTGTCTTCAATTTATTGCCATGTTATTTGTTTATTTTTATAAATTGAATAATTGTTGTAAACTTCCTCACTCATCATGATTTTAAATAACTCCTTTTTGGTAGCTTGTTTTTTTCCTCATTTATCTTATATAATATATATATATATATATATTATCTTACATATATTTTAGACAATTTTTAGCTTAATATAATTTTAAAAAATTTTGATTTTAAATATTTTATAAAAATTATAAACATACATAATATGTGCCACACTTACTAAGTAGATGTTAATATTTTATCATATTGGTGTTTTTTAATTTATTGGTATATTAATATTTATTTTTTAAAATTAAATAATTATTTTTTAACTTCTCCACTCATCATGATTTTTCATAACCACCTTTTGGTAGTATTTTTTGTTTTCTCATTCATTTTTATCTTATACATATTTTACATAATATTTAATTGTATAAAAAAATAATATAATTTTAAAAAATATTTTATAAAATTTATTACATAACATGTGTCACACTTACTAGTGTGTATAATTGTTTGCCGGCAGCCCAACCAAAAACATCCACGAAAACCTAAAACCAGAGTTTTACCACATTCCATGGGCATGTTCCCTGTTTCGTCTTAAGCCCGACACCACACGTGTGCTTTAATTTCCCTTTTTTTTTTTTTTGTTTTGTTCCATCATTTTTCCACCCTTTTTTTTTTTTGAATATTTTTCTTTTCTACACGTGGCTTGTCTTGGAGTGGAATTGAAGGGCAATTTAGATTAAAGAGAAAATTGCATTAACACCCCTAAAATTAGATTTAATTATAAAAATATCTATTTTCTTTGCAAAATTACAAATACACGCTTCGATATTATAATCGTAATTATAAATATACCCCTTAATCAATGAAAAAAGTTTGCACAAATACCCTGAACTACATTACGCTAACACCCCTTCAACAAGTGTACTTGTAAATTTAAGGACGAGAGTAATTGTTATTATACACAATCTCATGGGATTTCGATATATGCAATTTACCGTAGATTAAATTCATGTTGCATCGAATATTTTCTGTATTAAGTGTCTAGTAATTATCACACATCTTGTATTTACTAGAATACGATTAATGAGATTTTAGTCTAGTGGTTAAGGTTGAGATCTCGTGAATAAGTTTAAGGTTATGAGTTTGAGTTCCACCAAATGTGGGTATTTTTCTTACTTTATGCGAATTTATTATAATTCGTCTTATTTTTTTAATTATATATGTCCCCCATATTTCTGTAATTTACTTCATTGTTTTTAGGTATATTAATATAATTATATAGAATTTCCACTTCAAAAAAATAAGAAAAAGTGGAAATATATGAGAATCGTCCAACTATCCGATATAATAAATATTGAACCCAACATTTACAAGATCGACCAACGTATTCAACAATACGTTTACAAAATTTTAATTCAAATTTAAGTTCGATTCCGTTCACATGGACCACGAGATGAACACATTACGTATAATATATAATTTTAAAATAATTTCCTATTATTTTATAAGGTAATAATTTATGAGAGAAATTTCAGTCCGCCACACATATACTAGTTTATTTAATTATTAATTGAGATCAAGGTGTAAGTTTATTATTATTTCTAGTTTTAAACTTATTAAATTATTTATTGAAATTTTTAACACCCCGATATAATTAATATTATTTTTTGAAAAAGATAAATTATTTTTTTCTTGGGTTGGGGGTGGGGGGGGGGGCATATCCAAATATTGGTGAACAATCTTTTCAGCATCTAACTTACAATTAAGAAGAAAACAACATATCTATACATTGCAAAGGCATTTTTTCCACCTTTTTTTTTCTTCACATGGGCTGTTAAGTAAATCCCAATTCATCTAAAAAAAATATGGGATTAAATTAGAACTTTTGATTAAAGTGAATGAGTGAGGTGCATGCATTATTTAAATTCTCAATGTATGTAAATTGTGCACTTAAATTTTTCACTCTTTCATCTTTCTTGTCATCATCATGAGCTCCACACTAACTAATTAATTTGGTTTATTTAA
This sequence comes from Sesamum indicum, assembly GCF_026168435.1. NCBI lineage: Eukaryota > Viridiplantae > Streptophyta > Magnoliopsida > Lamiales > Pedaliaceae > Sesamum > Sesamum indicum. The sequence continues at coordinate 9,405,365 of NC_142665.1, read as the reverse complement.
ATGAAAATTATAGGATTTGGTGTTTGTCATATGGTAGAATAAATTATAATGAGTTTTTTTAAAATTTGATATAATTATGAATATCTTTTTGTTATTTAAAAAATTATAAATACTTTTTAATGTTTGATAAAATTATGTAGTTTTTGGATGGATGTATGGAATTATCGACTTTATCCTTGTAATATTTTTTGTTCTTTTCTAGAAAAACTAAAAAGTTATTAAAAAAATCGGATAAGGTGGATGAAAAAATTTGAAAAGTTGCAGAAAACTTATCTATTTAGTCCATAAATATTTTATAAAATTTTAAAAAATAAATAAAATTATAATTCATCGCCTACAGGGGCATTTTTTAGTAAGTTCACCACAATAAACGGATGAAACCTAATGGGGATTAACGAATTAGGCTAATTGTTAGACAGTTGTTAAGATCAGGGGAATTTCAATAATTTTTCAAACAACAAAGGGGTATTTGTAATAATGACAAATCTCAAGAGAGCTGGTTGTGATTTATCTTCTATATATTATGCAAAGGTTATAAATTCCCGGGAAAATAAATTCAGTTATAATGGTGCCATGCACCTCACATTGACTTAGCTTTGAAATGACTATTATACCCTCCTCTTTTTCTTTTTCTTTTCTTTTTTCTTTTTTAATCTAAGACGTTTTGTTTGGAAACTCATCCGTCTTTAAAAATATTATTGTTTTTTGCCCTTAATTTTGAATGAATTTTTAGGTTAAATCATACTTTTAGAAGTACCTTCAGAAAAGAATATATATTTGTGGCTTTTGATCTTTTTTACCGACACTCCTAAAATTTGCATGTATAATTACAAAAACATGTCCCATCTTTTAAATAATTAAAATTACATCTATTGTTAGTATTTCATCAAATTCTATACAACATAACATGGAATTACTCGATGGGGCTAGTTTAATACACGATACGTTTCTTACAAAAAAATTTCGGATCACATTAAGATCATATAGAGGACAATCAAACATGGATTATGTTACAATAATTTTCCTTCTGACACAATTGTCCTGAAAAATCAAGAAACATTACAATATATATGGGACGTAGACTTTCTTTTTGTTTTTTGTTTAAAATTTTTATTTCTTTGAATGACAAACTAGTCCTTAACAAATTTACATTTCAAGCAATTAGGATTTAGAAGGAAAAATCAAAAACAAAAAAAGAAAATAAAAAAGAGAAAGAGACGCTGTGGGTTGTCGGCCCACAGTAAGAAACGTGGATTAAAGCCGTTATTGGGCCACTTGGCAACCAGTTCACCGCGTGATTTAAAGTGAGGGTCTAGTCCCAAATAATGATTATGTTTCAGGTAGAGTAGTTAGAGTATGTTATTGGTTGACAACTAACTGCCAGAAATATATAATTCAAAATAATTAAATTGTTTGTATTATTTCGGAGTTAGATGTTCTTGGAATTTTATTATGATGATGGGTAGTGGGACCAATAATTGAGGCCAAAGTTCGTCCATTTTTCTGTCACATTATTACAACCTATTTGTTTATGGTTTCGTTTTCAGCGGAAAAGATATGTTTTATCAATTTGGTATGAATTTTGTGTGAAATAAGAATATACTTGGATTAGACAATTAAATTGTGTTTTATATTGAAGTCCGATTTTAGATAATATATTTTTTTATGAGATATGTTTGTATAAATATGTTTTTATTTTAATTATTGTTTTAAAAATTTAAATAAAACTAAAAATATAATCAAATGGACTTAATATTTCATTGGTCATAAATATTAGGGTTGATTATATAGCGACCTGAAGATTGCGTTAGCGACCTGCCCCTAGCCATCGATCTCACCAACGATCTCCACCAGCACCATCTCACCAGTGACTTCTAGAACAACGACCTATTTATTTTGTCGTTTTTTCTCCTTATTATTTTTTCGATTATTGTTTGTCAGTAGTTTGTTAGATTGTTATCCACGTAGATAGTTTGTTAGGAGTAGTTATTTTTTCTCTCTTGCTTGGTGTATATATACCCATAAATGGTGTACATTATGACTTGACATTCATGTGAATATTGATACATTTTACTCCCAATAGTCTATTAAGGCCGGACTATTTTGTGTTTACTGGATGATTCGGCAAATTACATTGACATCAACAGATTACCCACTTCCACTCTTGACTGGAAGTGCCCATATGAAATCCTCTATCATAAATGACCCAATCTCACACAACTTCGCACGTTTGGTTGTCTGTGCTTCACAACCAACACTCTGCCTCACAAGAAAAAGTTTGACAAACGTGCTACGAAATGCATTTTTCTTGGTTACTGCCAAACGAAAAAGGCCTACAAAGTCTACTATCTTGACTCTCATGACCTTTTTACCTCTAGGGACGTGGCATTTCACGAGCACATCTTCCCTTATTCTCAAAAAGCCTTCTGATCCCATCGCCCTACCACTTCCTACTGATGACTTCGACCCTCCTACTCCCTTGAGTGACCTAGCAACCCCTCCTGCACCGACTGTCGTCACTCCCTCTTCTCTTGATCCTGTGCCAATCTCTCCTACCTCTGTTCCACTACATAGATCTTAGCGACCTCATTGTAGGCCTTCTTAGCTATCAGATTATGATTGCAACTGTACCTCACCTCTCCTTCCTGTATCTCTGCGTCGTACTCCGCTGCACATTCTAGATTTGTTGCTCACTTATCTACTTTACAGGAACATAATAGTTACTTGCAGGCTTGTAAGGATATGAATTGGGTGGTGGCTATGTCTAAGGAGTTGGAGGCACTAGCTGCGAACCGAACTTGGATCTTGATGACCTTATCGCCTGGGAAATGCACTATCGGTTCACGGTGGGTCTATAAGCTGAAACTTCATCCTGACGGGTCCATTGATCGCTATAAGGCTCGTTTGGTGGCGAAGGATTCTACTCAGATCGAGGGGGTGGACTACTTTGATTCGTTCTCACCAGTTGCTAAGGTTGTTGCTATATGGATCTTTCTCGCACTGGCAGCCTCCAATTCATGGCCCCTGGCACAACTGGATATCAATAATGCATTCCTCCATGATTTTCTAGAGGAGGATGTTTATATGGATCCCCTTGAAGGCCTCCTTGGCTTTCCCGCCGGACAGGTTTGCAAGTTACAGAAATCGCTTTACGGGCTCAAACAAGCCTCCGGGCAGTGGATTTTGGAGCTTACCAGTCAGTCGCTAGCCTTTGGTTTCAAACAATCCAGCCATGAACACTGTCTCTTCATTAAACGAACTCAAGCGAGCTCACTGCCTTATTGGTCTATGTTGATGAAGTCCTCCTCACTAGGTCGTCACCTTCTGCTCTGGATTCTATTAAGGCCCATCTTGACTCTCTATTCACCATCAAAGATCTCGGACTGACTAAGTACTTTCTTGGGCTCAAACTCGCTCATTCTTCTCATGGCCTACAGATCACCCAGCATAAATACTTGCAGGATATTCTGGTTGACACCTCAATGCTTGATGCCAGATCTTTTTCTACCCTGTTACCACCGGGTCTCAAATTGGAGCAGGATGCCGGTTCTCTACTTGGTGATCCAGACCGTTTTCTGCTGCTTGTCGGTCGCCTCCTGTATTTCGATTTTACACGACCTGACATCTCTTTTGTTGTCCAATAGCTCAGTTAATTTCTCCAGGCACATCGCTCTTCTCACTAGGATGCGGCCCTTCATGTCCTTCGTTATCTGAAGGGGTCGCCGTCCACTGGTCTTTTCTTTTCCTCCACTACTTTCCAGACTCTTAGCGCTTACTCTGATGCATCCTAGGCCTCTTGACCTGACTCTCGATGATCAGTTACCGGATTTTGTGTGTTTCTTGGATCGTCCCTTATCTCTTGTAAGACCAAGAAATAAGCTACCGTCTCGCAGTCATCTGCTGAGGCCGAGTATCACAGCATGGCTTCTACTGTTTACAAGCTCCTCTGCATCTCCTATGTGCTACACGACCTCCATGTCCCCGTTCCACTGCTTATCTCCTTCTGGGGCGACAACAATACTGCTATCCACATTACCGACAATCCTGTTTTTCACGAGCGCACCAAACATCTCGACATTGACTGTCACATTGTTCGAGATCAGTTCAAACTCAGTTTCATCTCTCCTTCTCACATTCGTGGGTATAATCAGGTCGCTGACCTTTTCACAAAATCCATCACTGCTGCTGATTTCAAACGATTACTTTGCAAGCTGGGCCTTGCTTCCTCGGCTCCATCTTGGGGGGGGGGGGCTGTAGCGACCTGAAGATTGCGTTAGCGACTTGCCCCTAGCCAGCGATCTCACCAACGACCTCCACCTGCACCATCTCCCCAACGACCTCCAGAATAATGGCCTTTTTTCTCGTTATTTTTTCAGTTATTGTTTATCAGTAGTTTGTTATATTGTTATCCACATAGGTAGTTTGTTAGGAGTAGTTATTTTCTCTCTCTTGCTTAGTGTATATATACCCATCAATGGCGTATATTATGACTTGCTATTTATGTGAATATTGATACATTTTACTCCCAATAGTCTATTATGGTCGGACTATTTTGTGTTTACCGGATTATTCGGCAACTTATATTGACATCAAATGGAATTAAATTTAATTACACTAACACTTTTTATTCTTATAAAATTATAAGTGAAATTGCAGTTGTAAATTATAAGGAAGCCTCTAATCTACTGGTGAAATTTTACACATATACCTCTTGAGGTATATTACACTAAAATTCCTAAGGGATTGTACCTATAATTTTACAAAGAATTGTGATATATTACAATAAAGCGCTAATACTCTCTCAGACGGTGTATCTGTGATTTAGAAAGAACATGTGTATTTATGTCATCAGACCTAACTTTAGGGGGCATCAATATAATTTACCCTAGATGTTATTATTTACGCTATTAGATTGACACCTCCGAAATTAGATTTAATTATACAAACACTCCTTTTCTTTTATAAAATTATAAAAACATCCCTTACTGTTGGAGTTATAATTACAGAATACCTCCTTCTTTTGTATTGACCAAAAGATGATTATCATTGAAACGCAAAAAAGTTCCAGACACAGTCAACACAGAGTGAATGCAATATATAACTACTCAGAATAGATGTTGGAAATGCTCAACATTCTCCAAGCTATTGGCAAATATATGAACCAATCCTCCGCATCCTCCAAGCTGTTGAAAATGCGAGGTAGATTGGTCAGAGCCCGCACCACTCCTGCAAACATGCATGAGATTAATACATGTAGACTGAATTTATTAGTATCTTACACGCCTGACAGCCCTCATGCACGACCATTCCCCTTCTCCTCAAATTAGAAGCCGTTGGCAATGCATTTTTACAAGCCTTCCAAGCTAATCGTTGTACCTTGGTTGGGATCCTAGTTGACAAATGAATCTCTAGCACTTTTTAGTCCCTTCCAAGCTCGATAGGCTCGATATGTTGGAAGCAAGATTATAAGCACTATAAGGTGAGTTCCCAAATTTTTCATAGTGCCACACCACTTCATCACATCCTTAGTTTGTCGGCAGCTGTACGGAGAGGATACACTTAGCATCCACATTTTCAAACTCAGCTTGCACCAGCTCTTCATTCTACCCAGTCTCTGCCATCAAATTAGCAACCTTCATCATGGTAGCCAAGGTTCGTGTCTGGAAAATCAACTGAAAGTTGTGGAGCCTTTGGAGCCAAGGAACGTTTGAGATAACAACTAAATTTAACATGCCGCCACTTGAGTGTCCCATTATCTTAGCTTATAAAACCACTTCAAGAGTTCCCACGAGATCCAACCGGATAGCATACAACACAATTTTTCTGTACACCAGCGCCGATTTCTCAAGATTAATCTTCAACCTCGATGCTCTTTCGAGTTTGATCAATGTTTGCTTGATACCTAGCATTTCCTCGGTGGCATCTTGGCAAAAGATCAACATATCATTGACAACAAAGAAGGTGGAACACACATGGGACATGTCTATTAACTTAAACTCACTTGGATCATTCTCAGTGCCCCTACTTCCTTCACTACATGGCTTAATGCCTCTACATAGAAAAGAAACAGGTAAAGGAATAAAGGATCCCCTGGACGGGACCCCGCCTATAGCATAAAGCTTCAAATTGGTCACCTTTAAGCAAGTAGTATAAAACCTTAATAAGGCAAAGCATAATAAAAAACACAAACTTCTAGTGAAAGTCAAGTATAAGTAAAACACTCTAAATAAAACTTCATTCCACATTGTCATAAGCTTTATTTATCAAGTTTCAGCGACAAATGATTGGTTTGACCCCAATATTCATGTGAGAGGAAATGATTAATCTCATAGACAACAAGCACATTATCTATTATCAAGCGACCAAGAATAAAAGTCGACCACATAGAAATGGGTTTAATGTGATTACCAATGGTTTTAGATGCTACTTTATAGATGACGTTGCACAAACTAATAGGTTGAAAATGGGATAAGTTATCATATTAGGAATGGGTTTAATGTTATTAGCAATGGTTTAGAAAAGGATGTATTCCTATCCATTCTCGAAGCCACAAAGCTTTAGCTCATTGTTTCTATAATATCTCCACATGGGTTGCAAACTACTCGAGTTTATTCCCCTCTATCTTGCGCCTAGAATGAGCATTAATTTCGGCTTCATGTAGGTTGCAAAGCTCCTTAAACCGCTTCATAATGTTCCAAAAACCCATCCCGTCCTTACTGAGAAGACCTACCCTACAGGCCCTAATCTTTCCCATACATTCAACATGTGTCAAACTGTTGCACCAAATTTCGAATGCTCTCGAATGACCTCTTCACAATCCTTCAACCGAACCCAAGCTGTCTCAAAATGAAATCATTTTTTCGTCCATTTACCCAACGCTAAACCCTCGGTTCCATATTAATTCAATCAGCTGCGTGATTCAAATTAACCACTCTTGTGAAACACCTAAGCGTTGGATGCAACATAACCCAGCCACATACCTGATCTTGACGAGCCCTTACTATGTTAGGCCACTCCTGCTAATAACACCAAGTGAAGATATTGCCCTTGTATCACAGTCCTATAGAAAACAGCTAAGAGGGCACTTTCTGAAATCTGCAATTTGCCATTGTGCTTGAGTTGGCATTCCTTCTTTCTCATGATGCGCTAAAATCTCATTAAAGTCTTCATTGCACACTCATGCCCTTATTGAAGCTCAACTAAGCCTGTGAAGAAGATCCCAAGATTCCTTCCTCTTTGCAGCCTTCGGATGCCCATGGAAGCCAATGAGGAGCTATCGTTTATCGCTGATCTTGGACTCTATTGTCCCATCAATGTGGTGAATGAAGAAAGATTGAACCCACACATCGATATCTTTATATTATAACAACAGAAGATCTCCAAATTTAGCTGCTTAATTTGAACCTTCGTCAACCAATTGCAACCTACGCTTGCTTGTGTGCACTAACTCCGAGTTTGGCTTAATAATGTTAATATCACATTCTCTTTTCCTAGTGGACTTCTAGACTTTCACATAGGCTCACTTTCTTCATCTAGGTATTCCTCTTTTCCCCGGACCACAGGGTGAGAAATGTTAAATAAAGGGCAAAATAAAGAATTTATGCAATTCTTTTTGCTAATGTCAGTATTTTCATTCAAACTCTAATAAAATAGGATTAAGTGAAAATAGAGAATTTTCAAAGAAGGTGTAAGTGTAATTTCAAAAGTTTTTGGGCCAAAATCTAATTTTGTATTAACAAAGGGGTTGTAAGAGTAATTAATACAAAAATTTATATATGTAATATCACTTACACTAATAATACTCCCTAACAACTTAGTTTTAATTTATTTATCAGTTACCTTTGTCTTCAAATTATAAAAATGTAAAAAATATGCTACCTTAATTAAATGCTTTAATCATTATGAGGATCCAAAGCATATAATATGATTTTGTAAAAGCGACAAGAATTAGCTAGAATTATGCACTTTGGAGCATTGCAATATCAAATAAAGAAACTAAGTGCCACTAATTAATTCTACCAAAGTTTGATGGCTACGTCTTAAATAAAACCAATCATGCTAATCAACTGGGACAATTCATAATAATTAATTAAGACAAATTAATTAAATAAGTGGTACTACAACTGTACGATAAAAGGATAGCTAGCTTTGAAATATTCTTTTTAATTTTATCTTACTATATATTGTATGTCGATTTATAATAGACACGTACGTATCTCTTCATGCATGAATAGTTCGAAAGTCCAAACATTAATTATACAAAATAATAATTTGAATATTTTATTTAGGTCGCCTTATATTTCAATCGTACACTGGAAAACCAGAAAAAAAAATAATAGTTCGAAAGTCCAAACATGTGCTTGCCTCTATTTTGTTTTATTCATTTTGTGGAAATTTAGATATAGGATTAAATGTGTCAACTTTTCTCAATTTTTAAGCTATTTTGTAATTTTTATAAAGTAAAAGACTAAATGTGTGAGTTTTTTTTTTTTTAATTTTGGGACTAATTTAAAAATTTATAATACAAAAGACTAAATTTGTCAATTTTTTTTAATTTTGGGATCATTTTAAAAATTTTGTATACATATGATTAAAAAAATAGGTTAAAATGCATAAAACCCTCCTATGTTTTAAAAAATTCACTAAAAACTCCTATCTGTTTTAGAAATAGGCAAAAAACACTCTTTGTTTTCTTAAACACGGTTTAATCATCCCTCTCCATTAAATCTAACTAATGGTGTTAATTTTTTTTTTACAAAATGACAGTTACACACTTACTTAATTATATTATTTTTTATTTTCATAACCGTTGGATCTATATTGATTATATCAAAGCGATTAAATTTAACTAATTAATTAATCTTAACCATTGAATCTTAAATTTATAAAAAAATATCAAGAGTTCAAATTTTATTGATAAAAAATATATATTATAAAATAAATATTATTTGAAAAAAACAAAATCAACACCCCGCTTCTCACCCCCACCCTGCCGCCTTCCCTCGCCTCCGCTCTTCCTCGTAGATGGGGGTGACGGTGACGTCGCGTCGTTCAGATCCAACGTCAGATGAAAAAAGAGGATGATAGCATGAACGTCGTTGCCCTTCTATGAGTATTTTTAAAAAAAAAATAATTAATTTTAATTTTATTAATTAAATATCGCCATCGCCTCAGTTTTTCTTCTTTCTTTTTTTTTTAATTTTTTAGTTAAGTTTAATTATATTAATTAAATATATTTTAATTAATTTTGGATTTAACAATTGTAGTTTTAAAATTTCAATTTCATCAATTATAAAATTATTTAAATTTAAATATAATATAATTTAATAATTAATTAAATATCCAATATTTCATATTTAATATTAACTTAATTAATATTTCAATTTAAATTATAAAAATTCAAAAAATTATATCATTTTTTATATTTTTAAGTAAATGTATTTAAAAAATTATTTTATTTTTTAGATAGATGAACATACAAAAAAATGACTCAAAATAAGTTAAAATATACATGTGAAATAAATAAATATCATAAGGGTATTTTAGTAAAAAAATACCCAAAATTAAAGGTAAAAATAGTCGGAAAAAGAACCCCGAACGCAAAAGGAGCCCGTGTAATGCACTTCATGTTAATTACTAACGGAAGGGGTGTTTTTTGTTGAATTTACTAAAACACAGCAGGAACAAAACATAAGGGAGTAAAATGCATTTCAGCCTTAAAAATATTGAGTTCCCTATTCTATCTGACTAAAAGTATAATTTTGTTATATTTTCCCTTGGAGATTCATATTACCCCCAAATTTTTCTAAAAATTGCTTTTTATGAATTTGCAATATGGATAAAAAAAATATTATTGATTAAAATTCACCACATATCTAAATTAATCGATCTTCAATAATTATAAAATATATATATAAATAAACCATAGAATAATGAAGAAGATGAAGGTTGAGGAAGTAATTTTTATCTTGCAAAGGCTAGCTTATCTATCATCACTGGTTTGAGCCCATATGTGCTATACACAACATACAAATCTTACATTATTTTTCAAGAAATTATTTTTTTTTTTATCACAGTTCATGAAATTATATAGGAAAGAATGTATTTTAGTACTGTTTCTTATGAGGAATAGTAATTTTTGATCCTATATGAACTAATTTTTGCAATTTAATTTTGTAGCTTAAAATATTTGACAATTTTAGTCATTTCCCATTCAATTTAATCGAAAAATTGCATGTGATTTGCACATGACCAAATTAAATTGCAATTTTAGTTTTGTAATTTAGGAAGGGCCGACATTTTTAGGCCGGTCACTTATAGGGAGTTGCATTTTTGTCTTGTGCAAATTAATTATAGGGAGTTGCATTTGTGGTCTTGCACCAACTGATCATAGGATTGAAATTGCAATTTAACTGGGTCATATATGCAATTTTTGGTCAAATTGGATGGGAAAGGACTAAAATTGCCAAAATTTTAAAATTACTGAACTATATTACAAAAATCAATTCGTACAGAACTAAAAATATCAACCGTAAATTACAGTACTAAAATTATACTTTTTTCAATTATGATGCAGGTCGCGCGAAATCAGGATCTTTGGGTCGGATCGCTATATTTGGGGTCGTTAAATCCTTCTTTCGAACTACCTGTAGTGGATCCTGAGAAGAAAGCAAACGTGAGACTAGCCGAGTAGCCCTCGGCGATGGCCCTCCGATACTTAAGTTAGAAAAGTGGGGTCGAAAATATGGTGATGAGATCGAATGAGATCACAAATATGGCGGTAAAATGAAGTCGTGAAAACGTGTTTGAATAATCATAAATGATGCTATTTATAACTATACGGTACCCTCTATGTATGCGACACGTGGCCCCAATGAAAGCGAGCCACATCATCCCCTGTAAAAGCCTGTTGCCGCCGCTGCCGTACTTGCACACTGGGCCCCATGCGCACAGTCATAGAATACATGAAAAGGTGTTTAAAAGTAAGGGGATATTTTTGTAATTATATAACTTCCCTTATCAAATTATATATGAAACTCTCGCTGAACTAATCACTTTATTAAAAGGTTGAATTTATATATAAACTAATAATAATAGAGAAATAGAGATAAAAAGGGTTATCAATTAAAATCACCATATCTATATATAGAAAAAAAGAAAAAGAAGAAATGAAGAAGATAAAGATAGAAGAAATCTTTTTATCCAGGGCAAAGGCTAAGTTAATCCTTATCTGAAAATAATATATATAAATAAATATAGTTACTTTTTGGGTGCAATTGAATGTCTTTTAGTTCTCATGATAGCCATAATCATAAGCAGAAGAAGGTGTTCACAACTATGAAATATCCACTCTTTGTGTGCATATCCCCTTATCCCCAACAGTTCTTCATCAACTCCGCATATCTACCTATTATTTCAGACCATTTTAGTACAAAAGTGGAAAACATATCTTCCCCTCAAAAGCAACACTCCCCAATTACTCTCTCTCTCTCTCTCTCTATATATATATATATATATGTATATATATGTGTGTGCTTTATTAGTTCCCTTAATTTTTTATGTTGGTTTGTGGCTTCTTGCAATGGATAATAATTAATAAGTAGCGATGAGATGAGTGTTCCTTTGTGTCGCGGGATTCGTTATTTAAGGCTGATTCGGTTCGATCACGTGCGACCTAAATCAAGGATCACGATCTCACCACGTCAGCTCCCCGAATCTGATATTTGAAGATAAAACAAGAGAAATTAAAGCTAGTCGAGTTCGTACCCGACGATGAAACTCCGAAGTTTAAGTTAGTCTTGAAGTCGAAGAAAAAGTTGGTGATCTAAATTTGCGAGTAAAGTGATAGAAAATAAAGATACCATTTCCTTCTATAGGTTGGAGTATTTATAGTGGAGATCCTGGGTCCCACCACTTGACACGTGTTGCTCCTAGGGTCATTCATGCAATGACTAAGCACCTCTTCCAGACGACACCTGCTCGGGTGGTTTTATGGATCGGACCTGAATCAACCTGACCCGGCTGCCATAATCTTGACCCAAACGACCAACGACCGCATGTGCAATCTCAATATCTTTGCGACCTTGCAATTTCAATAGAATCCTCAACAGAGGCCTCGTTTAATTCGTGTGATTAAATATGATGAAAATCATACATAATTATATATTTGATTTATATAATATTAAAGTTCGGTATTAATATTGATTTACGGAATACAGATATTCCACCATCTTATTGATTAGTGTAAGGTAGAATTAAAAAAATTCTTTCTTATATGCCCTTCCAAATTAAAGTTGACATAGTTTTGGTGATTCATTTATTCAATCATTATTAAGTTACTTGACTATTTTCCACCTTTTCACAAAAATGACCTTTTTCTACCAAAATAAGATGGAAACTACTTTTTTCACTTTGTTTTTTTCTTTTTATTTGTGAAATACATGTATGCTTAAAAAATGTATTTTAAATTATAATAATTTAATACTAAAAAAGATTAGTTCATTGTTTAAAACTTTTAAAAGATATTTGAGTTTTGATTAGTTCTTAAATTCAAAAGAATTTTTTTTAAAAAAAATTAACCCTTTGTTTTTTTTTTTTAATTATTGAATGTCTATTTTAAACTTATGCTAGAAATGAATGTAGAAAGAAAAAAGGAAGTATTTCTACAAGAATTATTATTTTATTTGTATTTCAATAAATATTGAGAGTTTTTTTTTTATCTTTTGTAATGATTCAGAAGGTACAATGTTAAAATATAAATAATTACTTAATTAAAATAATAAATTTAATGGTCTTTTCACATTTAATCATAATTTATAAACCCTTCAACCAAACATCGTATTATATTTCACATGAGATATCACACTTACAATATGTCAAAGCAGCACTATACAATGGATGATGAGATTAGTTATCATTTCATTTACATCCAACTCAACCTCGTCATGCTTAATCCTATCACACGAACCAAACGAGACCTGAACGTGTATGTACGGAGAACAATCTGTCTGCATATAGATTTTATAGATGAAATTATTCTTTTATTCTCATATGGTAGGGGGTCCAATACTTCTAATACGTTACTTTAAGGGATTATCAAAATGGTTCCAAAATTAAAAGACTCGAAACATATGGTCATTTGCTTTACAGGATTTTCAAAATAGTAAAATATTTTAAAAATTTGGCACATTTAATCCCATAAATCTCGTAAACTAGAGGACTAAATGTGTCAAGTTTTCTCAATTTTGTGATCATTTTAAAAATTCTGTAAAGCAAATGACTAAATGTGTTAAACTTCCTATGGGAATAAAAGTATAATATTGCCGGTTTTACAATTTATTTCACGCGATTATAAATTTGGATAGAGATCATGTAAATTACATCAATTTCATCCAAATTTGCTATAATTACAAGTGCTTTCCGATTCTTTGAAAAAAATACAAATACCCTCTCTTATTTTAGCATCTGTCCAGCAACAAGCCAATTCCATTAGTCTCCTTTAGATTTTCATCCAATTTTTGTGGTGAACCGATCAAAATATTTTTTTCAATATGAATTATAATTTTACATAGTTCTTAAAATTTTCTAAAATATATTTATGAACTAATATGCCCTGTAGATTATTTACTTTCTCAACCCTCAATTTTACATTTTTTTTCAAATGTTTTTATTATTTTAAAAATCAGCAATGGTAACGTAGTATCTTTCACATCTCGCTTACGGGTTATATAATTATTTTTTATTTGAATATGTACTTTTAATTCCCCAAAAAACAAAAGGGTGTTAGTAATTATACCAAATCACTAAAAATGAGAAATTGCAATTTTGGTCCCAAAATATAGAGTTGTTTGTAATATTAGTCCCATATTTTTTGAAACAGCCACTATTACTCCCACACTTTAGGAACATATTGTAAAGGTAATCCCACCGTCAAAACAAAGCACTTGGCCTTTTGTTCACCGGCTGAATGACTTGTGGTAACGTGCTCAAATGGTTTTTGCAACTAATATTGAAAATCATCTTATATTTGGGACCAATATCGTAAATTACCTTATACTTTGAGACCAAAATTATAATTTTCTCATAATTATATGTACGAGAAAAAAAGGTGGTATAACAATGAAAGTAGTGGACATAAATCAAGTACCCTCGTCAAGTACAGAAGAAGAATACATGGAAGAATAAGATGAAATAAGCCCGAATCATGGAAGCCCGGGCCCGAGAAAGAAACTTCTGTCTTATCGAAGAACAATCTTGGACTTCTAGAAGAAAGTTTCAGACTGAATCACACCTTAAATCCGGTGTGTATATGCCCACCCCCACCGCTTATTCCAATTAAAGGCTGATTAACGCGATTATAATTTTTGTTTACAATTAATTGTAGTTAGCGCCTATAACACGATATATAATTACATGCAGAAACATAAGGTACTTTGATTTATTTATAATTTTTTTGGACTTGGACCATGTATTTTGGAATTATTTTTAACTAGAACTTGAGGTTACATATATATATGGACGATTAGCTAGTACTTATTTAATTAATTAACCACGTATTAATTAATTAATGAAGCTCGGACCGTATCCTAATACACGTCGGTCAAACTCAACACTAGAAATAATATTTATTCGGAGAAAAACATATGATCATGTTCATATATATATATATATATACACATAGGGTGAATAGTAATATATCCCCATATGATATTAAAAATGAGCACATTATCCTTCTATGAAAAAAATATAGTGATTTACCCTCCTATACTTTTTAAAATGGAGCAATTTACCTCCTTATATAGGGAGGTGAATTGCTTCATTTTAAAATACATAGGGAGGTAAATTATTATATTTAAAAAATTAAGGGAGGCAAATCGCTATTTATTTTTTTTATAAGATGGTAATTTACTCATTTGTAATATCACAAGGGGGTTGGTTGAATTTTTTCCTATATATATATATAATGTAGAAAGGAGGAAAATAAGATCTTGGGCTCAAAGAATTTTTAGATATGACTCGATAGAATTGTTGACAAAGTTCTATAATTTTATGGTAATGAAGAATTGTTACGTTGGTCGTTCGTTTCTTAATTAGAATTTATAGTATATGTTTGAAAATTTTGACCATATATGTTTTGTAACTTGGAACTTTTAAAATAATAGTGGATAAAGTTATAAAAATACGGCCTAAATAATAGAGATATCCACTACATTTCTCTCATTTTAAAATAGGTATTTTGTTGATTAAGAAGCTCCGATCAACTCAGTTATTCATTATTATAATAGGAGCTTAATTTTATGATTGAGGCTTATTTTATCTTCCTCTTCCAGTAAGATGTGAAATAAGCAAAGACTCCCCTATAAAAAAAAGAATTAGTAATTATCCCCCTGTATTTCAAAATGAAGCAAATTACCTCCTATTTATGTTTAGATAGGGGTAATTTGCTATTTTATTTTTCAAAAGGGTTTTTTTTACTCATTTCTCAAATGATAAGGGGGTAAATTGCATTTTTTCCATTCTTTTTCTGTTCTTGATAAAGGTACTTGATTTCTATCTACTGCTTTAATTTTTCCCTATACACATAATTATGAAAAATTGCGATTTTGGTTCCAAAATATAAGACGGTTTGCAGTATTGGTCCCATAATATATAAGATGGTTTCCAATATTAATTTCAAAAATTGCCGGAGCAGGTTGCCACAACTCATTCATCCGGTAAACTAACGGTCACGTGCATGTCCTTAAACTATTTGACGGTGGGGTAATGACTTTGTAACGTTTTCTTACATTGTGGGACTAATATTGACTATTTTAATTAAAAATATGAAACTAATATTACGAATCACTCTATATTTTAAAATCGAGTTTGTAATTTTCTCCTTTGAAAAGATAGGTAGCTGTAATTTTTCTTTTTTTAATCGAAAAATATAACTGAATTAACTGTAAAGTCAAGGGGAAAATTATTATTTTAATCCGCTAAGTATGCTAATTTTAATTTTAGTCCAATAACTATATCCATTTTGGTTTAGGTCCAGTAACTTACGAAATTGCTTACTTTTAATCATTTGACAGATTTTCGGACAATTTAACATGCAATTTTTGAAAGGCAGTTTTAGTTCATATGCACTCATAAGGGTAAAATTGTCCGAAAATATGTAAGAGGACTAAAAGTAAACAATTTCGTAAGTTACTGGACCTAAACAAAAATGGACATAATTATCGAATTAAAATTAAAATTAGATATATTTAGCAAACTAAAATAATACTTTTCTCTAAAGTCAAGTATAAAATTAATCTTGACTTAAAATTCATTTGACTGTTGACATCCCAACTAGGGTTTTTGAGTAGTGCAAAAATCCAAAAACTCGCAACATCGACAAAACTAGAAAAAGGTGCATAGGTTGGATTAAGATAGAGTGAGAGGAAAAAAACATATTCAAAATTTTAAAAAGGAGAAAGTTAAAAAAAGTGAGGCTTTTGGTTGTTTATCTGCTTTGCAATATCCATCAGCCCTTCCCAACCGAAACAGTTGATGATGGGAAGGTACTGGGACCTTCCTACAAGGTTCCAGGTCGGCCTGATGCTCTTCCACGTCGGCAGCCATCACCATCACAATTTAAGTAGTGTTAATTCATTTGGATTAAGTGGGAAAGTTGAATAATTATATATATATATATGTGTGTGTGTGTGTGTGTGTGTTAATATCAATTAATCATTATGGCTTTAATCAAACATGAGCAGTTTAATTAATGGAGAGTTGTAATAAAGCTAAAATCATGGAAGTGGTTTTGTTCTTGCTAAAACTGTGTTTCTCGTGTATGTAATGGCAGTGCGATCTGCTGTACATTAAGGGCTCGTTTGTTCTTGTGTATAGCATGGCTACTAAAAAAATAAATTATTTTTTTATAGGGTTAAATACACTTTTTTGCATCCGTAAACTATGTATAAAATGCATTTATACCCTTGAACTATAAAAGTTAAAAAAGTGACCCCTCATGATCTGGACTGATTTTTTTTATGACGAACACGACCTTATTATTACACCCCTAAAGTATTTCTGTTAGAAGCATTCTCTAAAATATATAATCTGAATTATTATGATTTTTTTTATATTTAAAATCGATATTACCTAAAATTTAGAATTTTTGTACTTAGTATAGAATTTGTATGATCTACATAAATTTATAATTTTTATTTTATTCACACAACTAAGAAAAATTTACATAATTTTTGTTGGCGTTATATATATTGAATTTTTTAAATACAGGAGGACCTCTTGTATATACCTTTAAAAAGCTGATTCCTTGTCCTAGAAGGACCTCTTGCTGAGCAATAGTCTTCATATAGAGAGAGTCATTCTCCAACTAAAGACGTGCTGCTCAAATCGACGAGGAGATAAAATCGTACCTTATCCCTAGATTTTCGTTTTCTTTCTCGGACACGCAGCTCCCACTAGAGTTCCTGCGAAGAGGGGCTTCTTTTCTATAAATATAGACAGCACCCCTCTCTACAGAACTCCCTTCAGGAATCTAGAAACTCCCTTGCTACTTCTCTACCACTTTCAAATTTGTGCTTTTGCTATAGTTTACTTACGAAATTTTTATTACTACTTCAACTTTTCGTTACAATCTATTTCTACATTTATTTACTCCTAAATTTAAAATTAACTTAAGCATCAGAGTGCTAACGTGTTGTTTTGCAAGTCCTTTTTCTCAAGTTCTCTTACTTAATTAGCCCAAATTCAACATCAAAATTCAAGAACATTGTACCCATGCTAAAGTTGCACACATCAATTGGCGCCATTTGTGGAAAACTTGAATTGAAGGCGTGAGTTACTATGGACTTTGGTTCTGGGAAGTGCCAACTCAAGTGCCAATAGACTGTACGTACGGTGTCGTAATTGCTTTCTCATCGTGTAATCAAAATAATAGCCAGATTATCCCATGAAAATGTCTACATCAAAACATGATATTCAATTTTATATATAAAATAATAAAAAAAAAATGTTGTACCCACACCCCTCCATAAGACGAGAATACGTCTAGATTCTTTGCACAAATAATGAAGAAACACGTCTAGATTCTTTGTACAAATAATGAAGAAACACTCTTTTAGAGCATAGTTGCCTAAGTTGAACTGTACTAGCTAATTGTTGTACGGACAACTGAACTAAATCAGCAGAAGAACACTTCCCTTGGACAACTTTCGTCAACCTTTGACAGAACAACTACTCTTAAGCTGATACATAGAATTACATGATCTGTTTCCCTCTCAGAATGTTCCACCCAATGCTACGATCCCAGCCGCAGTATATGTATAACACGATTTAAAGTCGCGTTATCGGTGCTAATATCAGTGAATATTGTTTAACATTGATTATGATATATCGGGATACTGTCGGGGACGATATCAAACAAATACATACATGCTTAAAAAATTCTAAAATAAATTAGTTTAATTAGCCAACAGTCCGATCAATCATAAATGCACAAAAACATTCTTAGATTAATTTTCTCTGCATGAATTATGTGATCCCTAATAGAAAACTAGAGTCCATGTTTTCAACACTCCAGAAGACCAAAATAAACTTCAAAACATCTTAGGCGTTGTTGGGTTTCAGAGTGTTTTGAAGAAACTTTCAAGAAAGAAGCCATCATTATGTTTGGATTCGTTTTTTGAATATTTTGTTGTGTTTTATGGAGATAGAGAAAGAAAAACAAAGATAAATAAGTGTGTATCAGAGATAGTATGTATGTTTAGATTTATTTTTGGAGATAATTTAAAGTAAGTACTATATGTTTAATGTTGTGTTTTGGGAGACAAAAATTACTATTTATTGTCAAATCATGTCTTTTTATATATATTTATGTATATGTATGTGTGTGTCTATATATATATATATTTATGCTAAAGCAGTTTAAAACATATAAATAAGATTCTTCTGAATGATGGCAAATATTAGATATGTTTTGACTCGTCCCGAAAATAACTTGAAAATAAAAACAAACATAGTGCATGAGTTTTGGGAAAAAAATTTCTTATGATTGAAAAGAGGGTGAAGACCCATTTAAATACAACAAATAGATCCTGCCAGAGGGAGAACATCTCTAGCTAACAAACTAAGCTCAAATACTCTATTCACTAAGTGATGGTGTGGAGCAAAGGCGTGCTTATACAATTAATCAAAACTTAGAATTCGGAATGCGATTTCAACTAAGATGCTGCATCGTCTTCAACCTATATCCAAATGGTCTAGAGTTGTAACAATTCCGCACTTTTGTTATCGTTCTCTATATTTCTTTTTTGTTGAAAATACTCAACATTCTTCTAGTTTTGTCAATAAAATCGGATATTGTCGGGGATAATATCATCATAACAGTGATAGGGTCGAATGATACTGGATAATATCACCCGTACATAATAGTTCAGATAATATAATATTTGTCAATTTTATTGAATCGGCATGCATGATGTATGGACCGATCTGGATAAGTATGATATCGGTCGATACTTTGAACCATGATGTATACTGCTTTATTAATTTCTGGATTTTTTGTTTTTTTTTTTTCCATTTTATTTGAATTATCAAGGTATTCGATCTGTCTTTAAATTTAAAAGTTGAATAATGTCATGAAGGTAAAACTTTTTAAATTTCTAGTCACAGATCTTTGGAATTTATTTTGATAATTGCATATTACAAAGCATTTAAACATTTTCAACCCTCATTTTAAGCTATATTTTGTAATCTTATGTTGTGTATGGAATGATAGATTTGGGGTTTTGAATTTCAAATTCATAATAACAAGTATATTTAACTTATTTGGATAATTTCACATTAATTATAGAGGATTTTAAAATTCTTGAATTCTCACTTTGAACTATTTTCAGTAGTGAATTCCAAATACATTTAATATGTAGTCATTGAAATTGGGAAAAAATACAAGCAACTCCTTTGTAATATCGCAAATGAACAAATTACCCACTTATGAAAAAAATAACGATTTATCTCCCTATATTTTTTAAAATACAACAATCTACCCCTTATGATTTTTAAAATGAAGCAATTTACCTCCCTGTATAAGAAGGTATTTTGCTTCATTTAAAAAAAATACAGGGGGTAAATCGCTATATTTTTTTCATAGAGGGTATTGTGCTCATTTTCAATATCACAGGAGGATAAATTGTTATTCACCCTTTGAAATTTTTTCATTTAATCTTTTGTATGATGATTCGGATTTTTTGTTTCAAATTCTGTTTCATTTTCTGCTCCATTCAATATAGACACCCCGAGTGCATCTATGTACACGTTGCGTGTTTATATTGAATGGAATAGAAGATGGAATGGGGTTTGCAGTAAAAGATCTAATCCGTTCATCCGAAATGGACTTGAGCGAACGAACTACAATTAATGATTTTAAATGAATTTATATTAAATTAATTTAAAATCCATCACAACCGTATAAAATGAAGGATTTAAAAACATCCATCAAAATAGTACTAAATATAGTTCAAAATCATAATTGAATAAGCTGAAATTATTCAAATAAGTACAATGACTTTATTATAATTATAAATTTGAAATTCATAATTCAAATCTATAAATCCAAAACACCATAAAATTCAAACAACTTTTTTTTTGTTATATTTATACTAAAATCGTCACCGCACACGATTTCTGTGCACATATAAAAAATAATATGATATGGGATGAAGAGAAAGAGATAGTTTGTAAACAATCTCGGTGAGGGAATGAGAAAGAAAAATAAGTCCGTCAGAAGAAAAAGATGAGAAGTTAAGAGATAAAAAATAAATTATAATTATTGATTTATTAAAAATATGCAAATTTATGAGGAAAAAATATGAAGAAATGAGGTGAGAGAGAAACGTAGAGTAGTGAGTTAAGAGGAAAAACAACTGTAATTATGAGATTATTAAAAAAAAAAATTAAAATATAAAAAAATAAATTAAGAATTAAATTTGAATATATAAAAGTTGGTATGACAATATATATATATATATATATATATATTTTATAATCGAGAATCATCATTCAGATTTGAGACAGAATGGGCTCTCAAGTTTTTAGAACAGCAAAATTCTGGTTCTTTCTGTGTTTGGTAATCCACACCGTTTGGCCATATACACCCATGGACCTCTGTCGATGCCTCCATGGACCGTTTTGGACCCAGTGGGCTCCCTGCGACGAAAAGGTCTGGCCTGTGAAATCGTAATTCTACAAATCTGGTACAGCTTTACGTGGAATT
The DNA here is from genome assembly GCF_026168435.1 of Sesamum indicum. Lineage (NCBI taxonomy): Eukaryota > Viridiplantae > Streptophyta > Magnoliopsida > Lamiales > Pedaliaceae > Sesamum > Sesamum indicum. The sequence goes on along the minus strand of NC_142665.1, from coordinate 9,384,103 downwards.
TAATTTAAAGCGCGTTTGACTAAGTTTATTTGAAATATTTTAAAAATTCCTAATATTATAAGACATTTTAGGAGTTTGTAGAAGTTTTCAAAGCATTTGAATAAAATATGATGTTAGAATTTATAAAATATTATGATGTTTGGCATAATAAGATTCTAAGTTTGATAATATGATAAAAGAACACATGATACCATTAAAATCAAATAATTTGCTATTTTTAACATATTATATTTTTAAATATTTTTAAAACACATTAGTTTAACTCTGAATAAAATTTTTTAGATACTTTTTGTACAAAAATAAATAACTGATGAGTTATTACATAAAGTTTTGCATCTAAATAATATTAGCCTTTATACTAGTCGAAGATTAATGTAAATATATAATTTATATTTTTTTTGTTAATTGCAATGACTATTTTTAGTCATATAATTTATAAAATTTTGAATTTATATTTTTTAATAAATATAACATCAAGCAATTTTATTTTGGTGTAACTTTAATAAATTAAAAGATTAATTATTAATTACATAAATGTGAATTATGTATAGTTACATAGATAAATAGATAGATTGAGAGAGAGAGAGAGAGAGAGAGAGAATCATTTGTTGAAGTATTTTAAGATGTTTGTGACATCTTTTGGCCTATTGCTCTCAAGATTAAATAATGAAAAAAATATGAAAATGTTGTGTGGTGTTTATGGATTATTTACATATATAGATAGCAAAAAAATATTTTTTTGGCGCCTTTTTTTCCCTAAAAAAATTGAACACAAGCCTGGTCTTTGTTTTTTTCGCCAACTGCCAGTTGACTAACGGAACATGATAGTTCACATGCCGTTTTCGTTACTTGTTAACGGAATAGGACTATTTCTGTTAATAAAATAGGATTTTGGGACTAAAGGTGTTGAACACGTAAAGCGTGGGACTGCAAGTGAGAAGGGTCTTATCTAGTGGGACCAAAAGTGATATTTTGCCTCTGTTTTTTTTTTTTTTTGCTAGCTGCTAGTTGACTAACAGCACGTGGCTTGTCACGTGGCGTTTCCGTTAGTTGTTAACGGAACATGACCACTTCTGTTAAAAAAATAGGATTTTAGGACTAAAAGTGTTGAACACGTAAAGCGTGGGACTGCAAGTGAGAAGGGCTGCAAGTGAGAAGGGCCCTATCTAGTGGGACCAAAAGTGATATTTTGCCTACATATATATAGTGAAATTGAATTTAGTGTAGGTTATATATATATATATATAATATGATGGTAATTAAGTGAATAGTCATGGACTGAGAAACAACGAGCAAGACCAAGCAGCCTCCCACCTCCAATGTGTGCAGATTTCACACACTCACCACCGCCACCATTCTCAGCCATTGTCACTGGCAATTCTTGCCTGCAACGAGCTCCCCAGTGGCCGGCGACCTCCCCAATTCCATCAGGTCCCTTTTTCTGCAACCCACGGGCCCTCACGGGCATTCGATAGCAGCACCTCCTCCCCCCCTTTTAGCTCACTTCTTCAGCTCCGATCTCTGTCGATCGGTGATGGCAACTCTTGCCGGCATTGGATCCTCTTCATCCCTGCACACCTATCCACTCTTTTTTCGTCGGCGATCCGCCCTCCGACAGCCCATAGAAAACCTCTCACCTTTTCCCAAAATTTCGAACCACCGTGCGCTGGTCCCCGATGACAACCATTGGAGTCGGCCTCCTCCCCTGAACTCGCACCTTCTGCACCTATCAATTTCATTCCTCTCCCTGTCTCCCTAAAAATGGGTCCACTTTGGACCGATTCGGCGGCAGATACCCACCTTCGTTGCCAGGAATTTTCCGTCTCATCAACTCTGATGGAAGTTTGAATTTCTGAAAATGGAGGAATCTCAACTACAACTCCACCAATCTCAATCCCCACCTCATCTCAAATCAAAGAGCAACCTACTAGAAAAACCTATGCCAAGATCATTTAAAACCCATAGGTGTCGCATTTTCAGCATAACCTAGTACGAGCTGCCAAGAATACCTTCGAAGATGATGAAATCCAGAACCGACTCTAGCTTCAAAGACGAACCAGGTATTATCTATTCATATGAGGAAACGACTCAACTAGCTTCAAGGTTGAAATTTACTCTGGTCGGTAAGTTCTCTCAGGCCTCCCGAATCTCACCTTTCTGCGCCTTAAAATTATCAGACTTGGTTTAAAAGGTAATGTGACTGGGAGATTTAATCTTAAGCATGTTTTGATCCGATTATCTAATGAAGAAGATTTCGCTAGAATTTGGCTAAGAGGTGAATGGATCTTTGATAACTTTCGTATGAGAGTGTCTAAATGGACACCTAATTTTGATCCTAAAATGAAATCATCTATTGTATCGGTTTGAATTAGATTACCAGAGCTTCCAGTCCACCTGTTTGAGAAAAATGCTCTGTTCACCCTTGTATCTAAAATTGGAAAACTTTTAAGAATGGATGAACCTACTGCAGACCTCTCCAGGCTAGACTTAGCTCGTGTTTGTGTTGAACTAGACCTTATATCCCTGAAAGTGCAAGTTGTTTATCTGAATGTTGAGGGGAAAACTTATAGAGAAAAAATTCTTTATGAAAACTGGCACCTTATTACTCGTCATTTAATCACCTTGGACATGACATTGCTACACAATGATGAGGATAATTACATCAACAAGGTCAAAAAGACCAAATTGCCCTTACTTTTTAAAAAAATTTGCAGCAGAGGACAAGATCCGCGTAGGAAGGCGTGGGTTAGGTCACCTGACCCGACGTGCCTGACCTGCTCCATAGGACCCGTCCTCTTTGACGGCCATTGGATCACCTGATATTCAGATACCGAGATGATGCCACGTGGCATGTTCCTATGCAGTACCGTACACTATAGAATACCAGCATTTATGAATATTTATGGCAAGTGCATTTATAATATTTTTTATCTCACCAGCTCTCCTTAGATCGCCTTCGACCCCACTTTTCTAACTTAGGCATCGGAGGGCCTTAGCTGGGGGCCACTCAGCAAGCCTAACGGGTGTTCTATTCTCAGGATCCACTAGTAGGAAGTTTGAAAAAGGGTTCAGCGACCCAGGTACCAAGGTTCAACGACCCGACCCGAATTGTGCGATCTACATCATTTTGGCGCCGTCTATGGAAAATTGAGAACAAGTGGGTTTGAAATGGAAGGATCATCTAGGAGAGATCAACACTTAGAAGAAACTTCTGTAAGGGAAGAAGAACAAATATTGCAGATGACATGCGGATTTACAACGGATGATTGAAAAGGCGAGTGAGAAGGCCATAGTCGAATACGAGAGGAGGACGATAACACTCGTCCGCGAGAGAGTGAGAAGGCATGATCGCTAGGCATCAAGGGCACCTGACAGAGGTCCTAAAAGAACAATTTCGAACAAGGTGATGAGCAAGAAAACGATCTCACAACTACCGGGCATATCACGGGCAGAGGTAGATAATGTTAGTCGGCAGATAGAGAAGCTGGTAAACAGTTTGAAGAGTTAAAGAAGCGAGGGGAGATTGTCACTCAAAATAGAAGTTCTCCTTTTACAAATAGGATTTTGTTGGAGGTTGTTGATAGCGGCTTTCGGTTTCCAGATCTTACCAAGTATGATGGGACTTAGGATCCGAGAGAGCATGTCCCAGCTTTCAATCTGGTGATGAACTTGTATGGCCAGACCGATCCAATTAAAGCCAAGCTATATGTGACTACCTTGAAAGAAAAAGCACAAGAATGGTTCACTAACTTGGAGAGTGGGACAATCGACTCTGATGAACAGTTGATGCAAAAATTCCCTTTTCATTTTGTGAGTAAGACAAAAGCCAAGAGGCCTGCGACATACCTCTTTACCATTAGGCAAAGGGATGATGAGACACTCAAGAGCTTTAGGGGGAGATTCGATATGAAATGTTGGAGGTACAGGATCTCAGAATGGATATGATGGTCAGTATACTAATTCACGGGCTTAAGAAGGGACCTTTTGTATCTGCTTTTGCTTGTGAACCCCCAGGGGGAATAGAATAGTTGATGGAGTTGGCACAGAAGTACATAGATGAGGATAAAATGAACGCGATGAAAGACAGTAAATGGACCATGGATCAAGGTCGCTTAAAGGGAGAGCGATCAAATAAGGGTAGGAGCTAGTTTGAAAAAGATCGAGAAAAATGGGGACCATATTAGCCTAGGTATCACTGATATACTCCGTTGAACACTACCAGAGAGAGAGGCCAAGTTGATGGTGGAGAAGGAGGGTCTTCTTCAATGGCCAGGTAAAATGCGAGATACTCCTGCTAAAAAATTCTCTAACATATATTGCAGGTTCCACAAGGACAAAGGACATGATACGGAAGAATGCTTTAAGGATGAGATCGAGAGACTGATCAGATAAGGTTACTTCAAGAATTTAATTGAGAAAAGAAGTGAGGCTGGAAATAGAACCAGATCGTGAAGCAAGGAGCAAGGTCGTAAGGATAATGCAGGGAAAAGAAAACCTCGTGACAATGCACCCACGAAAGGAGTCATCCATACCATAGCGGGTGGTCCAACAGGGGGAGACTCATCAAGGGCTTGTATGAAGTATGCGAGAGAGAGCAGGTATAGGCACGAAGGACAGGTCTTATGTGTAGAACCTCAAGAAGATATTATTTTTGGGAACTAGGACCTCAGTTCGGGGGCAGTAGATCAAAACGACCTGATGGTAATCAGAATGGACATTTCGAGCTACCAGGTGCACAAAATGTTAATTGATAATGGTAGTTCAGTAGATATTATCTTTACTAACGTGCTTAGGAAGATGGATCTTGGCGAGCTAAATTTGAAGACTATACGGACCCCATTGGTCGGATTAGGGGGAAGTGAGGTCTTTCCGGAAGGGGTGATTGATCTGCCAGTATCCATGGGAGAGGAACCTAGGAGGAAAACCTGCATCATCTAGTTTGGTCATGAATAATCTGTTTGCCTATAATGTTGTGTTGGGACTACCAGGATTAAATAAATTCAGAGTAGTGGTGTCCACATATCATCTGAAGATAAGGTTCCCACCAAGTATGGAATAGGACGGTGCGATGTGATCAAAGGACTGCACGACAATGCTATAACCTTGCCATAAAGCAGGTAGAGGCAGTGAAGGAGAAGAGAAAAGAAGAGCAGGGACAGAGTGAGGAAGTAAAGAGAGGAAAGATGGAAAGGTTAGAGCCGATTGAGGAGTATAAGGAGGTGGAGCTCATCCCTAGCGAATTCCTTAAAACTACTCATATTGGACCGCAGATGACAAAAGAGATGGAAAGGATGATGATAGATTTCTTAAAGAAGAATAATGATATGTTCGCATGGAGCCTGTGTGACTTCAAAAGGGATCGATCTCGAGGTTATAGTTCATCGCCTTAACATCAATCCCCAGATCAAACCAGTGAAACAAAAGAAAAGAATGTTTGGGGTCGAGCAAAATAAAATTATTGAGGGAGAACTGAATAAACTGCTGCAAGCTGGGTTCATAGAGGAGATCCAATACACGACCTGGCTTTCAAATGTTGTCATTGCTCCAAAGACGGCAGGAAAATGGCGTATGTGTACTGATTTCACAGATCTCAATAAGGCGTGCCAAAAGACCTATACCCGCTACCTCGAATAGATCTATTGGTAGACTTACTAGCAGAATGTGTTTTGTTCATAATGATGGATGCCTATCAAGACTACCATCAGATAATCATGGAAAAGGAAGATAGAGAAAAAATGGCTTTCGTGACTGAGAAAAGGGTATACTGCTATAACGGCATGCCTTTTGGTCTCAAGAACGTAGGGGCGACGTACCAGAGATTGATGAACAAAATGTTCAAGGATCAAATAGGAACCACTATGGAGGTGTATGTAGATGACATGTTGGTAAAAAGTAAGAAGGAAGGCGACCACTTGGAACATTTGGAGAAGGCCTTTAACATCATGCGATCTTATGGAATGAAACTAAATCCTTCAAAGTGCACCTTCGGAGTAAGAGGAGGAAAGTTCCTCGGCTACATGGTAAATGAAAGAGGGATCAAGGCAAACCTAGAAAAGATAAAGGCAATTATGCAGTTGGGGTCGCCAAAATCAGTGAAGGATGTCCAGAAACTAACTGGGAAGATCGCAGCGTTGAATGGGTTTATTGCCAGGTCAGCTGATCGCAATTTACCCTTCTTTAAAGTTTTACGTAAAGTGAAAGATTTTGAACGGATAGAGGAATGTGAAAAGCTCTTCAAGAATTAAAATCATATCTAACCACTCATCCAGTTTTAGCAAATCCATTGGTGGGAGAGATGAAGTGGTGAGCTCAGTCTTGGTGCATGAGGAGCAAGGAAAGCAAAGCCATGTGTACTATGTGAGTAAAATGTTGTAGGGAGCAGAGAAAAAGTATATCCAGATCGAGAAGTTGGTTTTGGCCTTGGTGACGACCACCAGGAAGTTGCGACCTTACTTCCAGTCCCATCCTATCGTGGTGTTAACGAACCATCTGTTGAAACAAATCATGTCGAAATCTGATGTATCTGGAATGATGGTCAAGTGGGCATTGGAATTAGGGGAGTTCGATATTGAATTCAAACCAGAAATGCTATCAAATCACAAGTGTTTGCTGATTTTCTAGTTGAGTTCGCAGGAGAGCCTCAGAAGGAGGAGGTAGGATGGCTGTTGCATGTGGATGGATCTTCGAATGCTAAAAATGGAGGTGCAGGAATATTTCTACAAGGGCCTGATGCGGTTGAGATCGAGATCGCCATTAGATTATCCTTCCCAACAACCAATAATGAGGTAGAATATGAGGCTCTGATTCGAGGTCTCTAAACAACATTAGACGGAGGAGATCCCGTGGGATGAGAATGCGAGGGCAGATGCTTTATCCAAGTTCGGGGCTATGGTTGAAGGGGTCAAGGAGAGGAAGATCACAGGTACGATAAGAGAAGCCCCGATGATTAATGAAAAAATTATCCATGTAGTAGAGGAGATGAACTCATGGAAAACTCCCTTCATCCAATATTTGAAAGAAAGGAAGCTTCCTGATGATGCAGTCGCGGTAAGAAGGTTACAATCTAAAGCAAATCGGTTTACCATGTTGGGAGAAGAGCTATACAAGAGTACAGAGGGAATATTACTAAAATGTTTGGATGGTGAAAGAGCTCAATATGTGATGAGGGAAGTTCATGAAAGAAGTTATGGGAATCATTCAGGAGGTAGATCGCTGGAGCAAAAAATTTTAAGGAAAGGGTATTACTGGCCTACTCTAGTTGAAGATGCAAAGGAGTTTGTGAAGAAATGTGAAAGTTGTCAGAAATTTGCAGGGTTGCTACATTCACTAGCGACCCCACTAGAAGCTCTTAAAATCACATGCGCTTTTGACCAATGGGGAATTGACATTGTTGGCCCTTTTTCCCAAGCTGCAGCTCAAAAGAAATTTTGAATTGTGGCACTAGAGTGTTTTTCCAAGTGTATGGAGGCAGAAGCATTGGCAAAGATCTCTTAAAAAAATGTAATAAACTTCATTTGGAAAAACATAATTTGCAGGTTCGGGATCCTCAGGATACTGGTGTTGGATAATGAAACTCAATTCCAAGGGAGGAAGATCGTGGAATGGTGCAAAGAGCTCAAGATCCAGCAAAATTTCACCGCAGTGGGGAATCCACAAGCAAACAGGCAGGTCGACATAACGAATCGGATCTTGTTGCAACACTTGAAGGAGCAAAGGGGTCGTGGGTTGAGGAGCTCCCTTGTGTACTATGGGCTTATAGAACTACACTAAGCACTGTGATAACAGAGACCCCATTTGGCTTGGTTTGCGAAAGTGAAGCGATCATACCAGCAGAAATAGGGGAAGAAACAATGAGGATAAGTTAGTAGGACCCGGAAGAAAATGCTCGAGGGAGAACATCCGATTTCAGCGTGATCGAGGAGAGTAGAGATCATGCTTACACGAAAGTTCTGCGATACAAAAGTTTGATGACTAAGAACTATAACTGAAGAGTGAAGCCGAGAAATTTCCAGGTAGGAGACGTCATTTTGAAGAAAGTAGAAGTATCCAGGCACGTAAGGAAACTGGATCCTAAATGTTCTTAGTTTCTAACCTGCAAAAGGTTCTGAGTATTAGCGATCTGAGAAAGATAACAAACGGATTTCTAACCTGCAAAAGGTTTCGAGGGATCTAAGGAAGATCGCAAATGGTTTTCTAACCTTAAAAAGGTTCAAGTGATCTGAGAAAGATCGCGAACGAATTTATAATCTGAAAAAGGTTCAAGTGATCTGAGAAAGATCGTAAATAGATTTCTAACCTGAAAAAGGTTTAAGTGATCTGAGAAAGAGCGCGAACGAATTTATAACCTGAAAAAGGTTCAAGTGATCTGAGAAATCGCAAACTAATTTATAACCTGAAAAAGGTTCAAGTGATTTGAGAAAGATCGCGAACGGATTTATAACCTGAAAAAGGTTCATGTGATCTTAGAAATATCACGAACAGATTTCTAACCTGAAAAAGTTTAAAGTGATCTTTAGAAAGATCGCAAATGGATTTTTGACCTGCAAAAGGTTCGAGTACTAATGGTCTGAGAAAGATCACGAATGGATTTCTAACCTGCAAAGGTCTCACAGCCTAATGATCTGAGAAAGATCGCAATCGAATTTCTAAATTTGAAAAGTCCAAGCATTAAGGATCTGAACGAGATCGCTGGTGAATTTCGAACCTGAAAAAGTTTAAGCATTAACAATCTGGAAAAGGATTGCTTATGGATTTCTAAACTGAAAGGCTTCCTCATAAGGGAGATGAAAAAGTTCATAGGATTTCTCACTCACAAAAAAATCTTAAATGATAAAGAGATCATAAAAAGATCATACCGGACTTAGATCTGCAAAGGGGGGGTCCTGATATGAAATGTTGAAATTAATGAGAAAAGATTTCCATTGATCATCACACAATGTTTGTAAATTCAGACAATGTTTGTAAATACATATAGAAAATGTGGTAATCAAATGTTCCTGACTTAGCATCCTAAAAAAGAAAAGGGTAAGTCAAAAGTACAAGGCTTAGAGACCTAGAATCGAGTGTAGATGTGGGTTAGTTCCTGGTTCGCTCTCTTCCAGTAGGACCGTGAACTCATCTTCAGTAGGAGGAGCATCCTATTCTGCAGGATATGGCTCCAAATTCCCATCAAGAGCAAGGTCTAGTTAGCTAAGATCGAAACCTTCAGCGAACACTTGAAGCTTCTAAATCTGGCCTTGGCATTTGTCAAAGCCCTTGATCATGAAGTCTGTTGCCTTTGACTCCAGCACCTTTCTGAAGGTGCAAGTTTTCATGAAGTCGCAGGTCCCCTGTAAGCAAACCTGGTAAAGGGCATCTTGAAACTCGGAGGACTGAATATAATTTGTGCGTCCTTCCCCAAACCAACCTCGTGACCTGCTCTGAAGTCTTCTTCTTTGCCTTCTTCCCTGCCCACCTCAAAAGCAGCTCGGCGATCCCGCTGAGCCATAGACATCACTTCATCAAGTTGACGGGTAAAGCTTGGCTGATCTTTGTTTAGACTCTGATCGCAAGACATCATTCATCTCTCGAAGTTCGACCAACTTCTTCTCGAGTAATTAAAAGGGAAAAGAGAGAATCACTTAAGGAGCCTTTAATGGAAAGAGGAGCAGGGAGAGGCCCGCGAACTTCAGCACCTTTTCCTTCAACAGGGGCTTGCGAAGGTACCAAAATAATGTTATGTAATTTATGAGATGACTCTCGAACCCCTCCCCGTATGTTACTGGTTCAGGTTTTGACTCGCGCAGGTTGAGGTGGAAATCCCATAATTGCCCAGGAGGAGGCCGATGTAAAAATACCTCTCATGCTATGGACCAACATTGGACTTCACATTGCCCAAATATTGGCAATCCTTTCCAGTGGTTAGGTAGAACTAACCACTCTCCCTAAACCTCTTGGAGGTCGTGAAAGAATAGAGGGACCAGAAATTATCGAAGGAGGGAAGGTATCTAAGAGCTCGTTTGGTTGTATTTTTACTTTTTAGTATTTGGGTAGTTGGAATTTTGATTGGTCAAGCCATTTTCATTGAGAATGCATTCTTATTTTAATATTGAATTTTTGAAATTATAGGTCTACCTGGGTTGGTCATCCAGTTTAATTAGCAAATGTGTCATACTTGTCTTATCATGTCAGCTATGTCTTTTCTTGTTTCAAATCAATTAAAATTGCTTTCTCTCCCAAAATGCCTCTCTATTGAAGACTCAACCAAAACCAGCGCTCCTCCTCCTTCCTCTTCCCCTGACACTTCTGCACGCCCGCTGTTCGATCCGTTTTTCACCAGCGTCGAGTCCTGTGGCTCGAACAACGTGGTCCTTTGCAGGAAGAGAAAGTGCGGCACTCCAAATAAGGTGAGCTCTGTACCCGATAGATTTTCTTTTTAAGCAGATTTGGTGGTGAGTGTTTTAGTGGATGAAATGGAGGATAGGGAAGGACGGGTAGGTAAGGCGGAGAAGACGACGGCATGTTTCTTCCTTGCATTTTCACAGTAAATCACATATGTCTTGAATGATACTAGTTAAATGTAGCATGGTGATTTTGTATATTTTTGTTGTTGTTTGTGAATGTATCCTATGCAAGAATCTCCCAAGTTTTATGCTACTGGTTTCAGCCTTTTTACAGAAAATAGTTGTTGTAGTTAGTGGTGGTCTGTAGTCAGTTTGATGAAAAAAGGGGGGTTCAATTGCTCTTTGAGAAAGTAGAGTAGAATGTGAACTCTATTCTGTAGTCAGTTTCGAAAACGGGTTGTAGTAGTAGTGCTGTTATCTTTCTCTAGCCATCACTAATTCATTCTATCATGTTCAAACCTTGTTAGTATGGTTAGATTACACTAAAAACCCACAAAAAATTAATAAAGAAACGTGACAACTTTCTTCTGTTTTATTTTGTATTTTTCCACTTCTCTATAATAAATGAATCACAATTTGTTAAAGAATAAAATATAGAATATTGATCAAATATCTGGATGATATGGTAAGAAAAAACTATATATACACTTTTTTTCATTAACCATTCTGGTTAATTACACCATCCTCCCCGGAAAATTTTTCCTGAAAATCTCCAATAAACAGATTATTTGGATTTGTTTGGATAATTATTATATTTTTATAATACATTGATTGATTTTGTATTCTTTTAATATAGAGTGATATTAAAAGAAAATTCTTGTATTATGTATGTTTACATGTATATATAGATACATTCATACATACATAAAATCCCCTTTTGATGCGTTCAGTGGTACCATAGACATAAATTAGGACATTGATTGGAAACCTATGATACAATATTTTCCATCCTGAAAATCTTGTGAACAAATGCTACCTACATTTCTTGTGAAGAAATTAGCTCTGATAATTATATATAGTTTAGATTTGTTGTTGCTTGTTTTCGATTATTTACTGGTTACTCTATTAATACTTTAGATGTTGACTAACATCCGTTGTGACTTTAACATGGTAGATGAATCGAAAGGGGAAAGACCCATGCGCTACGTCTTCAGAGCCAAGGTCACGAATTGACGATGCTTGGTGGGATCTGCCACAGATGTCTTTGTTCGTTGAATTGATGTATGAGTATTAAAAGAAAGGACATTTTATCTCATCTACAATTAGTGAGCAAATTTGGCGTGAATCGGGGTCGAGTTGTACGAACATAATAGAAGACAATACACTGTTGCGCAACTTAAAGGTAAGGCTAACAGGCTTTGGATGATTTGGCGTAAGTTTTATGATTCGGTATACAAACGAACTGGTTTTGGTTGGGATCCAACTACGTGCACTGTGACTGCCATTTCTCATTTTATTTTCAAGCATATATTCATAATTTCTTGTCATACATTAATAAAGTATTAATGATTGTGCAGGCGAATCCGAGAGAGTTTAGCTTGAGAAAGAAGGATCTTCCTCATTTCGATTATGTACTGAGATGTTCTCCGCTTCTGTAGCCACAGACAATGTTGCACGTTCCTTTGCCGTGCCTCCTGTCGACAACAATATCGATGATGAAGTTGATGTAAGCTATCCTACAATGGATACTGGTAATCCACTCTCATCTGGGGCTAGGAAAATTCCAAGAGCAACAAGATGAGTGCAGCGAAAAGGGGGGTAAAGTGATCGGTCAAATTGAATTGAAACTTGCATTGATGCCATAACGGCTTGAAGTGAAGCCAAAACTCGGAAGCTGACAAAAATTTCCAACAACGATATTGAAGATTGCATGCTTGCACTTTCTAAAATGGAGGGACTACCGCGGAATTTGTTCTTTGCAGCGCAAGATCAGTTTGTGTTGAAGGTGAGACGTCAAATGTTTCTTTTGATGAGTGATGCGGACAAACGTGCTTGGATTGAGAGATTGGACAAGTAAAAAAACTTCTTTATGGGATGCATGAATTTGAAATATGTCTTTTTATAAACTTGTAACGTTAAGACTTGGTACTCTATGATGTTAGTTCTTTCTTTTTATTTATTTAAATAATAGATTATAATATTGCTAATGATTTGTTTGAGGCTTTATTTTTTATTTAAGGTACTTTAATAATGACAATTTTCATTAAAATTATTCTTATAAATAAAAATAATATTAATTTATCATTTTATTAAACTCATTTTCTTACAATTTAACGAAAATGATCAGTTTCGGTAAAATAATTTTTATAAACAAAAGTAATATTAATTTATCATTTTATTGAACTCATTTTCTTACAATTTAACGAAAATGATCAGCTTCAATAAAATTATTTTTATAAACAAAAATAATATTAATTTATCATTTCATTGAACTCATTTACTTACAATTTAACGAAAATGATCAGCTTCGTTAAATTTATTTTTTATAAACAAACATAATAGTAATTTATCATTTTGTTAAACTCATTTTCATAAAATATATAATTTCGTGTAAACAAAAATTAATAGCCAAACTACCACTAACTGCACTTAAATTGCTAGGTAAAATAAAGTCAAATCCCATGCATGAACTTGATCGAGCTAAAGATATGCAAAATCCAATTCGTCAGGCAAAGTAATGTAATCGTTATAATAATATAACTATTATCTAATAAAATATTTATGGCACTTTGTCGCCAACCCTCTTTTTTGTCAAATAATGGTGGTTGATGCACAAACCCGCAAGTGATCGAGTAGTAGGTGACTTTCAATTAATGCATATTTGCATTATAAAGGTATTTCACCAATACCTTTGAACAGAAATAGAGAGATGGATGAATCAAGCGGCAACATTACCTCGTCTCCTCCTTCGAGGACTAATTCTCCTCATGATACCGAATTATCATGGGCCACTCGTTAGCAATAGAGATGAAGAGACAGATTCTTCGGATATGTCTTCCGATGAGGAAAAACACTTCATGTTACTTTGTGAAGTGTTATAAATTGCGACGTCCGTATAATTTTTCACATAATGGGAAGACTAATTGGTAATCATTAGAAATTTAAATTAAATTAGTAAATAAATTATAGACTGAATTTGGGATATAATAAAATTTGAACGGATTAAATTGGAGTTTGTTATAATATTTGAAACCAAATTATATTAATTAAGAAATTTAAAAAAGGACGTGATTGGTATTTTGAGAAAAGTTTAATTAAATATATAAAATAATAATAATATTATATATATAAATACTATATATATATGTATGTAATGAGTGAGGAGAGAGAGAGTTTGAAGTGGAGGCGGTGGGGCCTCTCTTTTCACCCATTCTCATTTTAAAACATACACATTTTACACATACTCATACACACACTCCTTACGCACACACCGACGGACACACACATTGTCGAAGACAGAGGTATGGATTTTATTATTTTAGTTTATATTAATTTATATAATTTTATATGATTTAATTAGTTCTTTTATTAAATATAGTTTATATTGAGTGGTGAACTATTTAATCGGAGTATTTTATAATTTTGGCAATTTAAATTAGTGTCATATTAAATATCACATTTATTATAAAAATGGTATAGTTGATTAATTAAAATATTAGGTTTGTTCGATTTAATTATTATTATAGCTAATTTACACAATTCCATCGGAATGATTAACCAAATATATAATTCTATGTATTGTTGCTTAATTAAATTATATAACAACGATAAATTGGTAGAAAATTCATAGAAATGTCTCAAAAAGTTATATTTAAAGAATATTATGTTATTAAGAAGGGAAGATGAGGTTTTAATGATAAATCTCATTTACAGATGTTATTAAAAACGATAGTTATAAATATATAAGGGGTTTGATTAAATGAATTCTTATGAATTATTTGGTAAATTAAATATATATTTGAGAAGTTTAGAAAATGTAGTTATTTCAAAAAAAATGGAACAGGTGTTGGACCTTAATATAAATAGAATATTAAAAGATTGGTAGAAAATGTACAAACATTATATAATATTTTATTTAGAGTTTATAATATTCTAAATATATTGATTATACGTATAATAATTTATTATAGGACGTGACGACAAAGTAGTGGATTGAGCAGTCCCATGTGAAATCGAAGCATTTTGGAATTTAAGGTAAGTATAGCTAATTGGATTTATATGTATAGCTATATGTGTAGTATTGTATATATATATATTGGTTCTTGGATGTGATCGTGAACTTGACTTTATATTTATATACGTGGATTTCGTATATTGATTGATTATATAATTAGTTATGGATTATTTGTTAGATTACCATAATATTGGTGAAATTGATACTATGTGTTATGTGATGGTAGTGTGGAGACATGCGGGATATGATTATGTGATGATCGTATAATTGATTGTTGTATGAAATCAAATTGGGAGTTATTATTGAGAAAGTAATTATTATAAAGAATAAAATGATGATTGTGAATTGAAATAAAAGATGATGCTTACCTAGTTGGGAACACAGTCAATAGTCTATGATAACGTGATTGATGATGATGTGATATGAAAAATATGTGAATTAAGCTAGGTATCATGGCGCGTAGGGTACCGGGGTATTCCGGGCAGCAGGGAATATCCTATGTTGTTAGCTACACACTAGGGTGGTGTGGGGGTACCATGTTTGTTGTGATGTCCTGTGCTGATATTGCTACACAGCTGAAGTAAAAGAGTGTGAGGATATCACATACAACGAGTATCCTATGCTGTATATGATATGACGATGAGATGATGATGGCCGGCGAAATCATTAACTGATGTATTCCATCTAGAGTAAGTGGGACCTTAGCTAATAAACGACTTTAAATATTATGTCGTAGGATTGATTTACAGTTGTGAGTATGTATTACTGCTTATATCTGATGTTGCTATATGATAAATGATATATATAAACTGATTGACTATACTTATTGAGTAGGCAACTCATTCCTTGCCACGTACTTTTCAAGAGATAGGTCACATTGACTAGACACATCGGACCTCGAGTCGTGCCATAGTCTTTATTAGGTGGGTCAGCCGTGACATCTGAAGCCAGAGTTTTGGTTGTTTGGATGTTAAATATTCTGGTCTTTTGTCGGGATTTGTGTTTTAAATTGTGGTACTACTTCCTTTGAGGTTATATACATGAGGACATCTAGTGAGGGTAAATATAAACTTTTGGTGGTATCCATTATCTTTTGTGATATATATATATTATATTGATAAAATTAGAATCTATTTTATGGGTTGAAAGGGAATTACTTATAGAATGAGTTTCAATTAAAGAAAGGGTGAAATAGTGATAATTAGATGTAGCGAGTAGGGGGTGCTACATTCAAGAACCTCTTTGGCATGATATCTAACACCCAGGCTGAACTTCGAGCTATACACAGAGGAGTGAACTATGTATCGAAAATGAATTTCACAATATTTGGATTGAAACTGACGCAATGGTGATTATCAAGCTCATCTCTATACCACGACAAGGGGCATGGAACCATCAGATTATCCTTCAAAGAATTTGGAATATCCTGAGGGAAATTGAATATAAAATCTCTCACATTTTTAGAAAAGGCAACCAAGTAGCGGATTTTCTGTCTAGTCAAGCATGTACATCTCAACAATTTAGCATCCTCTCCAAGGAACATCTCACAGGTAAAGCGAAAGGTATTGTCAACCTTGATTCTTGCGGTCTCCCACACATTCGATTCAAAATTGTAGTTGATCCCCCCTGAGTAGTTTTCTTGATATTGGTTGTCTTAGTTTCTGTTACTTCATTGTTGTCTGCTTACGGCTGTGAATTTCTATTTGTTATAGCTTATTTTACTGCTTGTGATACTGCATTATTGTCTGCCTACGGCTGCAAATTTCTATTTGTTGTAGTTGATTGTGTGTTGATGTTTATTGCAAATTTCTGTCTGTATTACGTGCCTGATACTGCAGGACTGTTCATGGCAGATAGATTATGCTCCTATTTTTTGGCTGTATTCTCTGGAGCACTCTTACCTTTTTTGTCTTGTGAGCATGCTTGGGTTGTACCCCAATTTTGTGCATACAGAGTTATTGCTTTGATGCTCATTTTTTAACTTATTTAGCATGATTTGTTGAGAGAGCTGAGGTTCATGTGTCAAATGTACAGTTAGCTCTCCCTCATTTTGTCACATTATATCTGTTGATGGTGCACCATTTTTGGTGGCAACTGTTGGATTGCTTGTATAGCTTGATTTGCAGGGCTAGTTGGACCTATGATTCGAGTGTAGTGGCAGAAAACTTTTTGACACATTGGATTATCGTCTCCGACTTTGTCTCCCATCTTAGCTCGTCTTTGCTTTTGTAAGGGAGTAGTACTCCTTGTTTATGATTTTGTGACTTATTGTAAGGGAGTAGTACTTCTCGTTTATACTTTTGGTGAATATTTGTAATGGAGTAGTACTCCATTATGTCCCTTACTTTGTATAATTTATATAATTTTTTTCTGAATATTATAATGAGCTAAAATTTACTCAGTTAAAGTTTTATTATATTCTAATTTCAATCTATAATTTATTGACTAATTAACTAATGCGAACATTTATCAATTAATCACACAATATTGTATTAAAAATTTGTGGATGTTACACTTCATACCTTTTTTTTAAAAAAAACGAGTTTAAAAAATTTTCGTCGCACTTATTTTTAGATTCTATAAGCTCAAATTTTTGAAAATTTCATCAAATACTTGTGAGCATCTCATAAGCTTTAAAAAGTGAGGAGTTGGCTAATGTAGGAATGTGTAGAAAGGAGAAGCAAACCACCTCATCAAAGGGTGTAAAGTAGGGATGATCAACATGCTTATTCACCTTTCTTTCGTCACCTCTAATTTACGCTGCAAGAATTCTTACACCATTTCACACCTCTTTATCCTCGAGTTCAAGCACTTTAACAACAAAAGACAATCCTAGACTAGAAAAAGAAATGTTTTTTTGATAACATTAGTTGTGGAATCTTCTAGGGGTATAAAGAAGGTAAGCGATATTGCAGTTCTCATCTTTAAGAAGATTCTTGATGACCCATGAAGCCCTTTTTCTTCAGTCATTTTCTTTCTGCACAATTTTTGACAATATTGTCAAGTTGGTCCAAATTCCTTATCTCTAAGCTTTCAAGTGATAAGGGTGTCTTTATTACCTCTGCCATCAGGATGAGGCTCCATAAAGATGATCTTGCTGTTCAGTTCCTCATCTTCAGCACATTTATGCAGATAACAAAATCAAGAACCTTCATATTGATAACAAAATCTTCCAACTTTTCTTTACATGTATCACCTTTATAAACATCAAATATTGATATGTATCATGTCCGACTTTAATTATGCTATGTCCGACTCTTCGTTGGTTTGATCGAATCCAACCAATCACATAATAAGTATAATACATTAGTCATGTGATCGGTCACTCTCCTAGATATATATCAGTCACATGGTGAATTACACTTATTGTGTAATTGGTTTAGGACAAGCCAATCGCATCTCGATAGAATTTCCTGTGGCTGCAAAGAGAATAGTAATATTCTTTACGGTAAATTACAATGAGCCCCTGAAATCTGTCATGATTATAAATATCCCGTTGTTTGAAAAATTATAAATATTCTCATAAA
The DNA here is from genome assembly GCF_026168435.1 of Sesamum indicum. Lineage (NCBI taxonomy): Eukaryota > Viridiplantae > Streptophyta > Magnoliopsida > Lamiales > Pedaliaceae > Sesamum > Sesamum indicum. The sequence continues at coordinate 9,366,020 of NC_142665.1, read as the reverse complement.
ATTAATGGCCGTTTAACAATTACTCCGTCATGACAGTCCATTGTAGGGGCATATTTGTTAGACCACAATTAATTTTAGGGAGTATTTGTAAATTTTCAAACAACGAGAGGGTATTTTTAACTATTAAAAATTTTAGAAGAACCTGTCATAATTTATCTTTTTCTTTAAAGTAATACAATCTTTGATAAGTAATTTGTAAATATTTTTATAAACAATCTATCCTACGGTTTGTGATGCATGCTCTAACTTATATGGGTATATAGGAATAGTATGAATTTAGGAATGGAATAAAGAAGTGAATGAATCACATTTGAATAGATGGTATAGACAATAAACTAGAAGGTGATAGAATTGTCATTACTTAGTTGATTCCATTAATATAATTAATAATTAGAAAATAATGATTAGTAATAAAATAAAATTATTTTTATGATAAATTTGCTCTTTCATATTTTTTTAAAAAATATTTATTTATATTTTATTGAGTATGTTGAATTCAATTATATAACAATAGTGTTTTCAAAATATTTTCTAAAGGTTATAAGAAAATTTATAAAACATCTCATATACTATTGAATATATATATTATTTATTTACATAATAAATAGTTCATTGACTTGTTAAACATATAGATGATATTTTTCTACCAAAATATAAAAAAAATCATTCGAACATTTAGATGGACTTATGTATTTAATCAATGCATCTACCATTATTTATTCAATACTGAATTAAAGAATTGTTTTGAATGAATAAAATAATTAAATACTAAAATAATATCACTTTTCTTACCGTGCATACATAATTATTTTTTAATACAGGATATAAAAAATACTCAAATTTTAATAACGATTGAAACTTAATATTAAATTAATACAAGAAAAAAGAAAAAGAAAAGAAGACTTTCATTGTGACGCCCCAAAAATTATAATATATAATTGTACGGATTACTTGTGGTGAATCACCTTGTGGTGTTTGATATGTATATATATATATAATATTGTAGGTTTATAATACTTGCTATGATATGTTGGGATTACGTATGCAAATTTATATATATGAACATAGGGATTATTATAAGTATGACGTTTAGGGAGGATATAGCCTTGTAGCGAAGGGGGTGCTACATTAGGTGGTATCAGAGCAGGGATTAGATTTTCTTGGGGTAGTAGATGAAATGTAATATTATATGTGAGGTATGTACTAGGGATCTAGTCAAATGTGTGTATTTCATATAAGATGGAAGCGTCAAGGGAAAACGCTGCTGGCCCAACTGAGTCATTAGAGTCTGTGCATGGTCATGATTCAGGATCAGAACATTAGGGGTTAGAATCCCAAAATAGAAATGCCTCACAACCAAAAATGAACCCCTTTGTGCAACAGTTTGTTGAATGATGGAGAGGACATGAGAGAAAATACCCATATTTATTGTCTGAGCCGTTAATTAGTTAAATTTCGAGGACGAAATTTTTATTAGGAGGGGAGAATTGTGACGCCCCAAAAATTATAATATATAATTGTACGGATTACTTGTGGTGAATCACCTTGTGGTGTTTGATATGTATATATATATATATAATATTGTAGGTTTATAATACTTGCTATGATATGTTGGGATTACGTATGCAAATTTATATATATGAACATAGGGATTATTATAAGTATGACGTTTAGGGAGGATATAGCCTTGTAGCGAAGGGGGTGCTACATTCATTTCCTAGATGTTGGGAATAGCTCATAACATGGTTGGGGGAGGGAATGGTTAATCCCATGTCTAAGGGAATAAGAATTCCCATGAGATTAAGTGTTCTCAAACGTAAAGCATTCCAATCAAGATATAGGAATGGACTTGGAAATGCTCGTTCCATTTCCACTTCATTTCTGCATACCATTACACCTAATAGCAATTGCCCGAAAATTTAAGGGGAAAAAAAAAAAGAACCAAGTAATACAATCTATTCCAACTCTATACCGGCAAAAGAGACATAAAATTGCCTCATAAAAATTTTTAAGAACAAATTACAATATGCTCTCCTAATATTTGTCATAATTACAAATATATTGTTGTTATTTGAAGAAATAAAAATATATTTCTGGAGTTAATTAACTATCGGTTTAACAAATAGCTCCTATCATAGACTGTCATAAGGGGTATTTGTTAAATGATTGTTAATATCGGGGATATTTATTATTTTTCAGAGAACGAGACAATTGTAATTATGGTAAATTTCAAGGGACCTCGTTAAAATTTACCCGAAATGTTATTTCGTAAACTAGGTTGCCTAAGGATCACAGTTCAAGAATCATTTCCGAAAATCTTTGATCATGGAACATCTTGCAACTACTTTGAATAATTTAACACAAGTTGATAAAGGTAACAACATCAAGGCAACCATGAGAAGAAAAGAAGAGGGATTTCATCACCAGACAATGCCTTTCATGGTATAGCGACAATCTTGCAAGAAGAAGAAACAGTGGCTCTTCATAAAATGAACCTCCATGTGTCCTCTGGACATCATAAACGACCAATCCAATTCTTTATCTTCATAAGAAAACCTAAACATTCTTGCATGTATGAAACGAGTTCCAAATTATAATGGTATAAGTCACATCAAACGATAAGCGTTCTTCCTGTCCTACTCGATGAGGATTATTATGTTGGTCGTCCCTATCATGAAGTCTTTTCCCGTCAAAAGAAGCATAGTACAAAGAAAGATACTGAGAAGCAAACCATAGTTTAATTATACAAACGGTAATAAAATTACAAGGGGTTTTCATAGACTAATACAACCAGCCATTCAGACCAAATCAGCTCCAATCGTCATGCATGGAAAAAAACCACCTGCAGACCAAGACTTCACACATTCTTGAATTACATATAATCGATATAAAACTCTTCACACCTTTCAGGACATCTGCATATGTCTAAAAATCCATTGCAAATGCCACAACGGAACCTCATAACTAAACCTGTGGACTCCTACAAGACCAAGAAAACTAAACACAAGCACTTGTTATCAACATTAACTATTATTACATTGATATCATAGAGCTGCCCAATCTATCTCGACCGAAGGGTACTTTTGCAACATAAAATTATCACATTCATCGAAAGAAGGCTCTGGGAAATCCAGGAAAGTGATACAGGACTCAGGCGAGCCCGACCCTGCTGACGACACCTCATCAGAGGGTGAAGGATAAGCTGAAGATGATACTGAGGTCTCCACCTTTACAGTTTCGCTTGATCCAAGATCCTTAAATCGGAAATTTGATGAATCATCTGATGCCTTTTCCAGCTTAGGACAACCAGTTTCTGTCAAAGGTTCAACCTTTGCGACAAAACAGGGATTTCTTGAATTCCCCTGTTTCTTTGAATCGGCCAAGCTTTGACAAATGGCTTGAAGCTTGGCATCAACCGAGGAATGCAGAGGCTTGAAGCCACTGAATTCTTGGAATAGTTGATGCTTGAGGTGTGGGAAATTCAGCCTAGCAAACTCCCCTCTCAGCTTATAAGCTGCCTTGTCGTAAGCCAAGGCTGCTTCCTCGGCTGTGTCGAAGGTCCCAAGCCAAAGCCTGGTTCTGTTCTTAGGAAGTCTGATTTCAGCAACCCATTTTCCCCAATGCCTCTGCCTCACTCCCCTGTAAAGCTTCGTGGGCTTTGAGGGAGACCCTGGCTGCTTCATCAGGACGGGCTTCGGGCCAAGAAAGCTTGAGAATGAACTCTGCTGATGATGCGATTGACTTGATTTAGAAGTGAGCTGAGAGTGCTGCAGTTCCTGTTGCTGAAGCTGAAATTGAGCTTGGATTTGCAGCATCTGGGATGGGCTGATTTGGTTAAGTCCAATTCCACCAACTGTTTGATCATATGCCATTTGGCTTAAAGCAGTGTAAGGAGGAGAAGCAGCAGCACTTTTCATAAAAGGTTGAAGTGCTTGCATAAGCTCTTCCCTGAAGGGATCCATGGACAAAACCTGACAGCTGCTAGAGCTGTACATATCTATAGCCGCCGCCATGGATTTGATTCTTCGCAAAACTGAGAATTCAGACAACTACGTACGGAGAAGAGAAATCGAGAAAGCTGACAGAAAACCAACCACCTTGTTTCTTGGTCAAAAACTGGAGAATTCAGCGTGAAGAGCAAAGTAAAAAGACCTAAACGTTCTACACAAGCAAAGGATTCAAAGAGGTTCCTCAAATAATCAAACCTTTTGATAATCAAAAACCAAACCCTGAGAGACAGAAAAACGACACTCCCAGGTAGTTCTGAGCAGACGAAAATCAAAGCTTTTTACACGAATATAAAAGAGTGATCTCTGTTCTGAATCACCTGGCTTTCAAGAAAACAAAGACGCCCTTATGGGGTTTGCTTCTCTCTCTTCCTTTGAAATTTAGTCCAAATTCAAGAAAATCAAACCCTGTTAATATGATTCAAAAATTTGAAAGAACGACGAGAGAAAGGGATCCAAGAAGCGGGGATTGACATAAAAGGGGGAGAGACGAAAGTGAGAAGCGAATGCTGAAGTTGAACGCTCTCTGTTTTTGGTGGTAGAGTTTGCTGGTTTTTTCACTCTTGTAGGGGAAATGGTGGTCGCCGTGCTATGTGCTTATAAAGGCCTACTGGCTCTTGGACTTTCTCTCTCCTCATCTTGGGATTTTGATTTTCTCTCACTAAACCCATATTTTACTTTTGGAACAATTACACTTCTTTAGCCTGAAATTTATTAAATAATTGCATTTAAATTTTTTATAAGTTAAAAAATTATATTTAATATCTATAAAATTTATTTTTATTTAATAAATAAATTTTTTTATTAGTCAAAATTCATCAAATTCACTCGTATTAAAAAAAATTAGAAAAAAAATTATATTTACCCCAAATTGCCTTATTTATTAACTTATTGCATGTCAAATAAATTTTTTATAACTAAATTATCTTTATACGTCTTCATAAATTAATGCATGTGAGGAGGTATACCTTCATCGTTATAAGAATAATTTAATTCAATAAAAATTATTTGACCTGCAATAAGTTAGTAGTAAGTTAATCGAGAATAAACATAAATTTTCATTCAATTTTTTTTATTAATATTATTAATTCAGTGAATTTAGATTAACAAAAAAAAATTATTTATTAGACGTAATCAAATTTCAAAAAAGCTATATATGATTTTTCAAATCACAAAAATTTTATATATAACTGCACCAAGTCATACGAGAGGAGAGTGTAATTTTTCCTTTACCTTTCCGGTTTAATCATAATGTGACTTTCTCTCTGTTGATTAACTTTGCTAATCTTGGACTTTCTCTCTCCTCATCTTGGGATTTTCTCTCACTAAATCCATATTTTATTTGAGATAATTGCATTGTTTTTCTTAACATTTAATATAATTACGTGTAAATCTCTTATAATTTAAAAAATTATATCTATTACTCGTGATATTTATTTTAGTTTAACAAATAGATATCTTTATTAGTCAAAATCAATTGAATTTATTGATATCAGTAAAAAAAATTGAATGAAAATTCATATTTACCTCGATTCACTCAATATAGATTTATTGCAGGTCAAATAAACTTTTTTCTGATAAAATTATCCTTACAAAAGTACAAATATACCTAATTACATTGATTAGCATGTGAAGATGTATAATAGGAGTTTAGTTGGCAAAACAATTATTTAATATACGGAGGGATCTATTTTTTATAGGAAAATAATACAATATTGATCTTGCTCGAATTCAATGATCTCAAAGACTGATCTCTAAACAGATTGCTAACTCCTCCAAGATCGAGTATTGGGTCCCTGAGAATAAAACACAAATGTTAAGCTCGTCAGGTATGTCTTGGGCAACGATCCTCCGACGCTCAAGTTAGTATGATCGAGATAAAAATATGCGATTAGAAGAGTAGATAGAAATATGGCGTCTTAAGGTATTTATAGAGCTTATGTGGATACTATTGAATAGGCCACGTGGCCTTATCCTACTAGCCCTCATCCTATATCGGACGGTGCTCGCTGCCTAGGTCTTCAAATGGGTATTCGGGTCCGGGTGTCGACTGATTTGACCCGGTTGGTCAGAAGGGCGTGGATCTGAAGTGCGCAGTAACTAAATTATCTTTCATTAAAGATATTCATTATGTACAAAATGTGGAGGACACTCATCAAATATGTATTGATGTAATTCCTAAATCACGGATCATGGACATGTAATACACCAAATTTGAAGAGATGGCGGCCTAACTATGCCGTACTAAATGTTTTTGGCTTAATGATATTAATGTGATTTTCTCTCTGTTGATTAAGTTTCGCTAGTCTTAGATTTTCTCGAGTTATTGATAATTTATTATTATAATTTTTTTAATTATATAATAAAAATATGACGAGAAATCGCGACTCATCAACAAATAAATACAGAAAAATGAAAAAGGTGCCAAGTCGTGATTTTGGATTGCGACTTTGCCTTTTTCCTTTTCTTTTTGTTTAAATAAATTTGTATAATTTAATTATATATAATTAATTTTGAACAACATATTAAAATTCAAAAAATTATAAAATTAATATTGTATTAATTTAAAAATTACAATTAAATGTATAAATGTAAAAGTGTACATTTTTTTACAATTGTAAAAAATACAAAAAGTATACAATTAATCCTGGCAATCTGGTACTGGCACATCTGATTGTGTTGAAAAATTTCTTTGTTGGGCTTGTTGTCGTGCACGCGTTTGCGCCTAATCCATCTTGTTGTAAATACGTGTTGCGAAGAGATGCGAATAGTAGGATTGTGGACCAACTCAAATCCCGGTACATCCCGATAATCTTCAAAATGCACAGGTTCAAATGTCTTAGAATATGTATTCTTATAAGCCATTATATCGTAATAATCCTTCACCATTGATGCAACATTAATCATGTAAACAGCGCATACCTTTTGAACGTGACTGCAAGGAATACCAAATTGCGTGCATTTGCTGCAAGAACATTCTCGGTTCGCAATTTTGACAACATGGGTGTTCATTCCATGTCCGCTGTGATGTCTTGTAACAACCGAGGCGGACTGTTGGAACTGATGGTATTTGGTAACGATATTTCAACAGAATTTTCATGCCAACGTGTGAACATATTATGTGCAAAATCCGTCCACAGTTGGTTGTTGGCCAACATTACAGAACTTCTCGTTAACCTCTCACGGAAATAATGGACACTACGCTGAAACATCATCTCAACAATTGCTGTCAACAGTAGGCGGCGAGCGCCTTTCAATACTCCATTTATGCATTCCGACATATTTGACGTCAGAATTCCACATCGCCATCCACCATCATGTGATGCTGTCCATTTTTCCTTATCGATCTTATCTAACCACTAAAAAAACGCCTCTAGTTTCTGGCTCTTTATCTCCTCCATAATGCGATTGAATTTTCTGATACGATATTCAGAGCCAGCTTTCCAACAAAGATTCTTCAACACAACATTTTTGTGTTTACTGTTGAAATTGGAACACACATACCGCAAGCAATACCGGTGCATGCTGTTAGGTGGCACGAAATTCGGACATTCACGTACAGCTCTTGTGATACCAACATGGCGGTCAGAAATAAGGCAGATACCCCATTGCCCCCGTATAATGTGTCTGCTCAATTGTCTAAGAAAACCACTTCCAAGATAAATGTGATTTTTCATCGACAATTGCAAAAGCAAGAGGGAGTACCTGTTGATTTCCATCCATGGCAGCAGCAATCAACATCTTGTGCTTGTACTTTGTGTATAGATGGGTCCCATCTACACTGATAAGGTTGCGACAGTGTTGGAACCTTTCAATACACGACTTGAACACCCAAAATACGTACCCTATCACATATGCACCGGTTGATGTGTCGCGGGCTTTGTGTTGCCATTCAACAATCGTTCCTAGATTATATTTTTGAACGGAGCTCTCCCATGTGTCATAAACCATCTCACGTGCCATCTTCAAACTGTACCATGCCTTTTGATATGGTACATCGTATCCGGTATGGTCTTTCACAGTCTGGATGACATGCTTTATTCCGTACAATGGGTTGCATTTTACCTGTCGTAACAGTAAAGATGCAACATAAACCTTATCTAAATTACTGTGTTCGAGGGACATTTGATGCAATATACATGTATGGTCCCTTCTGTATTTTGTTATTGTCCACCTTCCCATTTTTTGTTTGAAAATGCCTCACAGCTCCCATCTACACCACATATCTGAAAAAAATAAACATGAATCAGTCGAATAATTTTGTATGCTTATACATATACAACAAATATATATATATACCTTCGGTGCTATGCTTACACAATACTTTTCACTTGGCTTTTGAACTCTCAGCTACCCAATACTCGCGTCGGGCATATTGTATCGAGTGATCTCTCACCGCCTCGATTAAAGCTTCTTTATTTTTGAAAAGCATTCCCACATCAAGTCTGCATTCGTTTTTGTCATAAAATTTTGCATAATATGGGCACTCCCAATAGACGGTGAGCCGGTGACTGGAATTGATCTCGACCACACAACACAACAATGGTAGGAATATTGCCTTACTTACATAGGTTTTAGCCCGGATGCAAATGCGTTGAAGGGCTCGAGACTACAGGCGTCCGTAATTACATCTCATTTGGCGGCGGTCGAGATCCCTTATAACACTCCCCACGATGTCGTCATCCAGTACGCCCGTGCTGTTGTATTACTTCTATTGGGGGGATTGATGTGCCCAAATTCCTCAGGTAACTATGTATCATTACTATATCTCTCAAAATTAGAAGATATAGAAACAACGAGAAACTATAATTGGGAGAGTGCTGTGCTAGCATTTTTATATCGCGAATTATGCAATGTCAGCACAAAAGGCAAAGCGGCAATGGCAATTGGTGGCACGCTGCAATTGCTACAGGTAAAATTTACTTAATAACTCTTACACAATATTTTTGCTATAAATATTTATTAATAACACATATTTGTATTGTTCGTGCAGATTTGGGCATGGTCACAGATTACACCACTTTGTCCTGAACTTGGTGCTCAACGACTATTTATGAGCCAAGTGCAAATGGACAACAATCCATAGCTCCCAGCAGCACCATAAGGTGCTACTTGAAATTGTCAGCACACTTTCACCACCACAATATGGGGAACTGTCCGAGTCATACGAGAAATATTGGATGAGATGCAGGTGGATCAGGTAACTTATTTTTAATATTATACGTACATTTATATCGTGAATTAAATGCGTATTAATTTATATCTTTGTATTTATTACAGTTCATATGGCAACCCTATGACATGGACTTGGATGTCATTATGACTTACGCCGATGAATTGAACCCCCAGTTATGGAGGTCATCATGTCCACTGATATTAAAAATTTATAAAAAAAATAATAACCAAAAAGATACATGAAAATTAAAAAAAATAAAAATAAAATAGCTATCAAAAGATATTAAGGAATGAGAAGTTAAATTAATGAATAAAAATATAAATTAACTAAAAACAAGATAAAAAATAAGACACAAAAATCGCAATTTCTCTTAATATATAGTATAGATTGGAATAGATTTTCAGGTATTTTCATTGTATTCGTCTAGTTTTTAGATATTATATATATATATATATATATATATATATATATATACCTAAAAGGAATTTAATAAAATAATAAATAATTATAATAATTTAAACAATCACTAAAACTTGAAGCACGTTACTTATCTAATTTTATAGCATCCAAAATTGCAAATAATCATAAGAAATAATTATCTCTCACTAAAATCTAAAATATTAAAAACAAACCTTTGAATAGGAGTTACTGATTTTGCTTGGATAAAAGTTAAGAATCATGGCAATTTTTTTTTTTTTGGTGGCTGCAAAATCTTTAAATTAAACTAAAATTGATAAATCAAAAAAATAAAAATTATCAAAGATGTGCTTTTTCTTAATAAAAAAGATATAGATAGCCGATACGGGTTCGGGGTTGTTCCACTATAAAACTAAAGATCTGCTCGGATCCGATCGTATTTATAATGTTAGACTTTTAAATTTATTCGTGAAAAGACTCGAATTCACCCCAAATGAAATGGATATTGGGGCCAATTACCACGAAGGATGTTAATTTTGATTAATTAAATTAAAAAAAATTGATTAATCGATGTTTTGGTATGACGAATGACGTACCAAATATTAAAATCGAAATAGTCGGTTTGAAATGATAAAAATCGAATTTATTTAGATTGGAATTGATTTTCTACCGAACAAGTCATATTTTAAAAAATTAAAATTTAAAACAAAATAAAGATAGTAACTTTTATTTAAAATTTGAATAAAATTAAGTTTATTTATATTAATATAAATTTATAATATAATTTATGTATATTTAGAAAATTATAATATAATATATATTTATCTTTGCTTTCAAAAAATTCATATTCAAGCAATTTAAAACCAATCGAATTATCAAATTTTTAAAAAATAATAACTAAATACCAAATTAAATTTATTATTCCATATTCAGTACGAATCAAAAATTTAATCCATTCGAGACCCGATTGATAAACCAAATAGTACACACCCCTATTGACAAGCCTAAATTCCTATTCCAAATTTTGCTCACACAAAGAGGTGGTCCCACAATGGGAAAAGCGGCAGATGATTCACAATGAATGGTTCAGATTTCTTGAGGTTAGGTAGCAATATCGTGGTCCGAAAAGCACAAGGTCACACACTCTCCCACCTATGATCCAACGTTCAACTGTCAAAACAAAACCGGGGGCGTGCCGTTACAGCAGATACGACAAGAAACGTATTAACTTCCAAAAAAAGCCTAACCCCACCGCGTACTCCCGGTGCACCAAAATTTCCAGCCAACGTCCACCAGCCACGTGCCATGTAACCGACACCAGTCAGTCACTACCTAGCTTAATCCATACATGTCCACAACTTATTGGACGAAACAAACATAGGATGACTCGAGCGAGGGGAGCCGTTAAATTAAGCGAGAATATAAAACATGGTTTAGTTAGAGAAAATTCGAGTTATTTAATAATTTATTATTAAAAAAAATTATATTATTATAATTTTATTTAATTATATAATAAAAATATGACGTCAAATCGCGACTTGTCAACAAATAAATGCAGAAAAATGGAAAAGGTGCCAAGTCGCGATCTAGAATCACGACTTGGCCTTTTTTTTTTCGTTTAAATAAATTTGTATAATTTAATTATATATAATTAATTTTTAACAATATATTAAAATTCAAAACATTATAAAATTAACATTGCATTAATTTAAAAAATTACAATTAAGGGTACAAATGTAATAGTGTATTTGTTTTACAATTGTAAAAAATTACAATAAACTATACAATTACATATATAAAAAATGTCCACCCGTTCCACAATTCCATCTGTGGCGTTGACGCCGAGATCTTCTTATTTCCTAGCCCACATTTTGAACTGGCTCATTTTACGCTTCATTTTCATAACCACCGAATCGACTTGATGTTGTTGCGGAACTTGACTCCAATCACGATATGCACCAAATGATGGAAATGGAATTGGTGAAATATTATATCCTTGTGTATATGGTTGATTAATACCAAGACCAAGGTCAAGAGAATAATCTTCTATTTGATTTTGCATATATTGAGTCAATTAAAACCATTCGTCTTGAGACGGTTGAGGCATGCAATAATCATGAGGTGGTTGAGGCACGTAATAATCTTGAGGTGGATATACTATAGAAGGACCAGCTATATCCACCCTAATATCATGACATTCAACTGAACCAGTAGACATTCGGCTAGGACTTGTTCTTTGCCTGTGGGATGTAGGACCATCATCGGATGAAGAAGCAATTTGTTGTGATTCTTGGGTTATAGCTTCCTTGATAATATGTAACCCATGTTCAAATCTATCCACCAATTGACTATATCCTTCAATTTGGTGGTCTAGATCGACATAAAGTTTCAAAGGCATTCACCTCATTTGCCTGAAAATTGTAGAAAAATAATGAGCCTTGTGTTGTTAATAAAATATCTAAAATAAAATATATAATATTATATAACTACGTACCACAACTTGCAACATAGGTGCTTCTCCAGGTTGGTACTCGCTTTCCACACATCTATCAGCTAGTCGCCCACACGTCGTCCACAGGTCACAGGCGACCTGTGAGACTTGGGGAGGTACTATATGGTAATATGCTTCTTCCTAAAATCTTCTAGAGCGCTAGCCAATTTGGGAAAGCAGTCAGCTTTGATGTTTTCTTCCTTTGGAATTTGGACAATTTGAAAATTTTCCAACCCTGTCTTTAATTCTGCTATCTGTTGTAAATATTGGATTGTATTTTCTTCCTTGGCTTCGTATGAGCCCTCCAGTTATTTAACTATTAATTGCAAATCTAAATAAGCTATTAGGCATCTAGCTCCCACTTCGTGCGTCATTCTAAGACTTTTGTTATGATGACTTCGTATTCAACCTCGTTGTTGCAAGCCCTAAACCTGAACTTGACAGCGAATTCTATTTCTTCTTGTTGGGCTGAATAACTATGCCTGCCCTACTACCATGAATCGTGGATGATCCATCTACATGCAATAGCTACTTTTCGACTTGAGGGGTGCCTTCTTTAGATATTCCTGTTGTCTCGAGATGAAGTCGGCTAAAACCTGGGCTTTGATGGTAGTTCGAGGTAGATAGATATCATAGTCACTCAATTCTATCACCCATTTTACCAATCGGCTTGATGTATCTAGCTTACCTAGCATTTGTTTCACAGGCACGTAAGTTTTTACTCCAATAGGATGCGAAAGAAAATACGGACGTAGTCTTCTAGTAGTGATGACCATTGCGAGGGCCATTTTTTCTATAAGGGTGTATCATCCTTCTGCTCTATTAAGTACTTTGGTCACGTAATAGATTAACATGTACTTCCCATTATCTTCACGAATAAGGACAGAGTTGATAGTTTGGGGTGGCTGATAAAAACACATAGATGGTATCCCCTAAAGAAGGCTTCGCCAGTAGAGGAGTCCCGCTAAATATCATTTGAGCTCTTTGAAAGCTTGCTAACATGCATCATTCTATTCAAAATTCTTCGCTTTCCGTAAAACTTTGAGAAAGGGCAAGCTCTTTTCTGCCTACTTGGGGATAAAATGGCTGAGTGCTGCTACCATTCTAGTTAGCCTTTGTACTTCATTAATGTTGGAGGGTGCCTTCATCTCCAGAATGGCCTTGATCTTGAGGAGGTTGGCCTCTATTCTTATTTGGATGACCATAAATCCTAGGAAGCGTCCCCTTTCCCTCCAAATGTGCACTCCCCAGAATTGAGCTTTAGTTGGTAATTTCTCAAAACAGATAATGTTTCTTCTAAGTCTGCAACATGGTCTTTGGTCTCCCTATTTTTTACTAGCACATTGTCTACATACAACTCGACGTTTCTTCCAATTTGTAGATGAAATATTTTATCTACCAAACATTGGTAAGTGGCCCCAACGTTCTTTAGGACAAATGGTGTGACCATGTAGTAGAATGTTTTAGCGGACGTGATGAAACTGACTCTTCCTGCGATCTTCTGGAGAAAGCATTATTTGGTAATAACCTTAAGATGCGTCTATCATGCTTAATAATCCACATCCTAATGTGGAGTCCACCAACTGATGAATTTGAAGTAGAGGATAAAAATACTTGGGGCATGCCTTGTTGAGGTCCTTGAAGTCAATGCACATTCTCCATTTTTCCCCCTGGATTGGGTACTAATACAACGTTGGATAGCCACTCAAGAAATTGTATTTCTTCGATGTGATCAGCCGCCAATAATTTATCGACTTCAGCTTGGATTATTTTATCTTTTTCAGGCCCGAAGTATCTCTTCTTTTGTTTCACCCGCTTGATGTTGGGATCTATAATGAGATGGTAAGTTATGATATTAGGATCGATCACTTCTAAATCTTGGGGGGTCCATGCAAAGATGTCTATATTGCAACGTAAGCATTGATTATTTCTTCACGTCCCTCATCCTCCATTTGAGAACCAATGCATGTGGATCTTTTTGGATCTTCGAATAGAAGTTCGACATTCATTAGTTCTTCAGCCGGTTGTACCTTGGGAGATATCCCCTCATTTTTTTTTTATCTTCTGGCATCCCCTTTTCTCGCTTGTTTGGGGTGTCTCCTTTGGTACTTCGTCATTATTTCTTTTTTTCTCTTTGCGTACAAATTCCACATAACTTGTGAGATCGAAGGGGGGCTCCCTATGCTTCTCCTACACCTCTAGGCGTAGGGAACTTGATTTTAATGTTATAAATAGAGATTATGGCTTGAAAAACATTGAGGGTGGGCTTTCCAAAAATGACGTTGTAGGTTGAGGGAGTATCCGTTACTAAAAATTTCAATAAGCAAGTCTTCGATTAGCTCCAGTACCTAGGGTCAATGGAAGTGAAAACATGCCCCTAGGATGGACTACCTCCCCCGCAAATCTGTATAGGGAGGTGTTCACTTTTTCTAGGCGGTGTCCCCTAACTACATCTGATCATAAGCTTCCCTGAACAATATGTCTGCAGAACTTCCTGAATCTATGAAGATACGTACTACTTCGTAGTCGCCTAGCAACACCATGTTGACCAAAGCATCATTCTGAGAGCTCTTATGACCTGATCCTTCTGTCCTTCCAAATTGGATGAGGAGGGCATCCTCCATCGTCCCAACATCCCATTTTTATTTTATAGTTATGTCGTGCGCCTCTCTAACCTGGACTTTTCTAGCATGATTGGAGTCACCTCCACAAGGAGGATCATTAGCATATTCCTTGCCCTCAAAGGTATTTCGGTATTATTCATTTGGTAAGGACTCAGGACTGGAAATCTATACTTCCTTCCCTTTGTCTGCTTCCTATTTCTGGTATGGCCTTTTTGTTCAGGCTTTTTCCCAGTAGACGTATTCTTACAGCTATTCATTTTGGATAAGCCTTTCAATTTCATTCTTCAGATGCAGGCACTCTTCAGTGGTGTGGCTATAATCATTATGAAAACAGCAGAATTTGTCGGACATAGGATATTGAGGCTTTTCTCTCCATGAGTTGGGGTGAGCTAGTAAGCCTTTTCCTTCGACCGCCATGAGGGCTTGAGTGATGGGTACTATAAATGGAGTTTAGATTGTATTAACCCTTTAGAAGGGTGCCTTCTTGTCCCGAAAATCAGTCCGAGGCTTCTAGGAGGAGGTCACCTCCCACATTTCTTTCCTTTTCTCCCCACGACTCTCTTTCTTGCCAGCTTAGGCGTTCTCCATGTTTATATATTTAGCTACACAGGATAGGAGGGCGTCGATCTTGAAAACAGGTTTCTTAGCTAGGGACTTGAAGAATTCCCATCCAGGAGTCCTTGTGAGAAAGCACTAGCCTTCACCTCTTGAGCGGCCAAGGATACCTCCAAGACTGCAACGTCGAATTTCTGTAGATACTCCTAGAATGGTTCGTTGTCCTTTTTGGCGTATGGCAAAAAGACTGAGCTCCGTCTTCTGAAGTTTACGACTACAAGTGAATTGGTGCAAAAAGAGAGATCTGAATTCTTGAAAACTTCCTATCGCTCTCGCGTGCTACTGATTGAACCATTTTTGTGCGACCTTGGCAAAGGTGGTGACAAAAACGTGACATTTGATCTCATCAGTGTACCTATGCAAAAGAGTTGCATTATCAAAATGTGAGAGATGCTCTTGAGGATCAGTCGTCCCATCATATTCAGCAATAGCGGGGATACGGCAACTTGTTGGGAGTTCATCCACCATCACTACGTTTATGAAGGGGATACCCTACTGCTCGTCTTCGGGGGGCCCTGCTATCTGGTGTTTTACATCTTGGAGACCTTTTTGGAGGTATTCTAGTTGTGCCAACCATTGTCGGGGGACCTCCTGGGGAGCTGTTGGAGGGAGCCTTTGTCTCTAAATCAGTGGGGTCTTGGATACAGGAATGTCTCCTTCTAGTAGGCGTCCTTCTACTCCTTCTTCAAGGATGCTCGCTTCCACTGCGGGGCTGAACGGTCAGGAACCAGCACTTCCATCTGTTCCCTAATTGCTACTGCGACCACTGTTGAATTGCACCCAACAAAGCAGGGGAAAACTCTCCTGAGGTGGTGTCCGAGGAAGCGCTTTGTCTTGGAGGATCAACCATAGGGTCCACCACTCTGGGAGGTGGTATTGGTGCAAGCAAGGCCGGGTCGAATCCTCCAACAGTCGTGGTTATAGAAGTTCCTGCAACAACCAGCAAAGGCTGATTGTCGTCGGGTGTGTCCACGGCCTTTTGCTTGTTAGCAGGATTGCTGGGAGTTTCCATGATAACTCATGTCTTTAACTCAAGTTTCCTGTAGACGGCGCCAATTGATATTTGCGATTTTAGCACGAGTTCAACGATCTTGGATTTTGATGGTGAACTTGGACTGAACGTGCAAAAGAGCCTGAAAAATAGGACCTGCAAAACAACACGTTAGCACTCTGACGCTCAAGTTAGTTTCGAGTTTAGGAATAAATAATCATAGAAATAAATTGTGAGGAGAATTGAGATAAAAATAAGAGTTTTGTAAGAGAAATGTGACTAGAATGCAAGATGAGAGTTGCAGCAAAAATGGCAAAGCAATTTCTAGATTTTTGTGAATGTCCCTGTTAGGGGATGCTATCTTATTAATAGAGGGCGCGTCCCCCTTTGTAGGGACTTTGTACGTTACCTTCATTTTTGTAAAAAAGTGCAAGATACTTGTGGGTAAGGCACGATTCCATCTTATCCTTGGCTTGATCAACACGTTTGTGTTAGAGAAGGACTCTTTTTACTTGAGGACTCCTATTCTGCAGGGAGTTTTTTAGGTTAAGGAATCCTGAACCTTGTGGGCACCTTCATGCTCCTGGGCTGGGTTTGGAAGGTAGGCCTGTAACCTGGCAAGCCTTTTACTGGGCCTCCCTCTTGGATCGATTTTGGTAATCCTCCAGTGGGCTACCTCATCATGGGCTGGTAGGCTTGGTTTCGGATTCAAATCTTCTTTTGGGCCAAGTGCTTTGAGACCATATATATCAATATTAAATTAAATATATATATATATATATAAAATAATATTTTTATTGGTAAAACCTTATGCTCAGATACACATGGGGCGTGTGTAGTGCACAACTGGACTAACGGGATATTTTGCTCTATTTCTGATAATACAGGGATGAATTATTTTTTTATTTTTCACATAAAGATAAATTATTTATTTTTCTTAAAGGGATAAATTATATTTTTTCCATTATTCATACAAATAATTATAAATTAAGGATGTAAATATAATTATTTCTTAAAACTATAACACATGTCTAATAATAATAAGAATCTGATGGATCCTGAATTTAAGATAGAATGAATGTTACATCCAATAAGATGAGATCCAAATCATGACAAACTCGCTCCAGATCATTATAGGAGGGATACATCATGCAATGTCGGGCACAGGACTCCTTACCCCCTGTTTGTCATTCTTATTGCCGGATGTAATTTTTGTATTTGTCTTTATCTAATCCTGTCATCAACACATTTAATTACATATATTAAGTTAAGTACAGTCCTAGGCAAATGAGGTGGGCCCCTCACAAACTGACTCCAACTTATCCATATTTTTAAGGTTTATTATTAGGGATAGTTACAATTTCTTATCCTAAAATTTGGTATAATTACATATAGTCTTTTTGTAGTTTGAAAAACTACATTTAATATCCTTGAAACTTGCTTTCGTATAACAAATAAGTTCATCCACGAGTCAAATTCACTGAATTTATTGATATTAACAAAAATAATTGAATCGAAATTGATATTTACACTCGATTGATTTATTACTAACTTATTGCAGTTCAAATATTTTTTTTTTTTACTAAGCTACCCTTATAGCAGTGAATATATATCTTCTTATATGCATTAATTTTATGAAAATATATAAGGATAATTTGGTCATAAAAAGATTTATTGACTTACAATAAATAAGTAATAAGTCAATTTGGAGTAAAATATTTTTTTTAATCCTTTTAAAATTAATATAAGCAAATTAGGTGGATTTTGACAAATAGATGAACTTAATTGTTAGTAGAAGCATATATTTGGGGTACTAGATAGAAATTTTCAAACTACAAGGAGTCTACTTGTAATTATAGTAAACCTCAAGGAAGGGGAGTGTAATTATTTTTACTAAGGATAGTTATTTTTGCACTACCTAACGATTTGTCTGTTTACATAAATTATCCTCGTCTTTTGCGTAACAAAAATCATCCCTAACAGTTAAAAAGTATGGGTAGTTTGTGTAAAGATGTTAACGTTCTTGGAAGGTGTATGTATATGATGCATAACAAAAATTTGGCTATACCACAAAGGTCGAAGGATTTTCAAGAAAATTCTAAGATTATCAAAGGACTAGCCCTGCAAAATAGAGGTTAGCACTCCAATGCTTAAGTCAGTAACGGATTAAAGAAAAATAAAAGGAAAAACTTGAAATAAAATGAGAATAACGGTGAAATATAATGTTAGAGTAATAAATATTCATAGAGTGCAAAATACAGACTTAAAAAAGCTCAAAAACCGAGAGAAACGATGAGGGAAAGAGAGTTTGAGAATATGGAATGATGAAAAAAAATTGTGTCCTAGAAAACTTGCACAAGGCCTCTACTCATAAACCTCTATGGAGTTGGATACGAGTTGGATTGCTGATTGATGTAAGGCATTAAAAAGCTGTTTGAGTTGGCTATCACACGCAACAAACCATTAGTGATTTGGAGAAATATTGGCAAAGATATGTGAGTTGGATGGAACCCTGCCAAATCTGCCTATGTTTCCGAGCATTAGTCATTTACTTTGTTTCAAGCTCATTTATGCCCGATTTACCTAGAATCACCTGGAGATATTTTAGGGTGTCGTATACGAATGTGTCGACAAACTATATGACGTGTCATTCCAGCAGTACTATGACGTGTTGGGCTGAAATGGGCTAAGTTTTTGGGCCTACCAGTTCAGTAAAGTAGCAGGTAAGTCTGCGAGTCTTTCTTCCCTGCTGATGGGCTTCATCCGTCCTGCTAGTGGGCCTTTATCCTTCTTGCTGATGAGCTATTTGGGTTTTTAGCTGGCTGGGTTAGTAGGCCTAGCTTGTGGGTTTGGACCAATGATTTCAGGGGGCATTATTACTCCCCCACACTCCAGGAGTGCAAGTCGCAAAGTTAGACTGTTGGAGTAGATAAGATGTCCTGCAAAAAATAGAAAGAAATTTCCTTCTCGTCAACAAGTTTATGAAATATGACTGGGTGTCGTGCTCTAGTTGGAGAATACTCTCTTCTTGTAGTTAGCATGTTCAACAAGCTGCTGCAGGATAAGGCTTTAGGGAAGAATCCTAGGGGTAGTTCTTCTACCATGCGTGCACTATCAAAGAGTCCTCCTTCCACCCCTGCAAGTTCAGCTTCTTTTAGTGATTCCAAAGGGAAATGCCAAGAAAAGCCCATGTCGCCTCCTGCTAAGAAGATAAAAGCGTCCTTAGGTTTGTTTGTTCAGCCTGCTCCTAAACCTGCCACTTGTGCGGCACTCATCGTCCCTCACTAGCGTAAACAATGAGAGAAAAGCTTAGTGCAAATTAAACTCCCTTGTTGCTGAAAGAGGAAGGTGAGAGTAGCCGAGTCGCCGACTGTGTGAAATGACTTCTGGCTCCTTCAGGTATGAGCTTTCTAGAAAACATTCCCTGCGATCAGCTAACGCACTTACTGGTTTCAAACGCTAGCAAGGTAAGAAGTATAAGATTTTAATTCCAATGTATTCTTAGTTTGAGAACTTTACTTAACCTGTTTGCAAACTATATTGCTGATCGGAGACTTGCTAGAACGTGAGGACGTGCTACAAAGGAGGCCCAAAAGAAGGTGGAGGAGTTAGAGGAAGATATGCATGGAAAGGATCGTCAATATGACGCTAATCTTACTCATCTGAGATCTGAAATATCGAGTCTTCAAGGTCGCCTGGAGCAAGCAGCACTAGAGCTTCAAAACTATTCTTCAACTAAGGAGGGAAAGAAGAAATTTGAGGAGCTATAGACCAGCAGGATGGCAGACTTCATGAAGTCTGAGAGTCTAGTGCCTTCTTGCGGATAATGCTTTGAAGTTTAATTATCATGGGTATCGGACTTGTGCGAGCCAATTTGCTGATGCTGGTTATCGTCCCTTGAGCGCCTCTACTGATTTTTTAGATATACATGTTCGGCTGGCGGATGCTCCTAAACCCGATGAAGAAGTGCCCTAAGAATTACCTGAGAGTCTGCTCTATATTCGTGCTGAGGATGAGGCTCCAGCAGATCCATAGGACCCCACAGTGGAGGATGCAATCCCCTTGAAGGTGGTTCCCCTTGCTGCTGATGACAATGTTACTCCCCCTATTGACAAATGAAACTGACTTTTCCATTTTCCTACTTTTTAACAAGCAATATTGCTGCTTCCTGCGTGAGGGTTATGGAAGTGCCCGTTTGTGGGCTTTAGAATGATTTTGAACTCCTATTCCTTTCCTTACCTGCTGATCTATGCAATTTCCTTATTTTCTTTTTCTCATATATCAGTGCTTCAAGTAAGATTCCTGCAAAGGTTAATAGAGTTTGAAGGAAAAACAGGGGAATTTTTCCTCCTTTTATTCCTGTGAAAGAGTGAGCATGAAAAAGGAGAGTGTGCAAATTTTAGGTGTTTCCATGAAGTGGAAGGTTATACCCAAGATATATATTTACTGGTACACTTCTTCTTGAAGTGATAAATATAAAGTCTGGAAAAGCTTAAACAACCAATTATTACTCGAGGGAACCGAGTAGTAATAAGCCACAAATTGTATACCGCCAAAATGCGCATGTATACTGTATATCTAGGTGATAAAACACAAGCCAACCGAAGTGACCTAGGTAGGAAGTAAGCCAACATCATGAAAAGGAGAATGTACCAGCAAGGCGACTTATATGAATGTGCACTAGCGGGGTGTCTTAAGTAAGTGTGCGCTAGCAAGGTGACTTAAATGACTGTGGGCCAGTAGGGCGCCTTCATTAAGCGTGCGCCAACAAGGCAACTTAAATGATGTGCGCCAGCAGGGTACCTTAAGTAAGCGTGCGCTAGTAAGGCGACTTAAATGAATGTTGAAGTTACACGACGCATTGAGATTCCATCCTACAATTGTTATGAAAAGAAAAATCAAAGGTTGTCATTTTATTAAAAAAGGGATGCTTTACATTTAATTATCGACTTTGTAAGTAAAGAGGCTTCAAGAGTAAAACTTCCTAAAAGTTACAAGCATTCCATGTCAGGGAGAGATTTATGCCATCTATGTGTTCCAGTTCACATGCCCCAAATTTGATGATCCAGATGATTTTATAAGGTCCTTCCCAATTAGGGGTTAGCTTCCCTACTGCTCTTAGCACGATAGCTCGCCGAAGTACTAGGTCTCCCATTTGGAATTCTCTTCTCCATACTCGCTGATTGTAAGTGTTGACTACATTTTGCATATACCTTTCTATGCTAGTACGAGCATGTTCTTGTAATTTGTCTATCAGATCTAGATTAGCTCGTAATAAACTATCATTATTTTCCTGCTCATAATGTTTGATTTTGAAAATCTCCAACTCTGCTTCTGATCCATACATTAAATTGAAAAGACTTTCCCCAGCAGTAGAATGAGGAGTAGTTCTGTATGACCACAACACTCCTGGTAACACATCTACCTACTGTTCGCCTGCTTGTGTTAGCTTTGTTTGCATCCCTTAAATCAGGATTCGATTAATGACAGACTTGCCCGTTGGCTTAGGGGTAAGCAACAGATGTGAAGCGTTGTTGAATGCCTTGCTCGACACACCAATCTTGGATTTTCCAACCCTGAAATTGATGACAGTTTTCAGAAATAATAACACGGGGTAAACCATACCTGCAGATGATATTTTTCCATAAGAATTTTATCACTTTGTTTTTTGTGATTCAGGCTAAAGGTTCGGCCTCCACCTACTTGCTAAAATAATCTACTACTAGAAGGAGGAATTTATGTTGTCCTATTGCAGCTAGGAAGAGTCCAACTATGTCTATCCCCCACTGAGAGAACGGAGAAGGTGCTGATAATATTCTGATGGTTCAGTTGGAACATAAATGAGAGAGGCATGCCGTTGACATTGTTCGCATTTTTTCGCCCAGTTTATTGCATCTTTCTTGAGGGTTGGCCAGAAATACCCTGCTCATAAGGTTTTTTGGGACAAAGCCATACCACCCACGTGGGATCCACAAGAGCATTCATGTATTTCCTATAATACATTTCTCCCTTCCTGCCTTTACATACATAGGAGAAAATGTTTAGAAAACTATGTTTGTACAAGGTGCCATTAAGTAGAGCAAACCTGGATGCCCTACTTTTTGAGCGGGCTGCTTTCATTTCATCAGCAGGAAGGATACCTTCTATGAGGTAGTCCCAGAGGGGTTTCCTCCTACCTATCTCAACCTGCAATGTAGCAATATCGTTTTTTAGAGAATTTTTTACGAGGATCCATATAGTGATGTTGCGAGTGTAACAATTAACCAGGGAGCTGGCTAATCAAGCTAGATAATTAGCCTTGACATATTCTGTCTGAGGAATTTGGTGGAGTTGGAAACTTTTCAACTGGCTAATGAGTTCACCTATCTCCTAGAGGTATTTCGTCATCCTTTCCTCTTTGACTTCGTATTCGCCTTTTACTTGCTTAGACACCAGCTGGGAATCAGAGTAAGCGATTAAATTTCTGGCTCCAGCATCTAAAGCCATCTTGATACTTGCAATGAGGGCTTGATATTCGGCCTCGTTATTCAAAGCTTTGAAGTCGAATCGTAGAGCGTATTCTAACTCATCATCCTCCAGGCTGGTGAGCACCACTCCAACTCCGCTACGAGCAAGTGTAGAGGAGCCATCCACATGTAATAACCATTTGCTTTCATCTTCTTTTGTAAGTTTGGCTTAGTTCACGAATTCGGTCAAAGTTTGTGCCTTAATAGCTGAGCTGGGCTAGTAAAAAATGTCATATTCACTAAGTTTGATGGCCCATTTTACAATTCTCCCTGAGGTTTCTGCTTCGCTTAAGATGGCTCGCAATGGGGCATTAGTACTCACACAAATCGAATGTGATAAAAATAAGGTCGTAGTTTATGTGCTGTTATAATTAAAGCAAAAGGCTAATTTTTTTCTACCTCTGGATACTGTTGTTCGGCCCCATATAATACCTTGCTCACGTAATAGATAGGTTTTTGGTGTCCTTCTTCTTCTTTAATGAGCACGGAACTAACTGCCTGCGGGCTTACTGCCAAATAGAGGTATAAGATCGTGCCTGGTGTCGATTTAGTGAGTAGGGGCAGTTGTGCTAGGTATGTTTTTAGATATTGAAACGCCTGTTGACATTCCTTATGCCAAAAAAAGTCCTTTGTTTTCCTTGGCTCTAAAGAATAGCAAGCTCCATTCAGTCGATTTGGAAATGAACTTGCTAAGAGCTGCTATCCGTCTTGCTAATTTCTGTACCTCATTGAGATTAGTGGGAGGTTTCATCTCTTGTATAGCTCGAATTTTCTTGGGGTTAACTTCTATCCCCCTCTCTATAACCATGTATCCTAAGAATTTACCACTTGTTACTCTGAAGCTCACTTGGCTGGATTGAGCTTCATGTGATACTTTCTCAATGTGTCAAATGTCTTAGCTAAATTAGCAAGATGTTGGTTCATCTGCTGACTCTTTCCCAGCATGTAATTGACGTACACTTCTACATTACGCCTTAGTTGTTCTCAAAACATGCAGTCTATGAGGCGCTGATAAATAGCTCCTGCATTTTTAAGTCCAAAAGGCATAACAATATAACAATACCTCCGTCCTAATGTGATGAATCTAACTCGCTTCTGATGATCGAGATTAAGCATTATCTGATGATAATCCTGCGAGGCATCAATTAAGCTCAATTGTTCATGACTAGGAAGTGGAATACACCAGTTGGTCTATACGAGCTAAGGGGTAGAACTCTTTAGGACAAGCTTTGTTAATATCTCGAAGGCCAATACACATACACCATTTATTACCTAGTTTAGGTACTAGGGAAAATTCCTAGGGGATTACTCAAAAGAAATAATAGACACGACGTTGGACAACCACTCTGAAAATTGGATTTTCTTTATTTGTCCAATTGACAACAATTTTCTTACCTCTTCCTATATGATTTTAATCCTTCTTAGGTCCGAACTACCTCTTCTTATGCTTTACCTGAGGGAAGGCTGGATCTATGTTTAGACTATATACGTTATGCTGGGGTCGGTACCTACAAGGTCGTTGGCTGTCTAAGCAAAAATGTTGGCGTTCTACTATAACAAAGTGGTTAATTGTCCTCCTAGTGTAGGGCTCAATTGGGAACTTATTTTAGTGGTCTTATCCAATTCTCCTGGTATCAGTTGGATGCTTAATAACTCCTCTGCCGATTGGACACGAGGGGGGACCACACCTCTCTAATCTTCCTGCTGGGTTAAATTCCTCTCTTTCTTTGTTAGGCTTTACCACTTCCATTTTATTGTTACTGCTTTTTGTTGCTTCTACGTAGCACTTGCATGATGTATACTGGTCGCATCTCACTTCCCCTACGTTGTCTTCAACAAGGAACTTCAACTTCATATGATATGTAGAAGTAATAGTCTGGAAGGTATTCAGAGCAGGTCGTCCTAATATTAGGTTGGCTGATGGCATATACACGACCAGGAATTGGACCATCCTGTTCTTCCTAAAGGGCTCGGACCGCAAGGCGAGAGGAAGTGAAATTTGTCCCAGCAAGTGCACAACTTCCCCTGCAAAATCATATAACGAAGTGTCCACGGGCTCCAATGGGACGTCCCCCAACTCCATTTCCTAATATACTTTATGGGATAGGATATCCAAGGAGCTACCTAAATCCACAAGGATACGTTGAATAGTGTAATTCGCTATTGCAACAGAAATAACAAGTGCATCATTATGAGGCAGATGTACTCCTTGGGCGTCAGCAGGACCGAAATGGATCATTGGTCCTCCTGCTGGCACCTTGTTGTTTATTTCCATGATGTTCTAGCAGCTCGTACATGGGCACGTCTAGCTCGTCCTGAATTTCCATCAGTGGGTCCTCCTGCTATTATATATATTATCCCTTTAGTGGGGATGTTCTCTGGGCTGGTCTCTCATTCAGAGGTTCCTTTCTTCCCATGTCCCTCCTTCGGGAGTTTTCATCTTGCTGTTTAGCCCTATGTGGATTGTGATAGTGGGAGCGCTTTTTTTTTTGTTCCTGTTCTTGCTTTTTCTCTTTGTCCCATAGTCATTGAGGTAACCAGCCTGAATAAGTGTTTCTATTTCTTGTCTTAGCTAGCAGCAATGATTGGTGTCATGCCCATACTCTCTATGGTACATGTAAAAATACTTAGATTTTGGGAGTTGGGAGCCTTCCTTAGATCCTTTGGGCCACTGCAAAGCAGGAAGTCTATCGATTGCCATGAGCATCCTAGCAGGACTAGTTATAAGAGGTGTGTAGTCGTCATTCTTTGGGTCAAGAGGGTTAAAATGACCTCGTGGTTCTCCCTTTGTCCTATGTGGGAAGCGAGTTGCTCTCCTTTCTTCGATCACGTCCATTTTTCTTCACTAACTAGGCGTTCTCCAAATTCATGTATTTCTTAGCTCGTGCTAGTACATCTAAAAAATCTGTTGCTGGTTTCTTAGCTAAAGACTCGAATAGGGGTCCTCCATGGAGTCATTGAGTGAATGCACTGACATGCACTTCTTTGTGGGCGGTAGGGACTTCTAAGATAGTTGCACTAAAATGGTGGACATAAGCTCTCAAAGTTTCCTTCTCCTCCTGCTTGATTCCAAAAGGCTAATAGCTTATTTCTTGCATTTCTTGCTGCTAGCGAACTAATGCTGGAAAAGGAAACTGAATTCTATGACAACTTAATTGGTCCAGCTGGGAGCTGGCCGAACCATTGTTAGGCAGAATTTGTAAGCGTAGTAAGCAAAACATACATTTAATTCCATCAGTATACCTGTGTAGCACGACTACATTTTCATACTTACGGATATATTCAGCTGGATCGTTGGTACCATCATAAGTAGGGAGGTGTGAAGGTGCTTGAAAATAGGCTGGAAGTTCTTTTATCATGATGTGCTCACTAAAAGGAATACCTCCCTCAGCAGGCGGGATCTGCTTGGCCAACTCCAGGCGAAGTTCCACCATTTCCTTCTTTAGGGATTGGCAGATGTCAGGGGGTGGGTGCTCAGCTGCCTCTTTGCCTGAAAAATCAGCAGAAGTGGATCAATCCTGCTAGAGTCCAACAAAGATCCGCTCATCCATACCTTGGCTTCCTAGAGTCCCTCCTCTCCCCAACTGGGAAGAGGGTCCTGCTCCGCTGGCTTGAGATCCGCGGAGAGTTAAGTTGATGTGAAAACTTGAAATAAAATGAGAATAATGATAAAATATAATGTGAGAGTGATGAATATTTGTCGAGTGCAAAATATAGCCTTAAAAATAGCTCAAAAACCTAGAGAAACAACGAGAGAAAGAGAGTTTGAGAATATGGAATGATGATACGAGGGGTATTGTTGAGTGTCATACGGCATTGGAACGCTCTTTGAGTTGGCTGTCACACGCGACAAACTGTTAGAGATTTGCATAAGTAAGGCTGAGATACGTGAGTTGGATGAAACCCTACCTAATCTGCCTATTTTTTCAGAAATTAGTTATTTACAACCTTTCCAGCTCATTTATGCCCGATTTACCTGGAACCACCTGGATATATTTTAGCGTGACGTGTACAAATGTGTTGACAAGCTATATGACGTGTCATCCCAACTGTATGATGACGTGTCTGGTTGAAATGGGCTTATTTCTTTGGCCTTCCAGTACAGTAAAGCAGCAGGCAAGTCTGTAGGCCTTTCTTCCCTACTGATGGGCTTTATTCATCCTGCTGGTGGGCCCTTATCAGTTCTGCTGATGAGACATTTGGGCTCTTAGCCGGTTGACCTAGTAGGCCTAGCTTGTGGGCTTGATCTAATGATTTCAGGCCGCATCAATATAATATTTTTTAAAAGCAAGGGTGATTGTTATAAATGATGTTGAAATTTTTTATGGTGCATATATAATCATTCAAATGGCAAGAAGTGGTATGTAAACAGACCATAGGTCAGGAATGTCAATGGTTATCTTTATTAATTCCATACCACATTCAACAATGAAGTTCGAATCAAGTGGCTATATAATCGGGACCTATGTGTAATTATATCATATTGAAAAAAACCAATGTAATTAATTATTCTTAAAAAAATTCACTTTTATATTCAAAATACAGATTTGATATTCTTAAGCATATCTTGAACGATCATGCAAAACCGATGACAGTCAAAACTGGAAAGTCAAACTTCAAGCGGGGAAGGCATTAGAAGAAAATCTACTATTGGCTTTGGATTAAAAATGTCGTAAATAATTATTATTAGTCATGATTGGACAAACAACGATGCCAAAACTTAGGTTATCTATCTGAAAACTATTTTTGTCATGGTTATATGCCATAGCAAATATTTTTGCCATTATTTTTAGTAATGACAAATATTTTAGCTACACTTAAAAAACAAGAATCAACAATTATTGCATGATTGTACTAGAAAAAATATGATTTTATGCTACGGTTAATTATTGTAGCAAAAAGAAGAAAATCGTGAAAAATCAAGAAAGACTTTATAACAACCATTAACCGTTGTTTCTGCATGTGTGGCCAAAATATTAGCTATGACAAAAACCATGGCAAAAGTTTTGACTATGACTAAAAGCCATGACAAATATTAATTAATCTTGGTAAAATATAAGTTTTTGCTTTAGTTTTGTTTAACCGTGATCAATGGTATTGATTTACCATGATTTTTTTTTAAGCTCTGATAATTTATAGTGTAGTCAAAACTCAATTTTTTATAGCATAATCATCAATGACTATTTACTCCTACTATTTTTTTTTAAACATGATAGTTAACCATTATTAAATATTAAATGTCTGCTAGTGAGGGAAGCAAAGCGTAGGGGAATATAATCATAATTTATAATCAATTGGATTTCATAAGAATATTTGAATATAAAAGAAAAATTCAATTCTACGCATATTTTATTTAATATAATGATGTAATATGTGATTTTAATTGAAATATATGAGATCTGAGTCATATATAATATATTAATATTAGTGATGTGAATAACAATAAGCTGGCCCTGGCGGCTTTGGAAAAAAAGAGAAATGGAATGTCCATAATACCATTCGGGAAGCCTAGATTCCACGCCCATAACGCTCTAAAGAAACACAAGTCAGAAGGAGGCCCAGGTTATGAGAGGCCTGTAATAGCTTAGGAGCCAAGAGGCCTGGCAGGCAGCCCTAACGGGCATCTCCCAAAGAACGAATTGGCGAAGGAAGGCCCAGACAACCTAAGAAACAAAGGGTGAAGGGAGGAGACCACGGACATCGCCGACTCGGACTATGGTCAAAGCCCGACAAAACATTCAGCCCAAAAGGCCCACACGCGTGGCAAGCTACTCTCCCATGTGGCACCTCGTCAACCTAAGTGTTAGCAGCCAACTTTGACCAAATCAGAACTAGAAGGAACTCCATGGCGGTTAGGACTCCATGCAGGCTAGGGGTCTCCCTAGACTGAAGAAGGACTCCTACTAAAGCACTCATCTACGGATAAGGACGATTTATCCCTTATCCCAACCATTTCAGCCACATTCCGCAAGAATCTCGAGAGTGAGATGCACCCCCAGCAGATGGGACACTCTCTTTATAAATACAGGTTTATTCCTCAATACGGGGGACACCTTTTTCACACCACGTTCACTCTTTAAACACCTCTCTTACCCTCTAAACTATCTTTCAAGTTCTCTCAAAGTATATTATCACATGTTCTTATACTTTTCACCAAAATTTATTCACAATATCTCGATTCTTAATTAAATTCACTTACTTTTTTGCTATATTTAATCTCAAATCCAATACTAACGTGGATGTTAGAGTGTTAACGCCTTTTTTACAAGTCCCCCTTTAGGACGTGCACACGCTTCGAGCCAAATTTTGAATAATAATTTATATCCATTGGATCCATGCATTTTCTACACGCATCAATTAGGTGTATATGATCTTGAATGTTCTACTTCAACATCTATTTTTTCAATATTATTACTTATCAACAATTAATATATATCAAGTATTAATATTAAGAATAAATAACAAATTAGTAACTATTATTACAATAGAGCAACAACTATTATAAAATAAGACCAATATCTACCATTAGTGGGACTCGAATTCTTGACCACTTGAACATGGAGTCTCAACTCGCCAGCTAAATAAGTCTCATTAATAATAATAATAATAATAATAATAGATTAGGTATAATGAAGATAATAGAAATATTTTCAGCTGATAAGATATATAAACTTATGTAATCTTGTAAATAGGTTAAAACTAAAAACTAAAAATTAAAATAGAAAAAATGCGACCTTATTATAAATAATAATAATTACGTTTTGGAAGATTTAGAAACAAAAAAGCAAGGGACAATTATTCCCTTTCTTTAGGTTTCATGTAATTATATTTAGTACTCTCGATATTTTTTATTTAATAAATAAATTTTTTCGTTGATAAAAAATATTCACATAATTGTTATTAGTAAATGAATCAAATGAAAATTCATATTTATTTTTAATTAATTTACTACTAACTTATTGCAGATTACACAAATTTTTTCGAACAAAACTATCTCCTTATAAGGGTGAAAATGTACCTCCTCACATGCATCACGAAAAGATGTACCTCCTCACATGCATAATGCATAAACATTCAGATAGTTTGATTAAAAAAAAATTATTAAACCTATAATAAACCAGTAATAAATTAATTAGGAGAACATATGGATTCTATTTAATTTTTTTGCTAATAATAGTACATTAGAATTTTGACAATAGAAGTGATTTATTTATTAAATAAAAATGAGTACCAAGGGTACTAAATATATTAAATTATTAGAGGTTTATATGTAATTATATCAAATCTCGTTCCGGGTGATATATTTATCTCAAAATTACAATAATTTGTTTTTTTTTTTTGATAGGCAAAAATTAATAATTGAAAGTGAAAGGGAAGTCAAACAAAGAGATAAAATCACAAACATGAGGATTTCATTCGCATTAGAAAGTGGGCCCACTTTGACCTGGTCTACGTGGAGGTCACTTAGAAGCCACGCAAAGTGGGTCGCCCGCCGTTGTTGCCATTCGCATGTACACACAGAAATGGGCCATTAAAACACGATTTTTGCTTTTGGAATTGGGGATTTTGTTCGTGCGATTTATGTAGTTTAGTTGGCCTGGGTACGCAAACGCAGGTGACGTTTTTGGATAGGGACGGATGCTTCAAGAAATTCATGTATATCGTGTGTGATATAGTCACAGGATGGGATACGACTTTTATGGTCGTGTGTAGTGTTGACTGAATCCGTGTATTCAACACATTTCAGATGATGGCTTGAATACGTCTTATACACAATTAAGTTCCTTTTTTTTTTTATAATTATATTTTGTGAAGTATATGTAAAATTAGGAATTACGATGGGTCCGAGTGGTCCCCAACCTATCTAGAGCGGTTTGGGATGAATCTTGAGTTTCGTTGAGGACTCACTCTGAATATATTTTCTTATTTTTATTTATAATTTTTAATTTACTTATATATATGATACCTCTCTACATTTTGTGTATCGGCTGAAAGCATACCCATTAGCCTTGGTTCCAAATCGGTTGACTTATAAGCAGGTAAATAAGGCATACAAGACCCTTATTTTAATGTTTACTAAACTGACAGGTTCAAAAAGTAAGCTCATTATCAACCCAATACGTGATTATACAGCTAGGCAGATACGCCAAACAAATTGCCAACACATTTTGATACATCACTCTAAATATCTCCAGCAGACTCCTAGTCATTCGGTGGCAACCTTTTTGATAGCCAACAATTACTAGAACCCCGAAAGACTTGAACAAACTAGGCAAAACTCAGTTAAAAAGCCATAACTTCTTCAAGGAAAATCCAAACACTGGGATTCTTTTTCTGTTATTTAGCTAATTTGCTATGAAGGCATACAAATAGAAATCCATACAGTCATTTGGTAACACCTACTCTCACACTTCAACTTTCTCTCTCTCTCTCTCTAGATTTTGAAGCTATTTTAAGCTCAAATTTTACACTCTACGCGAATTATATCTTACCATTATCACATTTCACCTTTATTCTCACATCACTTCGAGTTTTTCTTTCATTTTATTCAGTAAATCATTATTAACTTAAGCATTAGAGTGGTAACCTCTATTTTGCAGGTTAGTCCCCTGTTAATTTTAGGATTTCTTTGATGGTCTATCAATCCTTGTGGTGCAGATGAAATTCGATGCGCATCATTTGTTGGAATAGGTGACCAAAAGTCAATTAGATTGGTGATTTTGAGAGCTATTCAAGCAATCTTTATTTAAATAATATTGTCCAGATGAATACAGTAAGTATGACAATAAATATAGTAAGTATTCGTCTTTAGCACATGTATCTATTTTTGCTTACCAAATTATGTTAAGCACTACTTTGATGTCATATCAAATATCCACAAACAACTTAATAACCCATGTAGTTGGGCTAAGCCTTAGATGGAAGCTATGAAACCAACTTTTAAGAGTTGGTCTGAAATGTTCCAAGTCGAGAGCCTCGAGACTGGGCATCGAGAATCCTACTAAGACTTGCACTGCGGATTGCATTCATTGCATGAGTGTCGCATTTCATTGGCGACAGACATTGGACGCTATGCAATTTCAATTGGTTAGTTGACAAGGTGGTCAACTGACTGAACTAACTCGCGTGGATCGTCATATGGAAGTCTTGGAGGCTTGGTGGGTATGACTTGAGTCCCCATCTTTGATAGTATGAAAGTAGTCCTTAGACTTGAGTAATCAAGGTTGTCACGTGCATACGATGACTGTATCTTGATCTATGGGAAAATTGATTATCACAGACATGATCATCATAAACCTTATTTAGCGCAGTCGGAGTATGTAGCAAACACTATGAGTTTCAAAAAAAAGATCCATCCCCTGCCAGTATATGACAAAGGTATCTCCTATACACTTGAAAATAAGTACACATTGTATAAATCTGTGGCCACAGTCGTTGATCGAATAGGAAAAGGAGGTTCCTATGTTGAGAAACTTGGTGTAATGTTTTCTCAAGTATTAAGCATAGACGCCTAGTTCAAGATGGGAACCAAAACCTAATTCATGCCTAGACTAAGGCCAGGAGACGGTAGACAGAAGGACCACCC
The DNA here is from genome assembly GCF_026168435.1 of Sesamum indicum. Classification (NCBI taxonomy): domain Eukaryota; kingdom Viridiplantae; phylum Streptophyta; class Magnoliopsida; order Lamiales; family Pedaliaceae; genus Sesamum; species Sesamum indicum. The sequence goes on along the minus strand of NC_142665.1, from coordinate 9,333,607 downwards.
GCATATGGATCCAAGAGTCTAAATGTTCATATGGTAATTCACCTAGTCTCTAGTGCCATGGACCGTTGCTAAACGGCCAGCCATGGTGACGGACTTTCTTGATTAACCCATTATTAATTAAATTAGATTTAATTAATAATAATGTTAGACACTAGCCCAAGTCTAGCTGAAAGGTGAACCTATAGAGTCAGTCAAAAATCACTGGAAGGGAACAAGGAGCTAATTTGAAATTAATTCCTCAAGTAATTAGATTACTTATAAAGAGGATCCATTGGATGAAAAATGGCCCAAGCATAAATTAATTGCATTAAGTTATATTGGGTTTGTCCTTATAATTTAATAAGTTAGATCTTATTAAATATTACGGGTAATTTGGACTTATATATTTTATTAATACAAGTTGGGCGCAGTTAAATGAATTTTTATTAAATTGAATTTAAATAAAAATTCATTGAACTTGTATTTTTTAAGGATAAAAATCAGCCAAGCCCATTATTTTGAGCCCATGAAAAATTCCATGGAAGGAAATAAATGGCTAACAAATTGTAACTTTTGAAAGTGCAATTCTAGCCATTTTGGGAATCTCTTTACTTGGAATAAAGAGAAATATGCCTTGTAGATAATAGAATGTATTTAGAAACATTCTTAATTATCAAATAAGGTATATATATGAAATATAAAATAATTATAATCATTATTACACAAAAAAAAAAAACAAATCCCCTCTCTCTTCCTCTTGCATTCGGCCGCCCCTTCTCTCTCTAGTAGGTGTGTTTTCTCTTCTTCTCTTCTAACAAAGAGGACTTAGAGATCCCGACTCTGCTGTGGTGTAGACAAATTAGAGGACTGCTACATTGGAACCTCAAGTAAGGAGTATTTCAAGCGATCGTGAAGAAGGAAAGTATCGTTTTTCCCTTTGGGTTTTTTCGGTTTTAGTGATATTACATCAGCCCCATGTTCATTTCTATTTTAGTACATCGAACGCCCGGGAACTGCAAGGGTATACCCCTTGGATACGTTTAATTTTTTAGTTTAATTTTTGTTATTACATGTTTTTATTTATGCCTTCTGCTAGTGTGTTCCCGAGCCGTTCCACATGATCTCTCCAAGTGGTATCAGAGCCCGATTCGATGTAGGGGATGATGGTTATGTAATTACCTTGCTTACGACATTTTGAATCATGCTTTATCGCTTTCTATTTAATGATACAAAAATTTGGAATTTTTCTGGATTTATGCTTTATTTTGCTTTTTCATATTGAACACAAAAAAGGGGGAAAATAAATCACAGCAAAAAATACTGCTATTGGCGCACGGCCAGGCAGCCGTGCGAGCAGGCAGGGGAGCGAACGCGCGACCTGGGCCGGCGCGCACACTAGGCACACAGCAGGCAGGGTGCTCCCGCGGAAGCGCGCGTGCGTGCATGTTGGCAGAGGGGCCAGCGCGCGCATGCCCTACAACAACGGCAGCGAGCGTTGCAGGTGCCGACTGTTGACGATATTTTTTTCCTTTTTTAAAAAAATTGATTTTCTACAATTTTTCTTTAGTATTAATTATGGTGTTTTTTGATAAAATTGGATTTTTATAAAATTAAAACTGCACAACTAATTAGATTTTTTATGTATATTAAATGCACATATTTTCGATCATCCTTTAATTGCAAAATACGAACCTGTGTTTTCTTCGTATAATTTATTTTGTGATATTGGATATCATGGATTGTTGTATTACATGGGATGTATATTACATGAGATGAATAGATGAATGATCACGAAGCCCACGACCTCTTGTATGTGTATGGTTAGAATGCTATCTTCTCTCTCCCTCTCATTTTTTATCTTCAAATAATAAGGCTTGCTATCTCCCTCCATATGTACCACCCCGACTTCTGATCGGAGTTTCTTTTTAAATTGTAATGAGTGTAGTATATTGGTGAGGTTTTTAATTTTAAGCAAGCCTATGGACAAGAAGGTCCATGGAGAAATTACAAGGCCTATCTACATGTTGATGAGTAAAATATTTTGTAATCGCATAGGATCACCTTAGACTGATCATAGACTCACTGCAGGCTCAGTGGGTCGCATAGGTTGGCCTCGTGATCATGTCACAAGGGCGTGCTTAACTGCATTGCATGCAATTATTTATTTATTGCCTTAGCATTTTATGTTATGATGCAACACAATTCTGTGATGAGATCTCGATCAAATAACTCAAAATTAACTCTCACTTGGTTGCACGGACTTAAAGTATTGGGCCCAAAATAGACTTGGATCAAAATTATTTGATCTGTCCAAGGTTTCCATCCACAATAATTTGGTGAGGAAGCTGTCACTACTCATGTATGGTCTCACGAGTCGTGGCACATTTGGACTAGAGGCAAGCTGATCCATTATTGTGAACAAAGAAATGTGCTCACTATTTTTCTGTCTCACGAGTCGTGGGGGGCGACAATTGAGGTGAGATTTGGTTGATGGGTTGAGCTCAACACTGATTAAGCCCATAATGGACTTGGATCGAAACGGCATTGGGATCTTTTCAGGCCTTCCATCCATAACAATAACATGAGGCAGCTACTGCTATCCAAATGTCGTCTCATGAGTCGTGGCACATTTGGAATAGAAGGCAAGCTGCATTATTGTTATGAAAAAAGGAACACGCTCGTTGTTTTTCCGTCTCACGAGTCGTGGGGGGTGATGATTGAGGTGTAATTTGGTTGATGGGTCGGGCTTAACATCGAGTAGCATGATTCACTTGGAGTCCTCAGAATCATGTAAAGAAGTGTGGCAAAATATCTTGACAATCTCATGGAACGAGAATGACATTGGTTGCCTCGCACAAAACTTTTTCCATTTGAATTGTAAAAGCGGGGTATGATAAATTATTCTTGTGGAACCCAAGCCCACTAGAAAAGTATTTTCTGAAACCCCACTTGAGAGTGGTAGGATTTTGTAGAAATAGTGGGAGATGTTAACGACTAAAAGACTGAGTCTTAACTCAAACTCAATATTTCTATAATCTACTTATTTTTCTGCTCTGCGTTTAGAATGCATGTCTTAGATTCTGTTTTTCAATTTTTCTTTATCTTTGAGATTTATTTAATGGAATTCAATCAATAAAGTTGACTGTGAAAATCGGATGATTGTCCTTGATTTTTGAACCAAGGCTTATGTCATGAAAAAATCACTTTCATCTAACTTGGGAAAGGAGTTCTTACTTAAAGAACATTTGACGTCCGGGATTAAGACATAAGGACAATCGCAAGGTCCGTAGCGTCATACTTGCTTCTATCATCCATGAGCAGTATGACGGGTTAGACAACGTTGGCTCAATAATCCTCCAAACTGGCACATTGGATGTGCCATGAAGGAAGCATTTTATAAGACAAGATGACTGAAGGTCGTCTATACACAAACATGGGGTTGAGATGCTATCCCTTGTGGAAGAGCTTGATAACCTCAATGATGACCTTTACAGGAAATGTACATTGACGTAACCCTTCAATCTCTTCATTCCTCCCTTCAGACCTATTTATCATAAACTCTAAATAGGCTTAAGAAGAGCATTAATGATTTGATAAAAATGGTTAGACCAATATGAGGCAACGGTTGAAGAATCTATGCCATCTTTATTGGATTTGAAGGCTTCGGCAGTCAAAATTTTCATATGATGTTTGCATAAAATTGCGAAGGGTATTGGAAGAGGGAGTATCGTGAACTCCCCTTCACCCAAATTATGGTATTTGTTGAGCAAACATTACTACTATTTATATTCCCAAAGTTTTGGACACTTGATCTTGAAGCACAATTTCTGTAAATGGTTTGCAAAAATGAAAAGGAATAGAACGCTAAGACATATAGTCTTAAAACCAGGGTATGGCTAGGCCATTGCTGCAAAAGCAATAAGACTAAGTAAATTAGCTATTAGTATTCATTTTGAAATAGTATATGATTATTTAACCCTGCATGATCATGTTGTTAGTTAATTGATTGGACAAATTATACTACAAACTTGATCAATAAAAGATTAATTTGAATCTGCTGAATTATTGAACGGTCGTACTTCATAATTGAATTATGCATGCTCAAAGCAAATGACTAAAAATGGATAGTTAAGAACATAACTTACTGAGAATGCTATACATGAGCTAGGCTATATCCTTCTAGTTAGGATGATTAGGTTGGTAAATTCAAAGAGTTTAGCAATGAGTTTACTTACTTATGAATCCATCCTGAGTAGAAAGAAACCATGGAGGCACTTTGTGGGACAAAGAATGCTTGTGAAAAATGATTTATTGAATTAGATCTAAGATAGACATCTACAAGTTACTAAATACACAAATACCAGTAGAGGATTTACAAGTCTAAGGACTTCTGGAAAGTTCGGAGAAATTAGATTTGAGATGGAGAACCAAACTGGTTATAGAGACAAACCCTTCGATGGGATCGAGGTGGTGTGTATTTAGTGGGAGTTCTTGAAATATCCAAATGAGAATGGAATTCTGAGACGATATTGAACTGTCTCTGGTAAGGAAGAAATCGAATCTTGATTGGACGTGGTTCTATCAGTGTTTCACTGAATTAGCTGGCCCATCTGGATATGGACTTTCGAAAACCGTCAAGTTGAAAAAAATGGTGTTTTCTTAAGTCGTAATCCAGACACCATATTTGATATGGATTGGCAAACCTGTGTCCTACAAAAGTCTTGAGTATGACAAATGGTCCTGCATATGTCAAAAGACCAGTGGTCCTGCATAGTATTTAACATATATTTTTAGATTCTGGTAGCTTAGTTCAAATATTATTATACAAGGTCTATCGGTAGATGGAGCTCAACGATACCCCGCTGGAGCAGATATATACCTCACTATATGGTTTTGCAGCGGAAGTATTCATCCATTTTGGCAACCCTCGCTCTCCCTGTCATTATGGATAGAGCGAATTGAAAAACAAAAATGATCTGCTTCCTCATAGTCGACGTGTCCTCTGCATACAATATCATCTTGGAGTGACCCACCCTGCACATATTCCAGGCTGTGATGTCTACCTACCTCACTAAATTGAAGTTCTCTGCTGGAGCAGAAATAGGAGAACTAATAGGTGACTAGTACACAGCTCGAAAATGTTATATCGAGTCCGTGAAAGGATGACATGAGAGCATGGAGGTAGATCCACCTTAGTCCAGCAAGCAGAATTGCAAACAACTTATACAATTTGTTGAGCATGGAAACCAAGTCCCCTACTTAATTACAACACAGTGAAAATTTAGTATCCGATTGGTTCTAGCTAAACCCAGCAAGACCACTAGGATCGGCTCCCAACTGAGCCTTGAATTACCAGAAGCATAAAAACTTACTCAGATTCCTCGCTGGTGACCAACCAGGTGGGGAGTACCTACAATACCTAGGTGGACAGAATGAAGAAATATCTTCATGAAATAAATGAATTTTGGAGCAAGTTGAAGAGCTTCCAGCTCTCTCGAATTCCTGACACAAAGAACAACAAAACTCATGACCTTACTGGCTAACTGGTTCTCTAGCCAACTATCACACTCATACTATCATTATAAGAACACACACTAAGCTTACTAATGCTACTGATGCAAGCATTTTTCTACACCAACATAGGTTGGAGGAAACCTGTCTTGACTACCTCCATGAAGAAACCCTTCCTATTTATGGATATAGTAGGACCACTCTCAGTTGCAAAAGATAGCTGTAGATTACTCCAGCAAGTGGGAGAAAGCTCTCCTAGCCATGAAAGGCGTACGATCTTAGGAAGTGGTACTCTTTGACTTTTTCGTAGCGTAATTATTAATAAACGCTATTAGTACATCCCTGAGCTATGCTTTCTACGCTTCCTTGTCTTGTATTATTTTATCTATGATCAGCAGGATAAATACTCTCTCATTAGCTGCATGCCCTGGTACCCTTAGTTGGCACACAGTTACTGTCTCATCGGTTGGGGGCCTTAGTAAGTCGCCCTTAGCCAGTGCATACCTTCTCTATTATTAGTTGCGAGCTCTGGTAAGTCGCCATTAGCTAACGTACACTTATGGTTATCAGTTGCAAGCCCCAGTAAGCCGCCTTGAGTTGTTGCACAATTGCTATCTTGCTAGCTCAAAAGCCTGGTATTTCTTACTTCCTCATTGGCTTAAGCCTCTTTATAAGCCCTAGTACTAATTAGGCCATACTTTGCATAACTATTACTTATATTTGTCATTTATCAGCTGGTTCTATCCCTTATTCTTTTAAATAAGTGGCCATAGCAGACTGCTCTTATAATGTTTATCAGCAGATCACGACGCCTTACTAGATAATCAGGTCTACTCCAAGTGATTCTATGTATTATTCTCTTAGTTAGTTCTAACCTGCACTTGGCAGCCTACATCTTGCATTGCTCCTCAGCAAAACGTAACGTGCTTTATGAAATAAATGGGTCACCTTGCTCTACTAGTTAGCATGTTTCACCTTTACTCTACTAAGTAGGAGACCTATTGTTCCTTGCTCTGCTCAATAGTTGAGAAGCATCTCTAAAACACTTGTCACTCAGGGGATCATAGCTTGCTTTGCCATAATACAGTCCCTATCATGCCACTTTAAATAATACTTTTCCCAGAAAAATATGCTGAGTAAATTTAGCTTGATGACTTATTTTAAATCTCTATTTATAAAGAAGTTTGGGAGATATTTTTAAACTTAGGTGCAAATGCAATAACCTAGAAATCCTTTGTATATAAGTTCTTAGGGATGGTCTGTATATGTGACGTTCATAAATTTTTGTACATAATTTAGGAATTAATTGGTAATTATTAAGGAAGATATGTATAATTATAAATAAATTATAGATTAAAATTTGAATATATTAAAATTTAAAGGGAATAAATTAGAGTTTTATAAATTATTTAAGAGCAAATTATACAAATTAAGTAAATTATAGGATGTAATTGAAATTTGGAAAAAAGTAAAATAAATAAAAAGAACAAAAGAGATAGGAGTTAAGAGCATCACGTGCTGCCTTGCTCCCACCGCCTAACCACCTTGGGGTTATAATAAGAGAAAAAGGTGAATAGTAATTTATTCCACTGTGATATTGAAAATGAGCATATTACACCCTATGAAAAAATATAGCAATTTACCTCTTTATACAGGAAGGTAAATTGCTTCATTTTAAAATTCATAAGGAGGTAAATTATTGTATTTTAAAAAATACAAGAAGGTAAATCGCTATTTATTTTTTCATAAAATGGCAATATGTTCATTTTCGATATCACAAGTCTAGCTTGCATCCTTGCATAAGAGAAAATCACATCCTGCTTCAACTCATTTGGGTGGCTCATCACAAATCCATTTCAATTTTTGCGTTTACGCTCTTCGAATAAATCTTATATTATTATTTAATTAGTATAATTAGACTATTTGATTAGTGAATTTATTAACTCTGATGTCTACTATACATTCAATTTAATTAAAAAATTTAATGATTTTGATTGCTTATTTATGACTAATTATCAAATTACTTGATCTATTAAATTTAGTCGTTATTATAATTAATTTATTCAATTTAATTGGATTTTTTAATCAAATACGTAATTATCTGTACGGATATTTAATTAATTACTATTGTTGGACATTGAGTTGGGTTTGAAGATTCTTGGCCCAATATGCACCTATATTTTGTATAGAGTTTGAAGTTTTCCAACTTAATATTTGATAAGAACTCTTATAAGATAAATATTATTTAATAGAGTTTGGGTCTCCCAAATATATATGGGAATAATGACTCCTTTGGAATAAGTGAGACAGAGTTTCCTAGTCTTCTGTATGTATATTGGGATATGGAGCCTCCTAGGAATAGGATTGAGTACACCTGTAAATAGGTAATATGTTTGTGATCAAAGAGATATAGAAATACAAGTGTGATAAAATAAATAGTTAATCACAACCTACAATGCATGGACACTCCAAAAAATTTTTTGGTGTAGTGTCGGACACGGACACGGCTCGACACGTGTCGAACATGATATCATGTATCCAAAAATATAAAATAAAAATATAAAAAGACACGCATCGAACACACCATGTTTTGGGAGGCTTGACCGACATGTTTTGGACATATCAGGATTTTTCTTTTATAATGTTAATAAGTTTTGGGTTGTCTTAAAAAAAAAAAGAGTTTTAGGCTTGATAAAAAAGAAAAAGAATTAATTCACTCCTATTAAACTAAATTTTTTGATGAAATTACTAAAAATTTTACGAGATGGTCATGATGATTTAACTAATTGGGTATGTTAGAAATTCTTTTGTGTACTCTTTACAATAAACTGATTATGTATATTTTTTAAGCCATATTTGGTTAAGAATTCAGATGTAAGATATGCTTATTTTATGTTTTATCTTGATATTTTTATATTGAATATCTTAATTTTATGAGAAATTGAGAATATATAATAAAAATATATATTATATATCATCGTATCAGTGCAAGTTACGTTCTATGTTATTTAAATTTTTTCTATCATCGTGTTCATGTCGTATCATATCCGTGCTAGTGTGTCCCCGTTCAAGCATCATAGATCACAACACTTTCCCAAAAATATATTATGTCCAGATATTCTCTCTTTATATTCTTATCTATGTTCTTCTTTAGAGCATCACCATAAACTTCATAAATTTAGGGTGTGTAAAGGAGTGGATTACTTTGGTTGTAATCCATCTAGGCGAGCAAGGGGTGTTCACAGTTTCCAGAACATTTGATGCAAATCCAACGTAGGAGGTCTTGAAGATGTTCACCATAGATCTTGAAGGTGTTCACGACGTGTTCATGATCTAATCAATGCATGGGCTTGTAGAGTCAGATCCGAATATGTGAATCGACATACTTCCACTGCTACAGGTTTAGTAGATCCTTATTTATGCGCCAATATGTTTATATTTAGTGTGTATATAAATAATTATTTATTGTATGAGAGATTTATCTATGAGATTTATTTTATGAATTTTCCATTGTTTTCCAACAACTACAATAGCGAGGAATTGACGAAAATTAATAGTATGACACCCCCTTCGTAATTATAGTCCATCTCATAAGAAATCAACATATAACCCGATAAGATAATTTCTATTTTCACTAATACAGTATATAAACCTCATGGAATGACATATGTCATCAAGATCTTGTATTTTATTCTCAATCTTAGTACTGATGAACCCAAGTAAAGGAGAGAAGTGAAATTTCTAGTTATTACAAACTTATAAATACAAATTCACTGAACATCTAATATATAAGTCTTTATGTAATTAGGGCTCCCAACTTGAGATTTCACTGTTGATCCACCAATTAGTATTGATGATCATCTAGTCCCTATGTCCTATCTCCTAGGAAAAATAAAAAAACATGGCAAGGGGTGAGTTGTGAACTCAATAAGTATAGCTAATAAGCCTCTCTCTCTCTCTCTCTCTCTCTAAATATATATATATATATATATATACATATGCAATAAATAAAATATAATGCAATCACACCAACCAATAAATATTCGTATATAATAACAACAGATATAAGAAGTAACATATCCACGATCATATATCAATATACGACATCACATATGAGGTTATCATTTATTTTCTTAGGGCCCTACTTACCCAAAGTGGAATACATCATTCAATAGTTTTGTCCGCCATCAATATCTCAATTAGTATCATATAGTATACAACACAGAATACTCGTCATATATGATATCCCCACACCACCCAGTGTGTAGCTGTGAGCACATGATATCCCTTGCTAACCGAAATACCCCGGTGCCTCGCGCCATGATACATAGCTTTATATTATTTTTTTCATATTGTATATCACATCATCATATGAACAGATCAATCTCTATTTTATCCTCGCGTCCTATAGTAAATTATAATATATGTAATCAATACATTGTTGATGGATATGGCCCAAAGACATTTGACCCAAAAAAAAATTTCAAGCCCAACGTAGGCCCGTCAAACCATGATGAGGATAACCCATCTAAGAACGTCAGTCACAGCCTAAGAAGGGAGCCCACTACATCACAGTCCATCCAAGAAAGGAGCCCACAAGACCAAGCTCAATCCAAGAAGTAGGTCCAGTATAACCTAAAAGGGAGGCCCAATACACTTAGTGAGCCCAGTACTCCCAGTAGGTCCAGTACGGTCCAAGAAGGAGGCTCAGTACGAACGCCTGCTGGACCTTTCAAGGCCAACACAGAAGAAGGGAAGTGCCCTCAAGAAGTCGGACTCTTTGATTAAGAAGAACACCTTGTAGAACAAAAATCCTGGTGAAGAGGGAGTACTCCTCCAAACTAAAGGCGTGTTGGTCAAGTCAAATAGAGGATAAGATCGTACCTTGTCCACCAGATTTTCTCCTTCTTTCTCGGACATGTAGCTCCCCCCTAGAGTCCCTGAAAAGAGGGACCCCCTTTCTATATCTATAGACGATATCCATCAACAGACAATCCTTCAAGAATCTGAAAATTGTCTTACTATTACACTGCAACTCTCAACTCGTGCTCTCACCATATTTTAGTTTTGAAATTCTTACTTTCATCTTAATTTCTCATTATGATTTATTTCTATATTAATTTATTCTTAATTCGGGATTAACTTGAAAGTCGAAGTGCTAACGCTCTGTTTTGTAGGTCCAATTTCTCAAGTTATTTTGCACAAATACTAGTATCCCAATCCAAAGACATTGGGCCCGTGCTTAAATCCCACGCATCAATTGGTGTCCTCTGTGCAAACTTGAGTTAAAGGCGTGATTTACTATGGACACCCCCAGCAATCCCGCTAACAAGTAGAAAGTCATGGAGGCACCCAACAACAATCAGCCTTTGCAGGTTGTTGCGGGAGTCTCCCTAACCCTGACTGGAGGAGGATCTGCCCTAGCTTTGCTAGTGTCGATGCCACCTCCCAGGGTGGTGGGCCCATTCGTTGATCCTCCAAGGCGAAGCACCTCTTTAAACACCACTTTTGGAGAACTTTCTCCAGCCTTGCTAGGCGTAATTCAATAGGTGATCGCAATAGCAATTTGGAGCAAATGGCGGCACTGGTACCTACCCGCTCAGTCCCATTGTCGAAGCAGACATCGCTAAAGGAGGAGTAGAAGGTGGCCCGCTTGAAGGAGACATCGCTGTAACCAGGGTCTCGCTAATGGGGATACAAGGGTTCTCTCCAGTAGCTCTCCAGGAGGTTCCCAAGCAATGACTGGCTCAGTTGGAATGCCTTCAAAAAGGCCTCTAGAATGTGCAACACCAGATAGCAGGAGTCCCAGGAGACGAGCAAGAGGGTGTCCCCTTCACGGACGCGATAATGGAGGAGAACTCCCAGCGAACTGTCATACCCCCGTTATTGCTGAATATGATGGGTCGACTGACCCTCAAGAACACCTCTCGCGTTTTGAGAACGCAATTCTTTTGCATTGGTACACAGACGAAATCATGTGTCGCGTTTTTGTCACCACCTTCGCTAGAGCTGTGCAACAATGATTTAACTAATTGCCTGCCGTGGTAATAGGAAGCTTCCAAAAGTTCGGGAGCTTTGGAAGATGGAGCTCAACCTTTTTGCTATAGGCCGAAAGGACAACAAATCATTGAGCAAGTACTTTCAAAGGACCAACACCACAGCTTTGGAGGTAACCTCCGCCACTCAAGAGGTGAAGGCTAGCACTTTCTCGCATGGACTTCTGGATGGAGACTTCTTGAAATCCCTGGCCAAAAAACCTGTTTCAAAACTCAACGCCCTCCTAGCTCGTGCGGCCAAGTATATCAACATAGAGGACGCCGAAGCCACCAAGAAGGAAAGTTATTTGGAGAAGAGGAAAGAAGCTACAGAGGAGGGCCCCTTCAAGAAATCGCGCACTGACTTTAGGGACAATAAGGCGTCCTTTCAGAGTATCAATACACTCTATAGCCCTTTAACTCATCCCCGATCGTGGAGAGAATAACCCCAACGTCCCAAGTCCGATAAATTTTGTAGTTTTCATAATGATTACGGCCGCACCACCAAAGATTTCGGCACCTGAAGAATGAGATTGAGAGGCTTATACAGAATGGATACCTGCTGGAGTATATTTGTTGGAAAAAGTCTTGAGGAACAGGACTATACATCAAGCAAGAAACAAATAAAGGGAAAGAAGTGATGATTTTCCTTTCAGAATCTTTAGCAAGCGAAAAATGCAGGAATACCTTTGAAGTTAAGACTAAAACCAACGATCGTCCTCAAAAAGGAGTCATACGAATGATTGTAGGAGGTCCAAATGGAGGCAACTCCCATGATGCTACAAAGGCCCAAGTTAGAGAGGCACACAACATAACTATAAAGGAAATGTGGGACGTCCAAACAATGGAGGATGCCCCCATCATCCAGTTTGGAAGGGCGGAATGTTAAGGTCCCAACAGTCCCCAATAAAGCTTAAGAAGGCATCCTTCATGAAAGGCGAAAGGAACCTCCCACCAAGAAAGTATGAGAAGGTATCCCTCAAGACATCTGAAGGGAGCCCCTCATATCAACAAAAACCTAGAGACTCCATCATACCAAGAAAACAATACCAATCTAATGGTAGACCTCAAGCATAGAATGAAGGATTAAATAGATCGCATTTCAACCCCTGGCCTAAAACCATGGCCAGGGGCAAATAAAAAAGAACATTCAAGGAAAACAGGAAAAGTAAACTGTTCATCCCCATTACAAATGGGGGTAAAAAAGCAAAGCAAGTAAATTAAAGATTGTTTCATCCAGCAGACATAAAAATCAATCATACTACATCATCAGTTTTTTCCGCACAGGCGGGTTTTCTTTCTCTTTCTCTTTCTCGAGGGGCACATCAACAGCAGGCACTAGGTGGTAAGAGGCTCAGCATCAGTAGTCAAGGGAGGTCTTTCTTCCTTTCATTCTAGGACGCCTTCACCCTGGAGATCTCCGCTCTAGAATCAATTGCTGCTTCGTTGGGGGGATTCCTAACTTCTGCCTCAACCTCCCCGAGTAAGTTATTTGAATCTCCTTCTGCAAAAATTTTACAAGGATCAGCACAAAGCTAGGAAAGAGTATACATATAAGGAAACCAACTTGAATCTGGGTGAAGGCTTCCATCCCTAGGGATGAGGATACAAAGGGATCAGGCTAAGTTGTGGCAAGGTCAAGGAAGGAAGGTTTCTCTCGTGCAGGGGGTACCCTTGAGCCTGGAATTACTCTTTGCAGGTTGTGAAGCCATGCTCGAAGTAGGGTCCTGCTATCTTGGCCACCTCCTGCTGATATAAACTTCTTGAACTGCATCAGACGGCTCCTTGTAGGCTTCCAAGTAATTCTTGCCCACCTCAAAATTGGGGAATTCATTATCGCCTTCTCCACCTCCTTCTTTAGGGTGCTATCATGGCTGGCTGCCTCTCTCCTTCTGTAACATCCTCGCCTCCTTCTCCAGTTGCTGGCTCGTCACCTCCTTCTTTGCCTCCCTTAATTTGGCATTCTCTCTTCCTAGGCGTTCCACATTGTCCTTCAATTTCCGCCTTTGGGCTTCATTTGGAGGAATAGGAGGAACCCCTAAGGCCTATAAGAAAGTTCCTCATACACAGAGGACGCTTACAGAGGGTGCAGATGCAAGAAGAAGGATACTCCGTTTCGGGGAACAAAATAGAACAAACCTTTCTTAGCCTTCTTAAGGCAATAATACTTAGCAAAAAAATGCGCAGTTACTGCATGACCATGAAAACAAAGGTCTATGAAAAAGCCAGCTAAAATCTTGAAAGAATTTGGAACCAACTGGTTCAGTGGAACTTGAAAATTCTCGCAACTTCATAATAAAAAAGGGGAATAGGAAAACGCAAACCAAATCATAATTGTGTTGCGAAAAAATATAAAAGATTAGGAGGAAGTTTTCAGAGTAGAAGGCCCCCACTCTGCGGCAATTAGGGAACCTTCTCCTTTTCTTCCTCCTCCTCTAGAGGAGGGACCGCCCTCCCTTCTAGAGGAGGCCCAAACACCCTGTCGTCCTTAGACTCAGGCATCCCTGCCTCCCCTGCTAGGGGCCTCACTGCGCTCTCCTCTTCAGGGAAAGAACCCTCACCTTCGTTTTCCCCCGCCTCCTCATCCGTATCCTCATCTATTAGGCGTCAGGCGGCAGCGGTGGCTTGCCTCAAGCTCCTCCTCTGGGCCATGCCAAAGCAACAGGATAGGGTTTGTCCTCTTGGAAGTTGCTTTAGAGGGATCAATGCTAGGAAGTTACTTCATCACCCCCCCCCCCCCCCAAGTTCTGCATGGATTTAGGACAACCAAGCCTAACTTGGAACACAAATGAAGGAAAGAAGCACCTAACAAGGACTTTATAAAAATGTCTGCAATCATTGAAATAATAAAATGTTGGATGGGTCACCCCTTCTTCATACTTCTTTTCAACCATGTCACAATCTATTTTCCAAATGTTTGGATCTTTCGTGAAAAATGGAATTTGCAGTGATGTGCAAAGCTGCCTTGTTATCACAAAAAAATAGAATAGTAGTATCAACTTTAATTCCTAAATTGTTGAGCAGGTACAATAGCCAAGTAACTTCACAAGTGGTTGAGGCCATACTCTTGTACTCTGGTTCTATAGATGACCTTGCTACAAATGTCTGCCTTTTGGTTTTCCAGGAGATAGGACGTCCAACCAAGAAAATACAAAAACCTATCAAAGACCTCCTTGTAGATTGGCAAGCAACCCAATCTGCATCACAAAAAGCCTTTAGATTAAAATCACAATTTGATGGAAAGAACAAACCTGTAGAAGTGCTAGACCTCATGTATCTAAGTAGGTGCATGGCAGCATCCTAGTGCTGCTGACAGGGGTGTTAAACATGTTAGCTAAGTTGTTGAGCTGCATGGTAGATGTCAGGTCTTGTAAACCCAAGGTATAAGAGTCTCCCAATCAACCTTCTGTATCTGAAAGGATTGGGAACGATGTCCCTTGCTCTGTAGTGAACTTTAAGCCTGCATGTAAAGGTGTGGTGACAGGCCTCCCCTTAACCAAGCCAGTGTCATTGATGATGTCTAGAGCATACTTATATGAGTTATCACCAAACCTGGTGGAGAACGAGCCAATTCAAGACTTAAAGAATACTTTGCAGTTCCCAAGTCTTCAACGGAAAAGAGGTCATCTAAGTATCTCTTAACATCTCGTATGAGATTCTCTATTGAGGCAGTGAGAAGAGTGTCACCTACATACACTAAAAGAGCTACTAACTTCAAACCTGTTACCTTCACAAACAGGCAATGATCATGACTAGATTGCTCAAAACCAAAGTCCTTCACCTTGTTTGTGAATTCTTGATTCCACTGCTTTGAAGCTTGTATCAAGCCATATAAGGACTTTTTGAGCTCTCATACCTTTTTAGGTGTGATTTCATAACCTTCAGGGGCATCCATGTATATGCCTCATCAAGTGTACCATATAGGAACGCATTATTCACATCCAGATAATGCAAGGGCCATCCTCTTCCTATTGCTACAACCAAGAATAATCTTATAGCGACTGCTTTTGCTACTAGAGTAAAACAGTCATTGTAATCCTCTCTGTCAACTTGACTATAGCTCTTCGCAACTAGCCTTGCCTTGTATCTTTCCACTAAGCCATTAGGTTTCAGCTTCACCTTGTATATCTATCTAAAACCTACAGTATTCTTGCCTTAAGGTAAGGTGAGATTTCCTAAGTCTGATTCCTCTCAAGTGCGTTGATCACTTCCTACATAGCCTCTCCATTCTATTTTTCCTTGTGCTTCTAGATAGTCCTTTGGCTCCTGCACATTAGACAATATTTCCACAAATCAACTTTGCATATATGTCTTAGAGTCTATCATCAAGTATGGACACATTATTTGAGCTATTGCACACATAGTCACCCATCCAAAAAGGTTTTATGACAGGTCCATTAGACTTCCTAGCGCAGACAGTTTCCCTTACTTGTGTATTGCTTTGTTCTCTGAATTCTTCTATATGTGTATGATTAGATTCCTTTTCCACATCCACATCTTGACTAAACGTGGGAAGGGGGCATACCACTTGGTTGTTGAGGACACTAGAAAAGGGAAAAGTGTTCTCATGAAAGATCACATCCTTGGCTATGTGTATGGTTCCAGTGTTTAAGTCCATCACCTTATTTCCTTTCCTTCCATGTACATACCCCAAGAATACACATTTCAATGCTCTAGGCTGAAAGTTTTCTTTATAAGGTAACACATTACTAGCAAAACAAAGGCACCCAAACACTTCTATATGATCATAACTTGGTGGAGTTTTATACAACAACTCATGAGGTGTTTTGCACTTTAGAGACTATACAGGTAATCTATTTATAAGATAAGTGATTGTTAACAAAGCTTCGGTCCAGAACTTTGAAGGCATATTTGCTCGAAACATCAAAGATCTGACAACTTCAAGTAAGTGTTGGTGTTTCCTTTCAACAACACAATTCTGTTGAGAAGTGTATACACAAGTCCTTTGATGTATAATACCCTTATTTTGAAAAAAAGGCTTGACATTGTTCATTAATGAATTCAGTTCCATTATCAGTTCTAATCTTCTTGATTTTAGTATCAAATTGTGTTAAAACCATGTTGTAGGAATGTTCAAGCTTTGGTTGGGCTTCGGATTTGTGAAACATCACATATGACCAGGTAGCCGTACTGAAATCATCAATTATGGTTAACATGTATTCACAATGGGAGATAGAATATTTCCTATAAAATCCCCATACATCCACATGAATTAACTCAAAATAAGATTTAGCTCCAGATTCACTTAGAGAGAAAGGCAATCTTTGTTGTTTTGCTAATGGACAGATTCACAACTAATCTATTTTGTTATGTCACCATTATAAAACTTCGTATGCTTCAGTACATCAATGCATGTGTGGCCCAATCTATTATGCCACAGGTTCTTATTACAATTCAAGTCAGGTCACTCATCATTTCTTGAAATATTACATTGCTCTCCATTATTGAAAAACTCTGTAATTCTAGTGTTCTCTTTTAAGTATGCTTGTGGCTCCCTTTTTAAGACATAGAGTCTTCCTTCTTGTCTACCTGCAACAATCACCTCTTTAGACTGAGGGTCCTACACAAGATAATCTTGATGTGTAAAAGTCACACTAAAGGGTCCATCATTGCATAATTTACTAACTGAAAGCAAGTTATATTTGAAGGTAGGTACATATAAAACATGCACTAGTGTGATGTTTTTAGTGATGTAGACATCTCCTGCAAGTTTCACTCGTTGTGTTGTCCCATCAGGTAGCTCTACAGAGGCTTCATTTTTAAGATGTGTTAAAGTTTTAAAGGCTGCTAAATTAGCACACATATGGGTTGATTCCCCACTGTACATAATCAAAAAGTTATTGCATAGAGACATGTTTTTAGTAAGTGACATTGCTGCACCTGCAAAGTCTTCAAGATCAACAAAGTTGGAGCATAGCTGGCTGGAATTTTAATTCCAAAATGCCCTCCTCTGTCCTTATAAGTTCAGACAGACTCCCATGTGCCTCTGTCTTGAAGGCTTCGTGTAGGTTGCCCTCTCCAAAGCCCAGCCTTGCATTTAATGCTTTTGTGTTGGGTGGTCTTCTACTCCCTTTTCTTCGTTCTGCAAGATTCCTGTACCAATCAGGAAAACCAGTCTGCTCGAAGCAAGTTTCTTTAGAATGACCTTTCTTTTTGCAGTAATCACAATGCAGTCACTTTTTGTCGATAAATCCTCCTTTCTCTCCTTTGTTATTAATTTATTTTCTTGCTTCTCCAAATTGTGCTGCCATCACTCCTTCCCTATCTATTCCTGAAAATGCCATAGTATACTTCCCTTTGTTTTTCTACCCTCAGACCATAGAATACGCCTTTCCAACTGTGGTAATAGATCCATCAATAATACTTGATTTCTTACATGGTCATAAGCATCGCCAAGTCCCATTAGGAACTGCATCAGCTGGTTTGATATCATTCGTTCAGATAATTTCTTGCTTGCTCCATGGGAGCACAGAGGTAGAGGGTCCAAACTTGGTAATTCATCCCAGAGTTTCTTTAACTTTGTAAAGTAGACAGCAACTGACATATTGCCTTGAGTCATGGAAGTGATTTCTCGTTGGATTTGGTAGAGTAAAGGTCCATTACTCTCACCAAATCTTTATTCAAGTTCTGATGTAGGTCGCTTAAAATTAGGATTTCCAGGTCGGGGTCGCTAGGTCGAATAGCTGGATCGTGATCGCTGACTCCCTCTTTTAAGCTACCTGGAGTGGACCCTGAGAACACAGCAAACGTCAGACTAGCCGAGAAGCCCTCGGCGATGGCCCTCCGATGCTTAAATTAAAAAAAGTGGGGTCGAAAATAAGATAATGGGATCGAACTAGAGCATAAATTGGCGGTAAAAGTAGGTGATAAAAGGCGTTTTTGAAATACCATAAATGAGGGTATTTATACTGGTACGATACCCTCTGTATACGTTACACCAGTGAAGGCGCGCCACGTCACCCTCTGTCGGACCTGCAACCGCCGCTGCTGCAACTGCACAGTGGGTCCCGTCATGCGCAGTCATAGGTGCAGTCATTGGGTACAGTAATTATGCTGAAAATAGGGGGCATTTCGGTAATTGTGTAATTCTCCTCATCATTACTCCCCCATTTCTCACTAAGGGAAATAAACAGTCACATGTCCATTGGGGAGGGTATCCCGGCCGTTCATCCCAAGCCACGCGTCCCCAACTGATGATGTGTGAAAAGGCGCGCTGTCACAAACACTCCTCTATAAATAATCCCACATTTGAACCATTCTGACCGCTGTAACTAATCGCATTCGACCTCTTCCTGCGATCTATCTCCGATTTCCAGGTACTTTTCCCTCATTTCTCATTCCAGCTTTTGATATGTCTTCTAAGTCTAGGAGTGTGTCTGTTCATGTGTCTGCTTCTGAGTCCGCGACGAACTCGGAAGCGGGTTCGTCGTCTGGGTCGTCCGCGACCTCCCCTAAGGAGGCTGCAGGCACTTCCCGCGATCCTACTGCTTCCGTCTCACCACCTTCTGATCGTCCCGAAGAAGTAGGTGACTCTGATGACGTCCCTATTTTCCAAAAATATTCTGAAATGATGCAACAAAAGCCTTCATTAGGGATAGCGAGCAACATTAAAATGACCCCCGTTGCCATAAAAAGGAAATATTATATCCCTGCCGAATATGATATTAAAATTCCTCGTTCCTTTGATCGTATGCATCAAGCTCCTGAGGGTTATTGTGCTCTGTCTGTACTTCATTTAGATGTCGGACTTCGTTTTCCCTTGCCTCGAGAAGTGAATAATATTATAGTCCGGCTAGGTCTTTGTCCAATGCAATTCTCCCCCAACTCGATTAGCCATATCCTCATGTTCTTAATCGTTATGAAATACCTCGATCTATCTTCCTCCTTTGACAATTTCTGGTCCTTGTACAATATTACTGCTTCTAAGAGATCGGGCGAGACTGGGTGGTATTATTTGACCACACGCAAGGACTGCCGTTTTCTAGACGATTTGAGGTCTAACGTCGGTCCTTGGCGCGATAGGTATTTCTTTCTTCGACCTCCACCCGGTCAATCTTGGGATTATTACTTGGGTTGGCGTGAAACCAAACCTACCCCTGAGACCTTTGGGGAGGGGTTCGAGAGCGACCTCATCAATTACATTATACTGTTTTGGTACCTTCCCAAAGTACTATTACAGGAAAAGGTTTTGAAGCTCGCGGGCCTCTCCCCTGCTCCTATCCCGGTCAAAAGCTCCTTAGGTGATTTCATATTTCCCATCATTTTACTCTCTATTCTTCACTTTGAAACAATTCCTGATAGCTGATTCTTTTTGCAGAAGCTGAAGTCATGCTAGCCAGGCTTGCGAACAAAACAAGAGCCAAGAAGGGGACACTTCCTCCTTCCGTCGATCGTGAATTGAAGGAAGCGGCAGCAGCGGCAAAAGGGAAATCCAAAGCACGGATTGCGACCCCGACCCCCTCTCCAAACGCCACTGCTTCAGAACAACAGTCAACCCCCACTACCACCAGAGATCGTACCCCGGATGAACAAGTTGAGGTGGTAGAAATCTCGGAAGAGCGTAGTTTGAAGCGAAAAGGGGGAAAAAAATAGTCCCGGAGCCCGAATCCACTCTCCTCACCGAAAGCCAAAGCGGCCCTTCCTCGAGGTCAACGAATCAAGGCAGACTCGAGGCTAAACTCGCTGTTGACCGGGTCGCTGAACACGAAAATAAAAGGAAGTTTGCCTCTTTGCAAGAAGCTTGGCAAAAGATGAGAAACGAGCGACCTGCTTCTGCTCGACGTGCTGAGATGTCCGGAGAGAAATGGGTGCCGGACTGGAACATCTCCAAGAATAGCAGCGTTCTGCGTACCTTGGCTGGGCAAGATTCTTGGGAGGTCTATAAAGCTGCTTGCCTGGAGCGCGATCAAGTTATCCTTGCGCAGAAATCCTTGACTTCACTTGAGGAGCATTTTGCGCACAACATTGCTCAGCTATTTTATTATTTTATCATCCACATAATCAGCATGAACTCATTTTTCGATCTGCTGTAGGCCATGGCTTTCGCACACCACATTTCTCTACAAGGCTCCATGTAGAGGCATGACAAGATCCAGATCGAAGAGAAGGCCGTGGAGATGGAAAAGAAGATCCTCGAGCAACAAGCGGTAATCGAGTCCCTGCGTGCGGAGAAGGGGGAGCTTGTCCCTAAGCTGGGGATCTCTGAAAGAGAGCTGGAGGAGACCAAGCAAACTGCGCACGCCGATCGAGTGGCTGCCTTTGAGTCTGGTCAGGAGGAGGGGTTAGCCGAGGGTCGAGATCGGGGTATAGCCGAGGGTAGAGCCCTGTTTCTGCAGAGCCAAGACTTTCAGAGCATGATGAATGAGGCTTGGCTCAATGGTGCTCGTGATTTTTTGAGGTCCCGGACCTTCCGAGAAGCCGTAGAGAATCAAGCCACAGAGCTAATGATCGAGGGTTTTGAAAAATGCCAAGGACAAATCCAGAAGCTCAATGGACTTGCCGAAGGCTTTGACTTGGAGCAATTGGACGTCTCTCTAGATAGGAACCTCAAGCCTTACCCTCCTGGCCCCAAACCTACTGATGAATTCCCACTTTCTACCCCTAATGAACGATCTGCCCCCTCCCTTTCCTATCTCCTGATGTTAATCGAACAGGCAACTTTTGTAATTTACTCTGAACTATCGAATGATTGTAGGGGATCCATCCCCCCCTTTTTTGCGATTTCATGATCACCAATAGGATCATTTTTTTGTTAACTTGAACTTCGAATACATGAAATTTTGAAGTCAATTTTCGTTGTTCTTGCAAATCGTTTCATATGATCACGAATCTTTTGCATGTTCACATTAAAATCTTGATCGTTTGCTAATCCTGCGTTCTTTTCAGATCGCGTATGATCCCTGGTAGGTTAGAAATCCCGCGTTCTTTTCAGATTGCTTGTGAACTTTGTTAGGTTAAGAAATCCCGCGTTCTTTTCAGATCGCTTGTGAACCTTGGTAGGTTAGAAATCCCGCGTTCTTATTAGATCGCTTATGAACCTTGTTAGGTTAAGAAATCCCGCGTTCTTTTCAGATCGCTTGTGAACCTTGTTAGGTTAAGAAATCCCGCGTTCTTTTCAGATCGCTTGTGAACCTTGTTAGGTTAAGAAATCCTGCGTTCTTTTTAGATCGCTTGTGAACCTTGTTAGGTCAAGAAATCCTGCGTTCTTTTCAGATCTCTTGTGAACCTAGTTAGGTTAAGAAATCCTGCGTTCTTTTTAGATCGCTTGTGAACCTTATTAGGTTAAAACGGGAGGCTTCTCCCAATTGGATATGAACATGAATGAGTAGATAATGACCTTTTTTATAGGTTGCCTTTCTCAGACGGGAATGTCTTTCATAGACAAGTACATAACCTCCCTCTAATCGTCTTTTTTAGACGAGTACAAAACCTTCTCAAGGCAAAATTTCCACTACTATGCTCACATACGTTTCAAGCATAAAACTTCTTAAGGTTATGAATATTCCATGGTCGCGGCAAGTTCTTTCCTTCCAGATCTTGCAATAAGTATGTCCCTTTCTTACGGATTTCCACGACCTTGTACGAGCCTTCCCAGGTCGGATCGAGTTTTCCCACGTGCTTCGACACTTCCACTTTCTTCAACACAAGGTCTCCGACCTGAAAATTTCTTGGTCGCACTCGACGATTATAGCTCCGGGTCATCATGCTTTTATAGCGCAATATCTTTGCGTAAGCGTGATCCCTTCCTTCCTCTATCACGGTCAGATCAAATGCCCGTTCTTGAGAGTTTTCCTCTGCCGTGTATTGGGTTACTCAGACAGTTTCTTCACCAATCTCCGCAGGAATGATTGCTTCACTCCCATATACTAGACAAAACGGGGTCTCTCCGGTCGCTGTTCGCGGGGTCGTTCGATATGCCCAGAGTACCCCAGGCAATTCTTCGACCCATGCCCCTTTCACTCCTTCCAACCTAGTCTTCAGATATTGCAATAGAGTTCGGTTGGTGACCTCGGCTTGACCGTTCGCTTGTGGGTTCCCGACCGCTGTGAAGTTCTGCTGGATTTTCAATTCTTTGCACCACGCCATGATCTTGTTTTCTTGGAACTGGGTTCCATTATCTGATACAAGAATGCGGGGGATCCCAAACCTGCAAATGATATTTTTTCAAATAAAATTAATTACCTCTTTCTCCGAGATCCTGGCCAGAGCTTCGGCTTCGACCCACTTGGAAAAATATTCGACCGCCACGATCAGGAATTTCTTCTGCGCCACCGATTGGGAAAAAGGACCGATGATGTCTATCCCCCATTTATCGAAAGGATACGCGACCTTCAAAGGTTCAAGTGGGGTCGCTGGGGAGTGCAGCAGCCCAGCGTTCTTCTGGCAACTTTCGCATTTTTTGGCGAACTCCTTCGCATCCTCCGCGATCGTAGGCCAAAAATAACCTTGCCTAATAATTTTCTGCGCCAGCGATCTCCCTCCTGAATGATTTCCGCAACTGCCTTCATGTATTTCTCTCAAAACATACTGCGCCCTTTCTGCATTTAGGCATTTTAATAGAATGCCTTCCGGGGTTCTCTTGTACAGGTCATCCCCGATCATAGTAAAGCGGTTAGCTTTGAACTGCAATCTTTTTACCGCAATCGCGTCACTCGGTAGTTCTCCATGCTTCAGGTACCTGATAAAAGGTGTTTTCCAAGACTCTTCCGCCTCGACCAGATGGACTTCTGCTTCTTCAATCGCCGGTTGAGTCTTCACCAGCACCGTAATCTTTCTTTCTTTAACCCCCTCGATCGACGACCCGAACCGCGATAATGCATCTGCTCGCATATTTTCATCCCTTGGTATCTGACTGATCGTGCACCGTTCAAACTTCTTCATCATCTCCTTTACCCTTATTTGGTACTGTGTCATGGACCATTCGCGCGTTTCGTAACCTTGCACCTGCATCACCACGAGTTGTGAGTCTGTGTACACATCTACTTGCCTTATGCCTCCATCTATTGCCGTCTGCAATCCTTGAATCAGAGCCTCGTATTCAGCTTCGTTGTTTGTGGCCAGGAAATCTAACCGTACTGCGATCTCGATCTCAGCTCCATCCGGTCCTTGCAAATAAATGCCTGCTCCTCCGTTTTTTGAGGTCGAGGATCCATCTACGTGTAAGAGCCACCTCTCCTCCTTCTGCGGTTGATCTCCCGCGAACTCGACCAGAAAATCGGCGAATACCTGCCTCTTTATCGCGTTCCTTGTCTGGAACTCGATATCAAACTCTCCCAATTCCACTGCCCATTTGACCATCCTACCCGACGTATCCGGCTTCACCATGACCTGCTTCAAAGGATGATTTGTCAGTACAACAATGGGGTGGAATTGGAAGTAAGGTCGCAGCTTTCTTGCTGCAATCACCAAAGCCAGTGCCAGCTTTTCTATCTGGATGTATTTCTTCTCTGCCCCTTGTAGCATCTTGCTTACATAATAGACCGGGTTCTGCCTGCCACCTTCCTCGCAAACTAACACCGAGCTCACTGCATAATCTGAAACAGCCAAATACACGTACAGCTTCTCCCCCACCATGGGATTAGAGAGCAAGGGTGGGGTGGTTAGATACACTTTTAGCTCTTGAAGAGCTCGTTCACATTCTTCGTTCCATTCAAAGTTATTAGCCTTTCTCAAAATTTTAAAGAAGGGTAAGTTCCAATCTGCAAACCTGGCAATGAAACGGTTCAGCGAGGCGACCTTTCCCGTCAGTTGCTGCACGTCCTTTATAGATTTTGGCGATCCTAGCTGCATGATCGCTTTGATTTTTTCTGGATTTGCCTCAATGCCTCGTTCGCTGACCATGTAACCCAAAAACTTGCCACCCCGCACCCCGAAGGTGCACTTGGACGGGTTCAGCTTCATGCCATAAGATCGCATGATATCAAAAGCTGTTCGCAGATTTGTCAGGTGGTCGTCCTCCTTCTTACTCTTGACCAGCATGTCATCCACATACACTTCCATCGTGCTCCCAATATGATCCTTAAACATGCGGTTAACCAGTCTTTGGTAGGTCGCTCCAGCGTTCTTCAGCCCGAATGGCATCACATCATAACAATACACCTCCTTTTCGGTCACGAACGCAGTCTTTTCAGCATCTCCCTTGGCCATGAAAATTTGATGGTAGCCTTGATAAGCATCCATCATGCTAAAAAGTGCGCATCCTGCCGTTGAATCCACCAGTAAATCAATCCTTGGCAGTGGGTATGGATCCTTAGGACACGCCTTATTGAGGTCCGTGTAGTCCGTGCACATCCTCCATTTTCCGGCTGCCTTTGGGACCACCACAACATTTGATAGCTAGGTCGTGTATTGGATCTCTCTAACAAATCCTGCATGCAACAGCTTGGCGACCTCCTCTTCGATGATTCTGTTCCTCTCGATCCCAAAAACCCTCTTCTTCTGCTTCACTGGTTTAACCTGTGGATCAATATTTAATCTATGAACAATAATCTCGGGATTGATACCTTGAAAATCGGATGGACTCCACGCGAACAGGTCATTATTACTCCGCAGAAAGTCGATCATCATCGTCTCCATTTCCGCAGTCATTTGCGACCCAATACGGATCGTTTTTTGCAAGTTCCCAGAGATCAACTCAATCTCCTTGTATTCTCCCGACGGTTCAATCCTCTCCATCTTTCCTCGCTTAGCCGCCTCTCGGTTTGTTTCTTCCTTCCTTTTTTCTTTCTTCGACTCTCCTTGCTTCACAGCAAGATTGTAGCACTGCCTCGCTGTTCGTTGGTCGCACTTGACCTCGCCGATTCCCTGTGGTGTCGGAAACTTTATCTTCAGATGGAACGTGGACACCACTGCTCGAAATATGTTCAATCCTGGTCGTCCCAACACAACATTATACGCAAATGGGCTATCGACGACCAGGAACAAGACCATGCATGTCTTCCTCTTGGGTTCCTCCCCCAGCGACACGGGCAGCTCAATTACACCTTCTGGGATGACCTCGTTACCTCCGAACCCGACTAGGGGTGTTCGTACAGGCTTCAGTTTTACATCTCCCAAATCCATCTTCCTGAGGACATCACTAAAAATAATGTCAACGAAATTGCCATTATCAATTAACACCTTATGTACCTGGTAGTTCGCAATGTCCATTTTTATGACCATAGGGTCGTTTTGTTCAACCACGTCAGAGCTTAAATCCTCGTCTCCGAAGACGATGCTCTCCTGCTTCTCCACATGCATCATCAGCTCACCATGCTTCCACCTGTTCTCTCGAGCGTATCTTTTCCTTGCTCTACCCGAGTCCCCACTTGTGGGACCCCTGGAGATAGTGTGAATGACGCCCTTAGTGGGAGCATTGTCTCGAGCTCCGCTCGCTCTCGCTTCATCCCTCTGGAGCCTTTCCCGACTTCGCGACCTACTGTGATCTCGCGGTTCCGCCCTCCTGTCGATCAAATGCTTGAAATACCCTTGTCTTATCAGCCGTTCAATCTCGTCCTTTAGTTGGTAGCAATCTTCCGTGTTATGCCCTCTATCCTTGTGGAACCTGCAATATTTATTAGAGTTCTTTTTGGTCCGGGTATCACGCATCTTCTCTGGTCGCTGCAATAGGCCCTCGTTTTCGACCATCATCATCACCTTCTCTCTGGTGGTCGTTAGTGGGGTGTACCTGTGGTATCGGGGCACGTATGGTCCCTTCCGCTCGCGATCTCCTTCCGCTCGTTGTTTTCCTTCCCGTGATCTTTCTCTCCTCACCCTGGACGGATCTCTGGACCAATAATTATCCTTCCTGGCGTTCATTTCTTCTTCATCGATATATTTTTGGGCCATCTCCATCAACTGCTCCGTCCCCGTAGGCGGGTCACGTGCCAACGCCGATGCAAAAGGACCTTTTTGCAAGCCATGGATTAAAATGCTCACCATCATGTCGATTCTCAAATCTTGCACCTCCAGCAATTTGTTATTGAATCGCCCCATGAAAGTTTTCAGCGTTTTATCCTCCCGTTGTCGGATCGTGAACAGGTGGGTCGCCGACCTCTTTGCTTTCCTCTTACTAGCAAAATTAAAAGAAAACTTATGAATTAGCTGCTCATAAGAATCAATAGTTCCACTACCTAAGCTTGTGAACCACTCCTGAGCTTTGCCCTTCAGAGTAGTGACGAACAGTTTTGCCTTGATCGGATCGGTTTGACCATAAAGATTCATCACCAGGTCGAAGGCAGCGACATGCTCCCTTGGGTCCTTGCTTCCGTCATACTTGGGCAAGTCCGGGAATCGAAAATTGTTATCGACCACTTCCAGCAAAATCCGATTAGTGAAGGGCGAGCTCCGGTTCTGCGACACTAATTCTCCCCTCTTCTTCAGTTCCTCGATTTGTTTCCCCAATTGCTCGATCTGTTTTCCAACACTATCCACCTCCTCCCGTGAGATAGCTGGCTGTCTCGCGGCGGTTTTCCTGCTAACCACTGTTCTTTTACTAGTTACCTCATTGGATAAGGTTCTCTCGGGACCTCTTTCAGGTGCCCTCAAGGTCTCTCTTCTCTGTTCCGCCTCCGTCTCTTGAAATAGCTGTCGTTTAACCCCTTCTCTAGCAGGGGTCACCGTCCTGCGCTCATATTCAACAATGGCTTTCCTGCTCGCTTCATCTATCATGTGCTGTAATTCTTCTCTCGTCATTTGTATCATCCTCTCATCTCCTTTCCTTGGAGTCTCTTCTGCTGGTTGATCCCGTCTTGATGACCCTTCCATTTCCAATTTGTTCTCAATTTCCCACAGACGGCGCCAAATGATGTAGGTCGCTTAAAATTAGGATTTCCGGATCGGGGTCGCTAGGTCGAATAGCTGGATCGTGATCGCTGACTCCCTGGTTTAAGCTACCTGGAGTGGACCCTGAGAACACAGCAAACGTCAGACTAGCCGAGAAGCCCTCGGCGATGGCCCTCCGATGCTTAAGTTAGAAAAGGTGGGGTCGAAAATAAGATAATGGGATCGAACTAGAGCATAAATTGGCGGTAAAAGTAGGTGATAAAAGGCGTTTTTGAAGTACCATAAATGAGGGTATTTATACTGGTACGATACCCTATGTATACGTTACACGTGGCTCCAGTGAAGGCGCGCCACGTCACCCTCTGTCGGACCTGCAACCGCTGCTGCTGCAACTGCACAGTGGGTCCCGTCATGCGCAGTCATAGGTGCAGTCATAGGTGCAGTCATTGGGTACAGTAATTATGCTGAAAATAGGGGGGCATTTCGATAATTGTGTAATTCTCCTCATCAAGTTCCAACCACAGGTCCCCCACAGAATTGGCATAGAGAAAGGCCTCTACGATTTTTTTGGATATGGTGTTCAAGATCCAATGATACCACCATATAATCATTCCTCTCCCACTGCTCCATTGCATTCTTGTCTTCAGTAGGTTTATGACATGATCCATCGATGAATCCTAATTTTTGTTTAGCCCCGAATGCAAATTTAATAGATTTAAACCAAGAAATATAATTGTTTCCATTGAGTGGTACTGACACCAAACTCATTCCAGGGTGGTCACTCCCTTGGAGTTTCATGTTTTCAGGTACAATCTTGTGATTTGATGTGCCCACTGTCTTCAACAGCCCTTTTGTCCGCCATAGCTTGATAAGTAATATTCTTATTCAATAGAGGTAGAGTAAGGAGAACGAGCAACAACTTTCAGAGTTTTATTGCTCTGATGCCACGTTGATAAACGTGAAAATGGAAGAAAAAATACTTCATTCAAGAAGACCAAGACAAAAGAAGTCTGTGTTCTACAGTTATCACTGAATAAGAAGCAAAAGGCAACTAATTAAATAAATAAAAATTACCTAACTAATCGCCAAACAACAAAAAACGGATAGGAAGAAACGTGTATTTAGAAAGACGATTTAAGCTAAAACTGAAAGAATTACAAAGCTGCTGCTGTTCCCCTTTCTTCTTTCACTTCACACTTTGCTCCTGCTTTGCTATGTGAGCTATCTGCCACCAGCTCATCAAGTCCAAGCATTTCATCACATGTTTTGATCTCAATAACCCTAATATATAGGGTGAATAACAATTTACTCCCCTGTGATATTGAAAATGAGCATATTACCCCCTTATGAAAAAAATATAACAATTTACCCCCATGTACTTTTTAAAATGAAGCAATTTACCTCCTTATATAGGGAGGTAAATTACTTCATTTTGAAAAACATAGGGAGGTAAATTGTTGTATTTTAAAAAATAAAAGGAGGTAAATCGCTATTTGTTTTTTCATAAGGGGGTAATTTGCTCATTTGGATATCACAAGGGAGTTGCTTGCATTTTTTCCCTAATATATATATAAAAAAAAACCCTTCCATTTGCAATAATAATTAAAAGACTTTTTTTTGTTTCTTAAAAGGGATGCTAATTGGTTAGTTAATCATATCACAATGGGGAAGTTGAATAGATTGAATGATAGTAATTGGCACACTTCTAGCAATCAATTTTCATCCCCTCAAACTCACAAATAAACCATGCACACACACACACACACACATATATATATATGTGCATATAGTGGAGCTTTTATTATGGGCTTCAAAGTCATCAATGCATATACAATTGACAAACATGCTTTTATGTGACTTTTATGTGATCATAATAATAATAATAATAATAATGATAATAATAATAATAATAATCATTTTGTCCCCATAACTAAGTCATATATACAGTAAAACCTTTATAAATTAATAATTTTGGGACCACGAAATTTTATTAATTTAGAGAGATATTAATTTATCAATAAATTAATATTTTATTAATTAAAAGAGAGACTTTTTAAATTCAACAAATTTAGTACATATGTATTGAAAATAAATGAATTCATATATGTTTCATTAATTATCTTCATGCATCAATCAATTCTTTGTAACTAATTAAATATATTCATGTATAATATCAATTCATTATATACAATTAACTATTATATTCATAGACGCATGTACCAATTCATTGAAATTACTTAAATATATATGCTTACATTAATTCGTTGCACTTAAATAACTATGATAGCCAATTAAATATATTAATGCATGATGAATGAAATATATATTATATAAATCTCAATATGAAAATAAAATAATTCGTGACACCCAACCATATCTTCTCATCTAAAAGGCATCGCAAAATCATCCATGAATGATCAAATGCATAAAGTATTACAGACTTCATATTTTAGCAAATTACCATAATATTTATAATTATAATATTTATAAATTATTAATTTAGAGTTTTAATGGGACCTAATATTTATAAAGGAATTTTTTGAAAAATTATTATCTTATTATCTTATCGAATTTGATGATTTTTTACAAAGGCCCAAGTTGGGATCGGAAGATTTTATTATTTTAGAGAGTTTATTAATTTATAGAGTATTAATTTATAGAGGTTTTACTGTATGAAGAGAGAGAGAAGAGGAGCTGCAAGGCCAAATACGAAAGCAAAAGCTAAAATATGGAGTATCAAAATTTCAATATATTTAAAAATGATTAGTTTGTATCAGTAATAAAAGGGTAAGTTTTAATTATTGTATTTTTTTTTAAAAAAAAATTAATTTCACATATCAAATTAGTTATACGTCGACTCAGTACAAGAAATATGACATTTAGTCATAACTAATTATTAAAAATAATAGTTTTAGCAAAAATCATTAACTACAGTCACGCAACGATTATAAATAATAGTCTTACATGAATCTCAACTTTTTGCAAATCACTAAGCAAGTGATAACGGCATAATAATCTATGTATCCTCATCTAGTTATTAATAGGTTTTAAATAAAATTATTCAAAACATCCTATTAATTTATTACTTTCCTAATCTTTATTTTTATATTTTATATATATACAAAAAGTATTTTTTTTTCAGATATTTAAGTTACACATACTTTATTATATATACTTTGCACATGTCAATAAAATATAAGATAACATAAATTACATTCATACTTCTCAAAGTTAGGTCAAAATGCATAAACACTCACTATCTTTTATAAAATTACAGTTGCATCCCATAAAGTTATATTTGTGATTGTAACTACACTCCCTATTCAAAGAAAAAACTTAGATAAATACTTCTTGAAAAATATTACATTAACACCTCTTGGAATGTAGTTTTAAATTTGCAACAAATAGGAAAACATCCCTTCAGATATTTAGCTGTAATTTTCCAAAAGATAAAAAGTATTTGTGTTATTTAATTTAATTTTAAGGAATATCAATATAATTTAACATACTATTAATTTAAAATCAAGAGTTGTTATTTATAAAAGTTGATGATAAAGAACTTTTATAAATAAATCAAGTCAAATCTTATATATATATATATATATATATATATATAGTTTGTAATGGCTAGCATGTGATGGGCAAAGAGTTGTCAATTTGTGGTCATATATATGCGACCACCACCCTTTTAAAATGATGGGCTTCCTTTGTTTGAAACTTTGAGTTGGTGGTTAGAACAATTAGACAACCAACACAAGGCCATTTCAACCACAATTAGGGTTCTTATTTTTGTCTACCTAACATGTGATGTGCCTCAGAAGATATGTATGTACCCGATAATTTTCTATACAAATTAAGTTTGATCGGATCAAATTAATTATAAAATAAGTATAATATATTTATTATGTGATTAATCAAAAATTTTAACTATACACCAATCACAGAATAAATGTATTACCACCAGAAAAACACACAGAATTTGTAAAGGCTTTTCTTGAACGGCCATAGGGCCATTCCAATTACAACAACCTTTATAGCAACTTTGGAATAAAAAATAGTTGCTAACGTCACGTTTTTTGCCAGAAGAATATGTCATATAAATTAGCCGCAGTAGCCCTGTCCGTTACAAAAGTCGTTTCAATTTTAAAAAACGGTTACAAAATTTTAAGCTAGCCGTTACAAAAATCTTTACAATAATTTTGTTTTGGTAGTATACACTTGTCATATAATTTGTTCAAATATGATCATTCGAGTTAAATTTTTGCATATGTATATGTGTCTATTATAAGCTGAAAAAGATCAAAATTTATCTATGTTTATATCTGTATATCTATAAAAGAATTAATGGCCCGAAAGTTTCTTTCAGTTTTTGGTTTTCCTAAATTAAACTTATTATAATATTAATCCTAAGGATAATTATGTAGAATAATTTACTTTTAACCCATACTAATTACTTTTATATTTATTATTTACTCTCATTAACTACTTTCACATCATTCATATTTATTGATATTAATTACTTATTACTCATATTAATATTTTTTTATATTTTATCCGTAATATAATTCACCTAGTAGATAAAAAAAAACACCCTTATGATATAATACGAAATTACTTGCTAAAATCTAAGCCAATTGCTTAGACATTTACAGAAATAAAATCGGCCAAGGGAATTATCCAGAAGCAAAAAAGAAACTTTCATTCTTTGGTAAAGAAAATTCATCTACAGAACATGGGTCTGTAGTCCCATATATATACAGCAAAGTGGTTGGCAACTAACTAACTATCTTGTGAAGAAGAGGTCAAAACAGATAGTAAAAGTCGCATTCAAGAAAGAACGACTTTATAAGTAAAGAAAGAAAAAAAACGTTTTCTACTGCAGCCCTCTTTCTTCTTCACCCTGCCCTGTATCCTTCAGTTTACAACAGCTGCTTGATCATTTTCTTCTTTCAAAGCACGAACTCCAACAGTCCTCCCGAAAGCTGGAATTGAGTCTCTAGTGACCAAGCCCAGCTTGGAGTAAAAGAGAAAGTGTTCCCTGTTAAAACCTTTGTGAACAAGTCTGTCGTTTGTTCTTTGGAAGTCAAGTACATAGGCAGTATAAGTCCCTCCTTGAACTTATCTCTCACAATATGATAATCTATCTCAACATGTTTTGTACGTTCATGGAAAATTGGATTTTCAGTTATGTGCGCAGCTTTGTTATCACAATAGAAAGGTATAGGAGTTAAAACTTGTATTTGCTGTTCCTTAAGCAAGTTATTTCACCCAAATGATTTCGCACACAGTAGCAGCCATGCTCCTGTACTCTGCTTCAGCTGAGGACCTAGAGACTGTAGTTTGCTTCTTAGATTTCCATGAAATAGGACTAGCACCCATAAAGATGCAATATCCAGTGGTTGATCTCCTAGTCCTCTTGCAGGTTGCCCAATCTGCATCAGAGAAAGCTGTGAGATTAAGCTTATTATTGGCTGAGTAAAACAAGCCTAATGTGGGGTTTCCTTTCAAGTATCTGATCAAGTAAATGGCAGCATGCCAATGCTCTTCACAGGGTTCTTGAACAAATTGGCTCAACTGTTGTGCGAAAAAATAGATATCCGGTCTTGTGAAGCCAAGGTATAGCAATCTCCCTATGAGCCTTCTGTATCTGCTTGCTTCTTTCAAAGGCTTCCCAGATTCTAAGGGAAAACTTAGCCCAGGAGGCAGAGGTGTTAGAGTTGGTTTCCCTTCATGCAAGCCAACATCTCTTATAATGTCTTGAATGTATTTGTTTTGTGACACCATCAGCCCCTTTTGTGATCTACAAAGCTCAAGACCAAGAAAGTATTGTGCTTCCCCAAGGTCTTTTTATAGTAAAGAGATTAGCCAAATATCTCTTTGCATCCTCTATCAGGCTTCTTGTTGTTGCAGCAACGAGAACATCATGTGCATAGATAAGTAAAGCAAGAAATTATTGTTAGTGCCTTTTGTTAATAAACAATAATCATATTTTGATTGAACAAACCCCAGGCCTTTTATCCTTTCTGTGAACTCACTATTCCACTGCCTTGAGGCTTGCTTCAAGCCATATAATGATTTCTTAAGCTTGCACACCATTCACTTTTTCACTTCATATCTTTTTAGAGGTAACATGTATATTGTTTCATCCAAATTTCCATGAAGGAACGCATTATTTACATCTAAATGATGTAAATGCCAACCTTTTGCTACAGCAGCAGCAAGGAGTGTCCTTACAGTGACTGTTTTTACGACTGTGGCAAAACAGTCACTGTAATCCTCACCTTCAACTTGGTTGAATCCCTTTGCCACCAACCTTGCTTTATATCGTTCCACACTTCCATTTGGCTTGAGTATGGTCTTGAAGACCCATTTGCACCCTATTCGGTTCTTTCCCTTTGGCAAGGTGGATAGCTCCCAAGTTTTGTTTTTCTCTAATGCATCAATCTCTTGTTTCATTGCATTTCTCCATTCCAGATGTCGTTGAGCCTGTGAAAAGCAGTTAGGTTCCTGCAGTGGGTAATTTTGCTCTACAAAACAGCCTTGAACTTGGTTAGCATAATTATCAGAAATAAAGTCACAGTAGCAATGACAGGAAAGTCTTTCATCCACACAGGCTTATAAGTAGTTCTAGTGGATCTTCTAAGGGCTGTAGTGTTTTCTTGAGGTTCAACCATCTGTTCAGCTTTCTGGATATTTTCATCATTTTCCTCTTCACTAACAGTGGGTAAGGGGCAGGAATAATCCTCATGTTTTATGTTACTAAAAAGGAAGGTGTCTTCATGGAAGACTACATCTCTAGCAATGTGTATCACATTAGTGTCTAGTTCCATGATTTTATATCCTATCTTGCCCTGTGCATAACCCAAAAACACACATTTTAAGGCCCTTGGTTCAAATTTTCTTTTGTGAGGTATGACATTTGTGGCAAAACAAAGACAACCAAAGGTCTTGAGGTGTGTATAATCAGGAGTTTTGTTATGGAGTATTCCATAGGGGCTTTTCCATCCTAATATAGAGGTAGGCATTCTATTGATCAGGTAGGTGGCTGTAAGTAATGATTCTACCAAAAAACTTTGGGGCATTTTGGCAAAAATCATAAGGGATCTAGCAGTTTAAGCAAGTGTTGATGTTTCCTTTCCACAATGCCATTTTATTGGGGGCTATATACACATGTCCTTTGATGAATGATACCTTTATTTTGAAATAAAGTTTGACATTCTTTATTAGTGAACTCAGTGGCATTGTCACTTCTTATTCTTTTAACCTTTTGATTGAATTGAGTGTCAACCATGTTTAGAAAATATTTAAGCTTTCGTTGGACTTGTGATTTACAAACCATCATGTTTCCATGTGGCCCTACTACAATCATCAACTATAGTAAGCATGTATGTACAATGTGTAATGGAATATTGATTATATGGTCCCCAAACATCAATATGTATAAGACCAAAAACAACATTAGAATGATTTTCATTAAGTTGAAAAGGGAGTCTATTTTGCTTAGCCAGTGGACATGTTTCACAGGTTCTGAGTGATTATGTTCCATCAACATTAAAAGGTAAATGAGAAACAATATCCTTGCTAGGGTGTCCTAGTATATTATGCCACAAGCTAGCTTGTTTGCTTTCCTTTTTCTGATGGCACAGGTCTTCAGCAAAATTTTGGAAATGAGCCACATGCTTGGGGGCTTCTTGCTTCCTGCAATACTGAGGATGTTTTAGTAGCTATAGCTTTCCTCTATTATTACCTATAGCAATGACCTTTCTAGTCACAAGGTCCTGCACAAAGCATTGGGAATTGGTAATTAGGACACTGACATTTCCTGCCTCACACAATGCATTAATGGACAGGAGGTTATACTTGAAACCAGGTATGTAAAGCACATTTCTAAGCATCAATTTATCATAAATTCTTATGTCCCCTATCTATTTTATCTCATACATATTACCATCAGGTAATTTAACAAAATTCACAGTATTAGGTTTTCTTATATTATGAAATAGTTCTGGATTCATGGACATGTGAGCTGAAGCACCACTGTCCATGATCCAATTTTCATCAGAAACAGACATATCTTTATAAAGGAGAGTACCTACAAAGTTGACAGAGTTTTCTGCATATGTGTTGTTGGAATAGTTCTGAGAAAAATCTGAGCTATGCAAGGCCCTTTTTACCTCTGCCTTGATTAATTCTGAAAGGTTGCTTTCATTGTGAGGTGGGCCTTGGTTGTTTCTTTTTCCTTCTTCCATATAAGCATTGAATGATTTGTTGACCATAGGCTTGTTTCCTCCTCTTCTTTGTTTCATCAGATCTTCATACCAGTCAGGGTAGCCATTCAGTTTAAAACAACCTTCCCTTAAATGGCATGTTTTCTTGCAGTATGTGCAGTACGTCTGTTTCTTTTCAGTGGTACTTCTTTTCTTGATCGGATTTTTGAACACATTCTGCTTTCTTGTGTCCATAGATTGAACAACCATGACTTCTTCTTTGTCAAGATCAAGGTTTCTTGAATTTACTTCTCTTTGTTTTTCAACTTGCAAGATCATAGAGTATGCCTTTCCTATTGACGGCAATGGATCCATCAATAAAATTTGATTGCGTGGTCATAGGCATCGTTTAAACCCATTAGGAACTGGATTAGTTGGGTAAAAGAAGTCATCTCTACAAATTTTGTCCCAGCTCCACAGGAACATACTGGTAGTGGATCCAAACTTGTCATTTCATCCCATAGTTTCTTGGGCTTAATATAGTAAACGGCTAAAGTTTTGTTTCCTTGTGAAACAGAGCTGACTTCTCTTTGTATTTGGTATAGAAGTGGTCCGTTACTCTGACCAAATTTTGCCTCAAGATCAAGCCAAAGACTTCTTGTAGAGGTTGTGTATAGGAATGCTTCTGCTATATCTTTTGATATAGAGTTTAGGATCCAAGAAACTACCATACCATCTGTCTTTCTCCATTGTTCGATTTCATTGATGTCTGATTCAGGTCTGGGACAGGTTCCATCTATGAATCATTCTTTTCCTCTGGCACCAAGGGCAAATCTAATTGATCTGACCCATGTAAAATAGTTGCTTCCATCAAAGGGTGTTGTGACCAGGATTATGCCTGGATGATCCCCTCCTTGTAGCCTCATGTTTTCTGAGAAGTGTTGTTGTTTCGTTTCATCTTGTTTTCTTCCTTCTACTAGTTTCTTGTCAGCCATAGTAAACCATCTATACTCTTGAACGAAGATGATTGTGGATCTTTTCTGCTCTTGATACCATGCTAAAATCTAAGCCAATTGCTTAGACATTTACAGAAATAAAATCGGCCAAGGGAATTATCAAGAAGCAAGAAAGAAACTTTCATTCTCTGGTAAAGAAAATTCATCTACAGAACATGGGTTTGTAGTCCCATATATATACAGCAAAGTGGTTAGCAACTAACTAATTGTCTTGTGAAAAAGAGGTCAAAACGGATAGTAAAAGTGGCATTCAAGAAAGAACGACTTTATAAGTGAAGAAAGAAAAAAAAAACGTTTACTATTGCAGCCTCTTTCTTCTTCACCCTGCCCTGTATCCTTCAGTTTACAGCAGCTGCATGATCATTTTCTTCTTTCAGAGCACGAACTCCAGCATGACTGAAAAAATTCATAAAAATTGAAGGGTTAATGATGATACATACCTTATTTTTTGCCACACCACAATGGACGAAAGAACTTCCCCAAAATTCTAAGATTACCGGGGATTATCCTTGCAAAATAGAGGTTAGCACTCTGATACTTAACTCAGTAATAAATTAAAGAAGAAATAAAAAGGAAAACTTGAATTAAAATAGAAAAATGGTGAAATATAATGTGAGATTGATAAATATTCATGTAGAGTGAAAAATATAGGCTTAAAATTGCCTAAATACCGAGAGATAAATGAGAGAATAAGGGAAAGTTTGATTATGAATAATGATGTTATCAAATGACTACACAAGAACTCTATTTATTGGAGTGTACAGAGTAGGAGGTTGGTTGTTGAGCTCCGTGCGGCGTTGAAAAGTTCTTCGAGTTGGCTATCATCCAGAACAAACGTTTAAGATTTGGACTGAATTTGACTGAGATACGTGAGCTGGACTGAACTCGTCAGGTCTTCCTAAAAATCCAAGAGTTGGTTATTGTGGATTTTCCAGCTCATTTGTCACTGGTTTACTTGGAACCTCTTGGAGATATTTTAGACTGATATGTACAAATATGCTAGCAAGCTATATGACGTGTCCTCCCTGCCGTATGGTGATGTGTCCGGCTAGAATGGGCTTTGTTTGTCGACCCTGCCAATTTAGTGAAGTAGTAGGTAAACCTGTAGACCTTGCGTCCCTGCTGATGGGCTTTTGTCCATCCTGCTGATGAGCTTCATCTTCCTGTTGATGGGCCAGGTGGGCTCTCAGTCTGTTGGGCTGGTAGGAGTTTGCAGAATTCGGTTAATCGACTTTTATACAAAAAAAAAATTGGTTTTTTTCCTACAGGTTCGATGACTGAACCGAACCGAAAACCAAATTCTTTTTAATTCTATAAAAGTTTAATTTTATATAATATATTATACATTATATATTTTACTTTTAATTTTATTCTTTGTCTTTAATTTTATTCTTTGTCCTCTCTCTCTTTTTCTAACTCGCTCCTCAATCTTCAATTCATCATTCTTCAAATATTTCAAATATGGTATTTTAGTTCATATTATCTAAGAACAATCTTAATCAACAATTTAGTACATTCTGATAATTTTTTATAAATAAATATTTAATATAATGCATATAAATTTTATCATTACAACTTTAATGTTATTGAATGAACACATCAATGTTATTCGCTATATGTATTATTTGGATATTAATATTGTACTATTAAATTTGAATTTAAATTTGTATTTTGATTTTAGATTAAATTAAATGAATGAATTGTTATTGTGTTCTTTTGATT
The DNA here is from genome assembly GCF_026168435.1 of Sesamum indicum. Classification (NCBI taxonomy): domain Eukaryota; kingdom Viridiplantae; phylum Streptophyta; class Magnoliopsida; order Lamiales; family Pedaliaceae; genus Sesamum; species Sesamum indicum. Next base: position 9,295,354 of record NC_142665.1, on the reverse strand, counting down.
TGAAATTTTTAATTGCATTCGTAAATATTTTATTCATTATACATTTTATTTTTTAGATTTTGATATTTTTGTATAGGTATTTTTGTACAAAATTGAAAAAATACTAAAATTATTTATATATTTGTTTTTTTCAAAACTTCGATTTTTTCGGTTAAACTGAACCAAGACGAGCATGTTCATTCGGCTATTTGGTTTTTAAAAATGAACACCCCTATGGGCAGGTGTGCTTATTCGTGTGGGTTTTACCTCCCTACTAATGGGCTTAATAAATTTAGGGGGTATCATCATTTCCCTCCTCCACCCCCCAGAAGTGCAGGTCGTAGAGCTGGATTGCTGGAGTAGGTAATTATCCCACAAAGAAAGGAGAAAATTCTCCTGCGCACTAGCAGGACACATCCTTTTAAACTTCTTGATTGCAAAAGAAAAGGCAAAGAAGGAGAAAAGTCCCGTTCTTTTTTTTCTTTGAAATTTCCTGGGAGATTGTGTGGCAGGCGAGGGAGAGCCAATTGATTCCTTAGTTAGGAGGATTTTTCATCGTAAAGCAGCCTACATAGGGCATCTTTCCTTTGCTAAGTTACTATTTTCGTGATTTTAAGGTAAATTCTCCTCCCCTTTCTTCTAGTGTATGAAACTAGGGCATCTTCTAATTCTTTGATTTCATAGGCTCCCATCTTCTCTCTTTTCAGCACCTCGTTGTGTCCATCATTTCTAGGTAAGTCTACTACCTTTTCTGAATTTTTAATCATGTCTGGTGGGGGGTGTGGATGAGCGAGCTATTGAGGATTTCCTGATTAATTTGACAGCCCTTTTTAATACTTCACAATTCAGCCTCCAAGGGGGCAAGGGTGAGGAAGAAATGAGTAGTAGGAAGCGAATATCTTGGGAAGAGTGTGATAGAGGATATGGTGGTCACATCTGGTGCCGCGTCAGAGAGGGTTTTCATCGCGTGTTTGAAGGAAAGGGACCTGGGTGAGATTATGACTAGGTTTAGGATACCTGATGATTTTTCGATTCAAATCCCTACTCTTGCCGAACGGCCTCACTCACCTCCTGAGGGCTTCGTGAGTTTCTACATAACCCAGCTAGAGGCTAGTTGCAATTTCCTATACTGCGCTTTTTTGTTGAAGTATCGACTTTGTTCAAAATCCCCCTGAGCCAGTTTGTTCCCAAGGTTTTCAGTATCCTTGCTGAGTTTTATATTTTGGTGAGGAATTTAGGAGTAATTCCTTCGAATGCCTAATTCCATTCTTTTTTATGCTGAAAAAGACAAGTCCTGGTTTGTTTTACTTCTCAAGGAGATGCCCAATTTCTCCAGCTCCTAGACTATCTATGCGCACTGGTACTTTCCTGCCAGTTGATGTAAAAATCAAGAGGGAGAAGCTTAGCTTTGATGAGGCTGCAGCCTTGCTGAAGGAGGAGGATGAGGGCAGCCAGGCAGTTGATTTTCTAAAAGGACTCCTAGAAGCTCTGTCTCGCTAGCAATCCATGAACTCGTTGGCTTCTCATATTAGCAAGGTAAGAAAAAAGAAAAAATTAAATTTAATATATTCATGATGGCCTGACGGACCATTAACCTATATTGTAGGTTGCTCTACTAGCTAGATATTTGTTTAGCTGGTTGGAACGAGGAGGGTCTGCTGCGACGGAGGCCCAGAGGAAAGTAGAGGAGTTGGAGAGGGAAATGCAGGAAAAGGAGCGCAAGCATGATTCCAACCAAACTCACCTCGGGTCGGAGATATCCAGTCTTCATGAGTACTTGGACCAGGAGGTGCTTAAGCTTCAAGATTATCCTTCTTCCGAGGAGGGGAAGTAGAAGTTAGAGGAGCTGTGGTCCAACTGAATGGCAGATTCCAAGAAATCCATGGAATTCCAACGCCTGCTATCAAATAGTGACTTGAAGTACTACTATCATGGCTATCGACATGTGTTTCCCAATCCCCAGATGCAGGTCATCCTCATTTAATTGCTCCTACTGACTTTCTAGATATTTCATGCGGGTTTGGCCAATGCGCCTGAGCCGGATAAGGAAGTACCCTGCGAACTACTTGAGACCCTACTCCATACCTCACGAGAAGGTGAGACTCTAATAGACCTAGGGGATCAAATGGTGGAGGTTCCCCTCAAAGTGATCCCTCCTACTGGTAGTGATGAAACTTTTCCTCCCCCAGCTGATAAGTGAATCTGGTTTCTACCAAATGAACAATATTTTTTATTATCATTACTTCTTGTATGAGGCATTTTCGAAATGCCTTCCTGTGGGCTCTTTTATGTTTAATCTGGGCGCTTGATGCCCCGTAGATTCCACTCTCTCTCTCTTTTCCAACTTCTTGGTTTATCCAACTTTTATGTTTTTGCCCTTTATTCCTCCTTATGTGCTGATATTCGACTGAGGAGAACTCAGCTCTTTTGTTTGTGTAAACAGGGTTCCTGCAATGGTTATCCAATGGTTAGTATAACCTAGGAAAGAGTAGATGGGATACACCACATTATCTAGTTAATTATAGAAGATGTCTTATGCCTATCCAAAGGGCTATATTAGTATGTGTGCAAAAATAAAGTTTTGGTGTAATGAACTAGTAAGTATGATCCAATAGAAATAAAGAACACTAAGATACTTTGCTTGTCTAGGAGTACTTTCTCTTATTATCAGCAGGAAAAAATGTTTAGCAAGAAAGGGCACACCCTGAATGTAAAAGTCAAGGTGGTGAATGTAAAGTATACACCAGCAAAGTGACTTAAGTAAAATGTGAGTCAACAAGGCTGGTTAAGTAAAGTATGTGACAACAAGGCGATTTATGTAAAGTGTTCGCCAGCAGGGCGATTGAAGTAAAGTGTGCGCTAGCAAGGCGACTTAAGTAAAATATGCACCAACAGGGCGACTTAAGTAGGACAGGCGCTAGCTAGTGTAGTAATCTTTATTTGAATCTTATCCTGAAAGCATCATGAGAAGGAAAGCAAGAAATGTGTTTCTATTAAAAAGAGAATATTTTGATTCCACTAACAAGTGCTTATGAATAGAGAAATTTCAATAGTAAAACTTCCTAAGGTTGCAAGCATTCCATGGTCAAGAAAGTCTCCTACAATTGGCATTCGTATACTCCAAATTTAATAATACAAACAATTTTATAAGGTCCTTTCCAATTAAGCGCTAGTTTTCCTACCGGTCCAAGGGCGCCAGCTCATCTGAGCACTAGATCTCCCACCTGGAACTCCCTCTTTTTGACTCATCTATTGTATGCTGCTTATATCTGGGAGCACAAGCATCCTCCCGTACTTCATCTATCAAATTCAAGTAGATCAAATAAAGTTGTCATTGTTTTCATGCTCGTAGTGCTGGATCCTGAAGGTTTCCAGCTCAACTTTAGCTGGGATAAAGGCCTCTGACCCGTACACCAAGTTGAAGGGAGTTTCTCTTGTAGTGGTCCTAGGGGTAGTCCTATATGATCATAATATGCCAAGCAGTGCATCTACCCACTGTCCACCTGTTCGCTCCAACTTTGTTTTAATTCTTTGTACCAAGATGCGATTAGTAACTTCGACTTGCCCATTGGCTTGAGAATAGGCAACAAATATAAAGAGCTATTGGATGCCCAATTCAGCACACAAATCTCGGATTTTTCAACCTTGAAATTGACAACCATTATCAGAGATAATAACATGAGGTAAACCAAACCTACATATTATAATTTTCCAAAGGAATTTTATCACTTCGCTTTCAGTGATCTTGGCTAAGGGGTCTGCTTCTATCCATTTCTTGAAGTAATCTATAGCTACTAGCAGGAATTTACGTTGTCCCTGTGTGATCGGGAAAGAACCCACTATGTCCATTCCCCATTGGGAGAATGGACAAGGTGCTGAAATAACTCTAAATGGTTAGGTTGGGGCATAAATTAGTGAGGCATGCTTTTGGCATTGTTCACACCTTTTCGCCCAATTTATCGCGCCCTTCTTGAGGGTCTACCAAAAGTATCTTGCTCGTAAAATTTTGTTTGCAGAGCCATGCCACCTATATGAGATGCACAGGCTCCTTCATGTACTTCCTACAATATGCTCTTACGCTCTTTTGTGGACAAACATCAGAGGTAAGGCTGGGAGAAACTTGATTTATATAGGATATCATTTAATAGAGCGAACCTAGTTGCTATGCTCTTTAAGCGAGCTGGTTCAATTTCATCAGCAAGAAGGACTCCCTCTTTGAGGTAGTCTAGAAATGGTTTCCTCGAACCTGCAGTAATTTGTAAGATAGTTATATCACTCTTAAGGAGGTTCTTGATGAGAGTTCTTACAGTAATAGTGCAAGTGTTACAATCGACTAAAGAGCTAGCTAGTCTGGCTAAATAGTCAGCCTTGGTGTTTTCTGCTTAGGGAATCTAGCAGAGCTGGAAATTCTTCACCTGGCTGGTAAGCTCGTTTATATCCTGGAGGTATTCTTTCATCCGCTCTTCCATATCTTCGTATTTACCTTCTACTTGATTTGTCACTAGCTGGGAATAGGATTAAGCTATTAAATTCTTAACTCCCCCATCTGAGGTCATCCTGATACCTGCAATAAGAGCTTCATATTCGGCCTCATTTTTTGAGGTTTTAAAGTTGAATCATAAAGCATATTCTAGCTTGTCCCTCTTTAGGCTAGTGAGTAGTACTCCAGCTCCACTACCAGCTATGGTGGAAGAGCCATCTGCATTTAGTGCCCAATTTCCTTCCTCTTTCCCCCCAAATGTGGCTTTATTTACGAATTCAACTAGCTCTTTAGTTTTATTGTTGTCCTGGGTCAGTAGAAAATATCATACTCACTAAGCTCAATAACCCTCTTAATCATCCTGCCCAAGGTTTCAGTCTTACCTTGTGTCACTCGTAACAGAGCAACACAAATGGAATGTGACAAGAAAATAAGGACATAATTTGTTTGTTATAATTAAAGCAAAAGCTAGTTTTTTTTTAACCTCCAGGTACCGTTGTTCGGCCTCACGCAATATCTTACTTACGTTGTAGATGGGTTTTTGGCGCTATTCTTCCTCTTTGATGATCACAGAGCTGACCACCTACTGCCCTACTGCTAAGTATAGGTACAGGGGTTCACTAGGTATTGGTTTGGAGGGCAAGGGCAATTACGACAGATTGGCTTTGAAATCTTGGAACGCCTAATGGCATTCTTCATCCTAGACATAGTTCTTGGTTTTCCTTATAGCTTTGAAGAATGGTGAATGCACTCTACTGAGCAGGATATGAATCTAATAAGGGTTGCTAACCATCCAGCTAGTCTCTGCACTTTGGGACATGCAATCCATTACTCTTTGATATGTAGCACCTGGATTTTTTAGCCCAAAAAGCATAACAATATAACAGTATGTTCCCCCTAATGTGATGAAGCTAACTCGCTTCTAATCATCAAGGTTAAGCATAATTTGGTGATAACCTACGAAGCATCTTTTAAACTTAACAATTCATGACCAGAGGGTGGAATCCATAGCTTTGTCTATATGGGGTAAAGAATAAAAAAATTTAGAGCATGCCTTATTAACGTCTTGAAGATCAACACACATGCGCCACTTATTACCTAGTTTAAGCACCAACACCACATTGAATAACCATTTTGGGAATTGGATTTCCCTAATATGACCTGATGCCAGTAATTTACATATCTTTTCTTGTATGCTCTTATCCTTTTCAGGCCCAAAATGCTTCTTCTTTTGCTTTATTGGTGGAAAAGTGGGATCTAAGTTCAGGTTGTGTATTGCTATGCTGGGATCAATGCCCACGCCGTCACTAGCCAACCAGGTAAAGACATCAACATTCTATTGTAAAAATGTTATTAATTGTCCAGCTAGTGTCATACTCAACTAAGAACCAATCTTGGTGACTTTATCTGGTTCTTCAGGTACCAACTAGATACTTAGTAGTTCTTCGGCAGGCTGAACACGAGCGGAGTGACACATTTCTGATCATCCTACTGGATAGAACCTCGACTGTTTTTTTTGCTAGGAGGGTCCACCTCCATCTTTCCGCTACTGCCTCTTATCGCTCCACATAACACTTCCGAGCTATGTACTAGTCACCTTTGACTTTTCCAACCTCGGTCCCTATAGAAAATTTCAGCTTCACATGGTATGTGGAAACAACTGCCTGGAAAGTATTCAGAGCAGGTCGTCCTAGAATCGTGTTGTATGTTCATGGCATATCCCGACTAGAAACAAATCATCCTAGTCCTCCTGATGGGCTCCGTGCCTAAAGAAAGGGGAAGCGAGATTGTCCCACTGGATGTATGACCTCTCCTGCAAAGCTATACAACGAGGTATCCACCAGCTCCAATGAATGTCCGCTAGATCCATCTATTGGTATACTTTGTAAAATAGGACATTCACGAGCTACTTGAGTCCACAAAGATGCGTTGAACAATATAATTAACCACTGTATCAGAAATAACAAGTGCATTATTATGAGGTAAATACGCTCCCTAGGCGTCAGTAGGACCAAAGTGGATCATGATCCCCCTGCTAGTGCCTTGTCATCTATTTTCATAATGGTCCTAGCAGCCCGTGCATGGGCGCACCTAGCTCATCCTGTGGCCTCATCCTTGGGTCCTCCTGCTATCATATGGACTACTCCTTTATCGGGGATGTTCTCTAGGCTCATTTCTCTAGCCTGGGCTTCTTTCTTTCTATGTTCCATTTTATGAGGATCCTCGGCCTGCTGCTCGCCCTTGCGGGAGCTGTGGTAGTGAGAACACCCTTCCTTTTGTACGCGCCTTTTCTTCTTGTCCACATAATCCTTGAGTTAGCCAGCATTGATAAATCTTTCTATTTCTTGTCTTAGCTGGCAGTAACGATTGGTATCATGTCCTTATTCTCTATGGTACCTACAAAAATACTTAGGTTTTGGGAGCTAGGGGCCTTCCTTTAAGCCTTTAGGCCATTGCAAAGCTGGAAGTCGATCGATTGCCATAAGCATCCTAGCAGGACTAGTAATGAGAGGTATGTATTCTTCATTCTTTGGATCAAGAGGGTTGCAACGTCCTCGTGCCTCTCCTCTTGTTTGCAAGTGAAACATAGTTGATTCTATTTTCTTTTATCACAATCATTATTTTTCACTAACCAAACATCCTCCAAATTCATATGACCTTTTGCCTGATCTAATACATCCAAGAAATCAGCAGTTGGTTTCTTGACTAATGATTCGCATAGGGGTCCTCCATGAAGTCCCTCAGTAAATGCATTGACCAGCACCTCCAGATGAGCCGTAGGGACCTCTAGGGTGGCTTCATTAAAACTGTGGACGTAAGCTCTTAAGGTTTCCTTCTCTCCCTATTTAATCCCGAATGGCTAATGGATGATTTTCGGTACTTCTTGCTACTAGCAAATTGGTGTTGAAAAGGGGAGCTAAATTCTATAAAAGATCTAACCGATCCAGTTGGAAGCTAATTGAACTGTTGCTGGACAAAATTGTTAGTGTAGTAAGAAAAACACGGTATTTATTGCTATCAATATACTTGTGCAGCAAGCCTATATTTTTTAACTTACAGATATGTTCAGTTGGATCAAAAGTTCGGTTATAAGCAGGCAAGTGTGTGGATGCCTGAAAATGAGCAGGGAGCTCCTCCCCCATGATGTCTCCACTGAAGGGAATGCGATGTTCAGTAGGTACGTCTCTTTTGTTAGCTGCTGGCAAAGCTCCACCATCTCTTTCCATAGTGATTGTCAGATTTTCAGGGGGCTATAAGGTGTTTGCTTCCTAGCCTGCAAAGTCAGCAGGTGTGGATCTATCCTGCTGAAGTCCAGCAAGAATGTACTCGTCAATCTCCTGGCTGCCTCGTGTTCCCCCTCTGCTAGCTTGGGAACTACGAAGGGTCGATTGGATGGTCTCCATGATAAATTGACACAGTTGCTTATAGAAGAGCAGGTTCGTAGCGATAGGTCCAGCTGTTGAGTTAAGAGTTGGGGTTGGGATGGGAGCGCTAACTCCTAAGGCCAGATCTAATGGGAACATTAGCAGCTGTTGTATTAGGGTCTGCGACTGGGACAGTAAGTCCAACTGCAGTAGGGAGGGAAGAGTTTCCCTCATAAGATCCGTTGTCACCTCCATTGTCAGAATTTGTTGTTTTCTCACACCAAAACTCAAGTGTTTCCATAGACGACGTCAATGATGCGTACTAAATTTTTTGCCACACCACAAGAGTCGAAGGATTTTCATGAAATCCTACGATTATTAGGGACTAAATCTGCAAAATAGATGTTAGCATTCCGATGCTTAAGTCAGTAACGGATTAAACAAAAAATAAGAAAAATAAAAAAACCTGAATTGAAGTGAGAGTAATAGTGAAATTTGATGTGAGAGTGAAAAATATTCATGTTGAGTGCAAAATATAGGCTAAAAATAGCCTAAAAATTCGAGAGAGAAACGAGAGAATACGAGTTTGAATATGAAGAATGATGTTACCAAACAACTACACAGAATTAAAAATTTTCCTAACATATATATAAATGAGAATTAGTTGATCACTTGTTAAATTAAAATAGCATAAATTATCATGTAAATTAAATATTTTGAAGAGTGAAAAAAGTTAAAAGACTATTAAATCACTTATTCCCTGTCAAATCACTTTTTATAAAATAGACTAAAATGTAATTTAAGCATTAGAGGTGTAACTATCGCGTATGTTATATGATTTTTTTCATTCATCTATAATATAACAGAACAAAAATATCAAGGGTACAAGATTTAATTTTTTCAATAATAAATTACTCCTTGTTAAAAAAAAAAACGACAACAAATATCACAAAGTTTAAATGTTACTCCTAAACAATCATCAAACGTATCCGTTCTCGGAAAACAGAAAAGAAAAAGAAAAGAATGGACACGAAATCATAGATAAACAATGTCTATACTATTATAAAAAGTATCAGCAGAAAAGAGATCTTCTAAAACTTTTGTATTACATATTATAGTTTTATTAATATAGTTACAAATAAAAATATAATAGGTATTTTTAAAATAGTTATTTATTAGGTTATTGACTATAAGATATAAGAATTATCAACTGGCACATATTAAAAGATAAATGAACCACAATTAAACAATCAAATTTATTAATTTTCTTATTTTATTTTAATTTGCAATATTATGTAGTCACCATAATTTATCCAAGGTCTTTTGTGATTCAAATAAATTGATTTTCTTATAAATAAAGCAATAAATTAATCATTAATAAGCTAAAGTCTATGCAAAATGAAAAATTAAATTGCACAAATGGATTACTAATAATAATATTAGAGTTTCAATTAATCGAAAAATAGTTACTTAGTGTATGTTTATTTTAATCAATTATGATAAATTCACTTAGAAATTTTCCTTCGAAAATATATTATAGTATAATTGAAAAAGTTACTTAAGAAAAAAATTGACAATTGATTCCATAAAAGTATATTTGATGAAATCCAAGCTCCAAGTCAGTCTGCAACAGCACTTGCGCACTCAGTGAAGAAGAGAGACGAAGAACAGAGATGATTTCTGATGTTTGTTCTCAGTGTTTTATTATTGAACAAAGTCGTGCTTTCCAAAACACCTTTTTTTTTGCTTTTTTTTACCTGAAATCACGTTTTAGTGGTTGTTAGTGTAAGTTGGGCTGATTTAGTATATAATGGCCCTTATGCCCTGTTATGCAGAAGAGTGAGGAACTCTGTATCACGAACCCAATTTCCACCTAATCATTTTGATACTTTTCAGTCTTGTATACACACCTCTCATCTTCAATTGTTCAACATGGCACCAGAGCAGGCAACTTCTTGAAACAACAAAATCTTCTTGCTTCTGCAACCTGGTTTCTCTTCATTCTTTTATCACTGCACATTTCTTGAAATCAAGAAAGACCAATACCAGCCATGACAGAAAAAATGACTATAGAAGAAAAGATTCCTGGAGATTGCACCAATAATCATTCTGGAGTATCACTCGTATCTGCACCATTAAATGGAAACAACTACTTGTGTTGGGAAAGATCCATCAAGATAGCTATTGGGGCAAGACAAAAACTAAGCTACATTGATGGATCCTGCACAAAACCGGAGGAGAACAAAGAAGCCATTGAACAATGGCAGAAAAACGACTACATGGTAGTCTCTTGGATATTAAATTCAATATCAAAAGACATTGCATAAGCGCTTTTATATGCAGAATCTGCCAGGGACTTGTGGGTGGAACTTGAGGCTCGTTTTGGGGAAAGTAACAGTCCCCACCTATACCAAATTCAGAGGAAAATCGCCTCTATCTCGCAGAAAAACGATACTGTTGCAACATATTTTACAAGACTCAAGAAACTATGGGATGAGTTAAATACTTTGGACCCTCTACCTGTGTGTTCTTGTGGTGCAAGCAAGAAAATGTCAGAAAAGAATGCATCCTACCAGTTCATGCAATTCCTTATGGGCCTCAACGACATCTATGACCATGTAAAAAATCAGATTCTCCTCATGGACCCATTGCCAACTGCTGCGAAAGCCTACTCAATGGTTCACAAAGTTGAAAAACAAAGGGAGTTGAACTCTGAAGGCACTGAATTGGAAAGTGAAGGGGTAATGGCTGTACAAGCCACTGAATCAAAGAGACAAGGAAATTCCAGAACAAACTTAAAGAAAGGACAAGTCACAGACAAGAAGCAACTGCAGTGTGATTACTGCAAGAAGAAGGGGCACTTGAAGGAGGGATGCTTTGAACTAGTTGGATACCCTGACTGGTACAAGAATATGATGGACCAGAGGAAGGCTGGAAATAAGCCGACCTATTCAAGAGTGACTGACACAAGAATGAACCAACAAGCAAATAACATGCAGACAAGTTTGAACAATGAACCTGATGCTAATCTTTCAAGGCTTATCAGGAAGGAGATGCTCAGAATTATGCAAGACCAAAGCAGCACTCAAATGAGTTCAAGCATTTCAGAATTTCAAGGATATGCAGGTAAAAATTCCATCACTTCTCAAGCATGGATTGTTGACAGTGGTGCCTCAGCCCACACATGCACTTCTATGTCAAATCTTGAAAACCTTCATGAACTTAATAGTAAGGTCTATGTCAAACTACCTGATGCGACTAGTCAGCATGTTAAAATATCAAGAGAAGTTCATATTAACGATGATATCATACTGAAGGATGTGTTATATGTTCCAGCATTTAAACACAACTTGCTTTCTGTTGGCAAATTGTGTAAAGATAATCATGTCAATGTGCATTTCACAGATAAAACTTGTGTTGTGCAGGACCCTCTGACTAAGAAGGTGATTTCAGTAGGTAGACAACAAGGAAGACTCTATGTGTTAGAAAGAGGACCACAAGGTTACATGACAAATCCACTTAGAGAGACCTTGCCTACCAATGAAGAAAATGTATTCACTGATGCTTCCAATGTAGTAAAATGTAGAAGTGAATGTAACAAAATCCTGTGGCACAATAGGTTAGGACATACCAGCCTTGAGGCATTGAAACACACGAATCTATGTGACTTTAATGGTACTGAACAGATTGAATGTGACACATGTCCTTCGGCCAAACAACACAGAATTACCTTTCCTTTAAGTGATTCTAAATGCAATTCTATCTTTGAGCTTATCCATGTAGATGTGTGTGGGCCATATAAAAAACATTCTATAAACAACTACGAATATATGCTTACCATTGTTGATGACTTCAGTAGAAGCACTTGGACCTACATGATGCTGCACAAGTCCCAAACACAGACAAAGTTAGAACAGTTTTATAACATGGTGCTTACCCAGTTTGAGGTTAAAATTAAACAAATAAGAACAGACAATGGTACTGAATTTGTCAACAAAGAATGTCAAACATTCTTCCATAACAAAGGCATAGTCCACCAAAGAACATGTGTGTACACACCTCAACAAAATGGTGTGGTTGAAAGAAAGCATCAACACTTACTTCAAATTGCTAGGTCTCTTATGTTTCAAGCCAATATGCCTTCCAAATTCTGGACTGAAGCTCTATTAATAGCCACTTACCTAGTTAACAGACTGCCTCTCAGAATTTAAAGTGGAAAACCCCCTATCAACTCCTTTATAAAATGAAACCTACCTATGATCACATCAAAGTTTTTGGATGTCTTTGCTTTATCACCAACGTTTTTCCCTTCAAAGAAAAATTTGAACCTAGGGCCTTAAAGTGTGTGTTCTTGGGATATGTTCATGGAACCAAGGGATATAAGGTGATGGAAATAAATACAGAAAAATACACATATTTAGAGACATAATCTTCCATGAAACCACCTTTCCTTTTTCAAAGTTCAAAGAAGATGACAGTGACATTGTATGTCCTCTCCCTGCTGTCAGTGAACTCATTGAAGATCGGGATAGTAATGAACCTTCGCATACACCCACTGATCTTAACCAAGAACCTGAAACCATCACTGAGACACATAGGAGGTCCACTAGACTCACTAGCAGACCTGCATGGATGAAGGATTATGAATGCTACAACATTGATGAATTTAATAATTTTCATATGACACATGAACATGCTTGTTTTGTGAAGAATCTTTCTAACATGCAGGAACAAAGAGACTTCAAGCAAGCTCAAGAGAAAGTTGAATGGAGAAAAGCCATGCAAGAGGAAATAGATGCTCTTGAAAAGAATAGAACTTGGAAGGTCACTGATCTACCTCCTAACAGAAGAACCATTGGGTGTAAGTGGCTATACAAGGTAAAACTCAACCCTGATGGCTCGTAGATAGATATAAAGTAAGGTTGATAGCCAAGGGCTACAGCCAAGTTGAAGGAGAAGACTACAGTGATTGCTTTGCACATGTGTCAAAGTCAGTCACTATAAGGATCTTCTTGGCTGTGGCTGTTGGAAAAGGCTGGCCTATGCATCATCTTGATGTCAATAATGCTTTCTTACATGGTACTATTGATGAAGATATATATATGGATGCTCCCCAAGGCTATAACATTCCTCAAGGTAAGGTATGCAAGCTGGAAAAATCATTATATGGATTAAAGCAAGCCTCTAGAAAATGGAATGAGGAGTTCACTAATAAGGTGAGGGAATTTGGTTTTGAGCAATGCAGTCATGATCATTGTCTGTTTGTGAAAGGTTCAGGTAACAATTTAATTGCTCTAATTGTTTATGTTGATGACATACTTATCACCTCTTCTTCTGAAAGTCATATAATGATTGTTAAGGATTATTTGGACAAAATCTTCACTGTGAAACATTTGGAAAATGCCAAATATTTCCTAGGCCTTGAATTGGCCCGATCAGCAGAAGGATTGGTGGTCACTCAACATAAATATGCTCAAGATATTGTCAAGGACATTGGCCTCAGCAATGGCAAGGATGTCACAACACCATTGCCTCTAGGCCTCAAGTTTAATATAGAAACAGGGGCAGCCCTCTCTGATCCATCTAGATACAGAAGGCTCATTGGGAGGCTGCTATATTTGGGTTTCACACGGCCTGATCTATGGTACGCTGTGCAACAATTGAGCCAACATCTGCAGCACCCCTGTGAGAAGCACTGGAATGCTGCAGTTCATGTTGTCAGATATTTGAAAAGGAGTTTATCTACAGGCTTATTTTTCCCATCAAACACTAACTTCTCACTACGTGTTTTATGTGATGCAGATTGGGCTACATGTCCACTGACAAGAAAATCCCTCACAGGCTTTTGCATATTCATAGGTGAAACTCCCATATCCTGGAAGACGAAAAAGCAGACAACGGTGGCAAGGTCATCAGCTGAAGTTGAGTACCGAAGTATGGCTACCACCACATGTGAAGTAACTTGGTTGATCTACATTCTAAGGAACTTAAATGTGGAAGTGAAAACACCTGTTCCATTCTACTGTGACAATAAAGCCGTTTTGCACATAACTGCTAACCCAGTTTTCCATGAAAGAACAAAACATCTCGAAATAGACTGTCATGTGGTGAGGAATAAATACAAAGAGGGACTGATACAACCTACCTTTCTAGCCACAAAACAGCAAGTTGCTGATGTGTTTACTAAGGCACTGCCCTGCAACACCTTCCTCCATTTAAGGTCCAAGTTGTCCTTGGTGAATCTCAGCCCGAGTACAACTTGTGGGGGGAGTGATGAAATCCAAGCTCCAAGTCAGTCTGCAACAGCACTTGCGCACTCAGTGAAGAAGAGAGACGAAGAACAGAGATGATTTCTGATGTTTGTTATTATTGAACAACGTCGTGCTTTCCAAAACACCTTTTTTGTGCTTTTTTTACCTGAAATCACGTTTTAGTGGTTGTTAGTGTAAGTTGGGCTGATTTAGTATATAATGGCCCTTATGCCCTGTTATGCAGAAGAGTGAGGAACTCTGTATCACGAACCCAATTTCCACCTAATCATTTTGATACTTTTCAGTCTTGTATACACACCTCTCATCTTCAATTGTTCAACAATATTAAACTAGATACAATAGAAAACATACAAGGTTGAAATTCTATGAACTTGAAAATTAATGAAACAAATGCAATCAGTTTCTAAAAGTTTAATTTGTTTCACGTTTTGAATAAATCTTGTATGAAGAAATAAATTTTAAATATATATTAATAGTTTCATATAGATCAACTTAAAGTTTAAAAAAAAAAATCAAACAATCTTTTAAAAAGCAATAATTCAAATCAAATAGATTATCATGTAATCTTATAATTTTAAACTTAAAATCAATTTTTTTTAAATTACTTATAAATGATGTATTAATATTAAGTAACTCGCAAAAGATATATAATAGATTTATGTAAGTCAAGAATAGAGTTCCTTTTATGAGTTCTTTTTTTTTTTTTTTTTTTTGAGTTTGAAAAGATAACATTTATCGAGCATCTAATTAAAATTAAATATTTGTTAGTTTTGTACATATAGTTACCATGGGAACTTATATTCTTAAAGCAATAAATAAATAATTTTAAATAAATATTTTTCATGATTTTTTTATGGCCGAAATATTTACCATACGTAGCCGTGACCAACACACTTGTCATGAATTTTTACTATAATTAATATTTTGACCTCGTCTACTAAAACCACAGCTAATGGTCATTATATAATGTGCCTAATAATTATTTATTATAATTTTTTGCTTTTGACTAGGTAATTAGTCATGAAAAAATTCACATTTCTTGTAGTGACGTCAACTAAATTTTTATAATGATTAATGACATCATATGAATTATGGCGAAAAAATATTTATATCTGTATAAATTATGATTATATTACTTGCACATATTGGTAAGTAAAGTATTGCCTTCAAAATAACTTGATTTTTTATTCATTTCAAGAGTAGAAAAGAATATGGTTGAATTTGGCATCAGTATTTTTTATGTTTGAAGGGACCAAATTACTATATATGTTTGAGGTTGTTCATTTCTTTTATTTTTTAAGCAATGTCCATTTTTTTCATATCATTAATATTTGACTTACCAATATCATGCAAAAAATAAAATTAATTATATAAGCTCAAAATACTCTAATTTAGTTCGACAAAAATGTAAAAAAAATTATAGTTAAATTAGTAGGCCCTTTGATATAATACAATTATTTATAAATAAAGAACAACGAATAAACAACTTCTATATATCCTCGAGGACCCAAACTTGAGGAGAAATAAATTTAATGATCAGAACTTGTATAATTCCAATCCGTAACATGTTTAAAAAAAAGTTTACAGAACATAGAAAATGGTCAGTAGGAATAAAAATTTTGGATTAACTAAAGAGGAGGAAAATAATTGTTAGTATATACATATATGCATTTTAATATTTAAATTATAATACTTGTCTCTTCATATTTCTCCAATTTATGTTGAAGTTAGTGGTGTTGGTAGATAATTATGGTCGTAACATTTGTAATATTTCTTTTTCAATACCGTCACCCACTACTACACTATGTTCATGCACATTACTAGCCATTTATCACCATTATCTATCACATTATTGTCAACTAATTCACATTAAAATGGTGGATGATTTCTAAACTTATAAAAGGGGGCATCATTTTACTTATTTTCAGACACACATATACACATATACTACATGCAATTATAAGAGAGTTATACTAGTTGTTGGAAGGTGTTCTTTTTTTGTTGAGTTTTGGATTCAACTACTTGTCCAGAGTGTGTTAGAGTCATACGACATTGTCAGGTTGTTGAATCCTGGAGTGGACAAGTCAAGAGTAATACTGTTGGACCAGTGAGACGTTTGCTGCAGTTGGCTTGAATCTCCTTAAAAAGAGTGAGATTTCTGTGCCTTAGCCTAAAGATTTATTTTTATATTTTCAACTATAAATTATTTTTATGCATCAATTTTAAGGAGATTCATTAAAGTTATAGTTTAAAAACCAGTGGATGTTAGTGTAGAGACCTCAACAAGCCTTTTCATTTGAATGGTACCCATTTCAAGAGATGGAAGGGTAAATTACTGTTTTACCTAAGCTTTCTCAAAGTTTCCTATATTCTCACCGAAAAATCCGAACAAGGTCTATGACACTAACATAAATGATGATGAGTATACTATCCACCAAGAGAAGGTGGAGAACTATAACAGTGATGCATTCAGATGTTGGTATTATCTTCTCAACAATCTATCTGATAATTTATATGATTATTATGCTAGAACATACTCTACTACAAAGAAAATTTGAAAGCATTACAGAGTAAGTATGACACCAAAGGGCCGGGCGAAAACATATGCTGCTAGCAGATTTTTTCGATTCCAAATAGCGGATAACAAATGAGTGGCAAACCAAGCTCAAGATTTTATTATGATTGTTGGAGAGCTCCGGTCAGAGAACATCAAAATTGGAGATAACCTTGTTGTTTGTGGCATCATTGACAAATTTCCACCTTAATGGAAGGAATTCAAAAAACAATGCTCCACAAGCAAAAAAAAATGACACTTGAAACGTGATAATGCTAATCCGCATGGAAGAAGAGGCAAGGGGCCAAGATGCAATTATTCAGCCACCTGAGAGCAGTGCACAACCCATCACAATAAAGATAAATTTAATTTCATCAAATAATATTCCACCCAACTCTCACAAAAATACCTATTTGAAGCCAAAAAGAAAATTTTGAAGAAAAACTATGGGAAATTTCCCAAAAAAATAATGGGAATGTCCAAGCACAAGATCAAAATCCAAGAGTATGTCATGTCTGTGGCAAGAGTAGGCATATTGCTTAATTTTGCAAATACAGAAAATATGAGCCTGCTCTGCAAGCTAACGGGATTGAGGAGCCACTTGTGGCAATGGTAATAGACATACACATGGTTCTAAGTGTTGACGGGTGGTGGATAGACTCTGGTGCAAACCACATTGTTTGCTATGAGAAAATTGGTTCAAAGTGTATATTCCATTTGATGAACCAAGAACTATTATGCTTGGTGACTCTCATACCACCCAAGTGCTTGGAGTTGGAGAAATTGAGTTGAAATTTACTTCACGAAGGATATTGACCTTGAAGATGTGCTATATACTCCTTCCATGACAAAAAATTTGATGTCGAGTTTTCTACTCAACAAGGCTAGTTTCAAACAGATTATGGAATCTGATCAATATGTAATTACCAAAAAAGGTATTTTTGTGGGTAAGGGGTATGCATGCGATGTGATGTTTAAATTAAATATTGAGATGAATAAAGTATCTTCTACTTCCATTTATATGCTCTCTTCTATTAATTTTTGGCATGCTCATTTATGCCATATTAATAATCATTATGCGAAAATCATGAGTAATTTAGAATTAATTCCAATGATAAAAAAGAATTTTGATAAATGTGATTCTTGTAGTAAAGCCAAGATCATAAAAAGGCCTCATCCAAGTGTTGAAAGAAAAATCGAATTATTAAAATTAATTCACACTGATATTTTGAAACTTGGAGGAATTTTAACTCATGGAGGAAATCATTATTTTATCACTTTTATTGATGATTTTTCTAAATACACTTATGTTTATTTGATGAAAAATAAAAATGATGCTTTTGAGAAGTTTCAAAATTATCTCCATGAAGTTAAAATCAGTTCAGTAAGAAAATAAAAAGAAATAGAAGTAATAGGCGCTGAGAATATGAATCAAATGAATTTAATTCTTTTCTTACATCGTTGGGAATAATTCATGGAGTTACTCCACCATATTCTCTTGCATCTATGGTGTAGCTGAAAGAAAACATAGAATATTGGTTGATTTGATAAATGCCATGCTTATTAAATCTTGTGCACCTTCAAATCTTTGGGGTGAAGCTATCTTAACTGCTTCTTATGTGTTGAATATGGTGCCACATAAAAAAACTAAATTAACACCATTTGAGGTATGGAGAGGTTATAAGCTAAAATTGGGATATCTTAGAGTTTGGGGTTGTTTAACCTTTGTGAGGTTTAAAAAATTCCTAAATTGGGAGTAAAAGCTACAACTTGTGTTTTTCATGGTTATGCTTCTAATAATACAGCTTACAGATTTTTAAATCTGGAAGATAATGTGACCATAGAATCAAGTGATGTTATATTTCATGAAGAAAAAGTTTCCATTTAATTCTAAAAATAGTGGGGATCAAAATATTTGAGAGAATATTTTATCTTTACCTAACTCTTCCACTTCAGTTTTGAAAAATATGAAAAATAATATTGAACTAAAAGAGAAGTAAAAGAGGTAGAGTAGAAAAAGATTTTGGTCCTGATTTTATGTTTTCAATATTCAAAATGACCCTTTTACTTTGGAAGCAACTTTTTTCATCACCTGATACTATTTTTTGGAAAGAGACTGCGAATGATGAGATAGAATCTCTAATTTCAAATAAAACTTGAAAGTTGGTGAATTTACCACCGGGTTGTAAAATACTTGGGTGTAAATGGGTCATCAGGAAAAAATTAAAGCAGGATGGTTCAATTGACAAATTCAAAGCTAGACTAATTGCTAAAGGTTTCAACAATTTGAAAGTATAGAGTTTTTTTATACGTATTCTTAGGTAACAAGAGTGACATTCATTAGACCTTTAATTGCTATTGTTGTAATATTTGATTTGCATATCCATCAAATGGATACAAAAACTGAATTTTTTAATGGAGACTTAAATAAAGAAATTTATATGGACCAACCTAAGGGTTTTTTGGAAGCAAGCCAAGAAAGCAAGGTGTGTAAATTAACTAAATCTCTATATAGCTTAAAACAAGCACCTAAACAATGGCATGAAAAATTTGATTCCTGCATGATTGAAAATAATTTTAAACCAAATGAGTGTGACAAGTGCATCTATCATAAGTCTTGGAATAATTCACATGTAATTGTTTACCTCTATGTGGATGATTTGTTGATCTTTGCATCTACTTTGCATGTTACTAAAGAGACAAAAAAATGCTTAGTAGTCACTTTGACATGAAGGATCTTGATGAGGCAAACTTTATTTTAGGTACGTAAATTACCAAAACGTGTGATGGTATTTTTCTTAACCAATCCCATTATATTGGTAAAATTTTGAGAAAGTATAATTTTATTGATTGTAAGCATGTTACAACTCCTTTTGATCCAAGTATTCACTTATTTCCTGTTGAAAATGGTGATAATGATGTTATAAATCAAAAGGAGTTTGCTAGTTTAATTGGAAGATTGAGATATGCGACTAAATTACACTCAACCTGATATTGCCTATGTTGTAGGAGTACTTAGCAAGTTTACAAGCAAACAAAGTATTGAACAGTGGCATGCCATAACCAGAGTTATGAGATATTTACTTGGTACAAAAAACTGTGGCTTGTTTTATAAAAAGTAC
This sequence comes from Sesamum indicum, assembly GCF_026168435.1. Taxonomy (NCBI): domain Eukaryota; kingdom Viridiplantae; phylum Streptophyta; class Magnoliopsida; order Lamiales; family Pedaliaceae; genus Sesamum; species Sesamum indicum. The sequence goes on along the minus strand of NC_142665.1, from coordinate 9,275,582 downwards.
CCTATTGTACTTGAAGGTATTCTGATGCTGATTAGAACACCTTATCAGGTGATTCGTGTTCTACTAATGGTTATATTTTTATTTTGGATGGTGTTGTTATTTGTTAGAAGTCTAAAAAGCAAACAATTATTGCTAACTCCACCATGGAGGCTACGCTTATTGCTTTAGATTCGGCTAGTGAGGAAGCAAATTGGTTGAGAGATTTATTACTTCAAAAACAATAGTTTGAAAAATCAATTGCTCCAATTTTAATTTATTATGACAGCACCGCTGCGATTGGTAGAGTACAAAGCTAACACAGTACTGTGAGATCATACTTGATAAGTGGTAATATCAATGTTCTGATTATGTTAAATCTTGTGATGATCTTGCAGATCCATTAGCCAAGGCTTTGGCAAGGGAAAGGGTCTGGAACACAGTGGGGGGATGGGGTTAAAGCCCATACAATTTTAAATCATATGAGGAAACCCAACCTGGGGACTAGAGATCCTATAACAAGGTTCAATGGAAAAAACGAGTCATATGATGGCTTGTTTTAAAATGCACTATCTTATTTTAATTATTTTTCATCCTTGTGATGTGAGTGCATTTATCCTGTAATGATTTGTGGAGGTTGAGTTTATTATTAACTCTTAATAAAAATTTGTAGCTTGAATGAGTGGGGTGTTAGAATTACAGGAGCACCCTTGATAGCTTTTACCTATATGAGTGTGGAAGTAGGTTGCTTCCTAGGAGAATTGGGCTTATTCTAAAAAATACTCATGAAATTCGGGATAGCATAAGGCCATAATGTGTTGGCTATTAAAGTTCATGTTAACACCATGACTAATAATGTGTCCAGTGATATTTTATTTTTCCTAAGCAGTCCTAGTTCAATCTGATACCATTACTGGCTCTGGAGTAGATGTTATTGTTTCACTAAGTGGAGGTTCCATGAAGTGCACATCTTCATTATGCATAATAGTCTCCCTCCAACTAGTATACTCTCATTAATTTTAATATTAAAATGAGTGGAGGATTGTTAGTACATATATATATTGTATTTCAATATTTAAATTATAATATATGCCTCTTCGTATTCCTCCCATTTATATTGAAGTTAGTGGTGTTGGTAGATGATTGTGGTCATAACATTTGTAGTATTTCTTTTTCAATACCATCACCCCACTACTACACCATGTTCATGCACATTGCTAGCCATTTATCACCATTATCTATCACATATTGTCCACTAATTCATACTAAAATGGTGGATAATTTCTACACCTATAAAAGGGGGACATCATTCTACTTGTTTTGAGACACACATATATACATATACTACATGCAATTATAAGAGAGAATTATATTAATTGTTGGAAGGTGTTCTTTTTTTGTGGAGTTTTGGACTCAACTACTTATCCAGACTGAGTTAAAGTTATACGACGTTGTCGAGCTGTTATATCCTGAAAGAGACAAGTCAAGAGTGATACTATTAAATCAATTAGAAATTTGTTACAGTAGGCTTGAATCTCCTTAAACAGAGAGAGATATCCGCGCCTCACCCTGAAGATTTATTTCTATATTTGTTGACAATAATAATTAAGAGTAATAATAATAGTTGTCGATAAAAGTTTTAAGAAGGAAGGAAGAATGAGGTCATATGGCAAATACATTAGCATTCAAAAGTAACAACCTTTCCAAAATCTTGCTTAAATTCTTTTTTGTAGTGAGTTAATTATATTTTCATTTTTAATTTTAGTTTTGGATCTTTTAATTATTAACAAAATCTATAAGAACTTAAACATGATGTAGTTATATGGAAAATGATAGATAATACTACAATACAAAAAGTAGTGGTGTAAAATTAAAATTGTATTCAAAACAAAATTAAGTCAACAACTTGAAATTATTGCATAAAAAGAACTACTTTTCTTAATCAATTGTTTACCTAAGAGAAAAAAAATAATTGCAATTGCAAACGTATTAGTAAGTAATTTCTAATTCAAATGTCTGTATACTCAATACTTTTTGTTTTTCTAAAACAAAAAGTATATATTACAAAAATATTTGCATTTTTTAATATTAAGATTTTCTTTAAAAGATTTTGGTTTTAAAATAATAATGAGAATAATAGAAGAATTTTTAATTATTGTCCAAATTTAAATAACAGTTAAATTTGATCATAAAAGAATCTAGCTACATAAATAAATTTGATTAAGTCAAAATTGAAGTAGAAAACACGAATAAAATTTATTCTTATTTATTTTAATTTCAATTACTTGAAAAGATCATCAAATTAGGAGAACATTAGTATTTTAAACTTTTAGTTTAATAAGTTATTAAATTAACTTCAAATATATAAATTATAACATGAATTTAGCATCTAAAAGAGAAGTAAATAGCTCAAAAAAAGTATGATAAGTTCTATGGCAAAATACATATATAACTTATTACAACCTACACAATCAAAGAATCTATTTTTCTCAAAACTTTTGATGAAAAAAATTAAAAACTATATCTCAACAATAGCACGAAAATAATTGACTTAGTAAGACAAAAACAAACAATAATCAAAAAGATATACAGAAAGATGATAGAATTAAAAAAAAAATCACAAATTTGCTTTGCCATGAAACGATAACACTCATTAAAAATCTTAATAAATTGTAATTATTATGAATCATATAATAATTATTATACGAATACTTAAATAAATAATTATTAAAAATTATATTTTTCAAGCAATTCAAACATTGTAAAATATTTATAGTTTTTATAACTATTTTGTAAAAAAATAAAATAAATATTAATTGTTCACGCGCGCTGCGCGTGCATCTTGCTGGTAACCTTAAAATAGGTAAGAAAAATGTTCTTCGCATGAATTAATAATCAAGATCCTGACCTTGATCGGCCCCATTTGGAACTAAATAAAAGAGGCCGGTTTCGAGGATGGGATCGGGGTTTTTGACCCAAACCCACCCCAAATCCATTTCTAATTTATTTAGATTTTTAGTTTTGTTCAATTTGCATTTAAAAAATAATGCATGTTGTCGGAAATCATGGCATATAAGGTATCACATAATTGATACACGTTGCACATTAAAGGCTTTCCGTAATTACTTCATTAGTTTGATTTTCAAACTTGTTGCCGAATGAGTCTAGGAACCTCAGATACGACTTGTCTACGAGCTTTCAAGCGATCCCTTGGATCCTCAAGCACGTTATTTTTATCTCTTGAATCAACACTCTCTTCTCCCCCTCGTGAATTGCTACCAGAGCTATCCACCCAAATCACATGCCTTAGGCCCTTGGAGATTTTGGTGATGCTCAGAGAGTATTTTGGGAGAGTTTCTATGAGAACATACGTACTATGAATTATATCTTCTTGTATCCATAGGAGCACCTATTTATAGGTGTGTACAAGAACAATCCTGATCCCACATAAACTTGGGAGGCTACAAAAACTGTATCAGCTGATGTTCATCTGAGAGCAGTCCTCCCAACCAGAACATTAAGAGACTACAAAACTCTATCAAATATGGATGTATATCTAATATCCCCACTTCATACATATTTGACATGGTCTCTCCAAACCAAAACTTCTCATATCTCATTCCCTCTTTCATAGAGGGAATAAGGGGTACAACTAAGCGAGAAAAGAAATGTGAGGAGAGTTATATTAAGTCATCACCAGACTAACATAACTTTTGAACTCTAATAACTCCCTATGTACCCCAAACATTGTGGTTGCACTTGATCAAACATCTCTAGACCCCTCAATAAATAAATAGAGCATGTTTGACCCTCTCAATATGCCTCTATGTTCATGACTAGTCTGACATTTTCCAACTTAGTCGCCCAGGCTATAAACAGCAGACTATAAGTGCTTTACCAACTTAGTCTCCTCAACCTCTCACATCAATCAATTTGGCCTTAATAGCTTTTGGGGACGTGGCCCGACAAACCGTATCACTCATGACCACTGGATAATATGCTAAAGTAGCATCATTAAGCTTACGCCTCATGACATAGTCCAGAGTCCGGTCCAAGAAATTATTTAGGCTCACACAGTGACGAAGGAGGGACCTATTCAGTCACTCCTCATGGTAGGTTGTCTTAAAACACATGTACATGTTTTGATGTTCCCACTCAACTTGGGCATATTACTGCTCTTAACATTATATGAACCTAAGTCTAGTCGTTATCCAAGCGCTCGACTTACGTATCCCCAGATAGTCAATCTCTGCCTTCTAGTAGTTTGCACATTCAGCTTCAGTTAATCCTCTTATGAAGTTTAGACATATTTCATAATCGATCAAAATATATGATCTCGTCTTAACTCCTCTAGCTCAGGCGACTATTCGTTATCTATTATCCTTCCCCACTTCTCAAGTGCGAAGATGATCAATCACATGACGCATTTATGCAAAATGATCTTTTAAGTTTTATCCCGCTCGCTATCACAGCCCCAGGGCGATTGCCCATGTGAGAGGGCCAAACAAAGTCTTATGATATTTCATACATTTGAAATAAACACAATATGCTAACAAGATTAAAACTAACATATTTCTTTATTGATAAAAAAATGTTACTTACAGGCTGAATGTTTAAATCCTGCACTACCATACTGCTCCCATGCCAGCTTAGTAAAGGGATCAACAATCATATCATTAGTAGGAATATGCATGAGAACCACTTCTCCTTACGCAATACTATCGCGAATGAAGTGATATATGATAACTATATGCTTGGTCCTCCCATGGTACTTCGGGTCCTTCCCATATGCTGACGTGGCCGTGTTATCACAATAGATCGCAACAGCATCATCAATATGCGCCGAAAAATGCGCAGACTCCTAAGGAGTCTCCTGAACTAGATAGCTTCTTGGACTGTTGATGTACAAGCAACATATTCTGCCTCCATGGTAGACAAAGAGATGCAAGGTTGCTTCTAACAGCACCAAGTTATAGCAGCGTCTCCTAATAAAAATGCATATCCTGATGTGGATTTGCGTTCATCTCTTTCTGTTAATCCATCAACATCACTACATCCAACCAGTCTTAAACTTCTCCCATGGTAGCACAAAGTCAGATAACTTGTTCCTTTCATATATCTAAGTATCCTCTTGACCACTACCCAATGGTCGGGTCTAAGCTTACTTTGATACCTACTGACCTTTCCAATTGCAAAGCACAGGTCTGGTCGAGTACACATCATAGCAAACATCAAACTTCCTACAGCGCTAGCATATGGAATCTTAGCCATGAGTTTCTTTTCTTCTTCTGTCTTAGGGCACAACTCTCTGCTAAAAACACAACTTTTGTCCATAAGTATGTCAACAGGATTGCGATTGTGCATACGAAATCACTCTATGATCCTTTTGATATAAGTCTCTAAGATAAGCTCAAAAGTGTCTAAGAGTGATCTTAATGTTTCTTTACACCAAGAATGCACTCAGCTTCTGCCATATCCTTCATCTCAAAATGTTGAGGACAACTTCTGAATGGCGACTATCATCTCCATGTTATTTCCTGCTAATAGGATGTCGTCCACGTATAGTTCAAGAATCAAAAAATTCTTCCCACTTCTCTTGACATACACACAGTGATCCTCCTCAACCATCATAAAGCCTATCAAGGTGAAAACTCGATGACATTAATAGTACCACTGCCTGGATGATTGTTTCATGCCATATATGGAATGTTCCAAGCGGCACACTTTGCGCTTTTAACCTATTTCCTAAAAACCTTTACGTTGGTCCATATAGATCTCTTCATCTAGTTGTCCATTGAGAAATGATGTCTTTATATCCATCTGAATAATTCCAGATTTAGGTGGGCGACAATGACTAGAATTAAGAGAACAGAAGCAAATCTCACCACTAGGGATAATGTCTCTTCATAATCTATACCCTCTTTTAGGTATAACCTTTTCGCCACTAGCCAAGCTTTAAATTTGTCGATACTTCCATCTACCTTACATTTGACCTTTAGAACCCACTTGTTCCTAAAAGACACCGCGAGGTGCGAGTGGATCAACCAAGAAACACGCAAGCGGAAGCAACAATAATAAATTGCGTAAACAAATCAAAATCGCAATGAAACCGTAATTCCAATGGGTGTACTCTTGGAGTTCCCGGACGTTCGATGTAGTTAATAAAAATAAATAACGATAAAATTAACAGGACTAATGGTTGAATGATAAAACAAGAGATACATAAATATAAATCAAGAATTACCTTTGATTTGATTTATTTTGAACCTCATTTGTTTGACCCGTTCACGCAAGGCTTCAATATAGAAACCCTCTACCACACCAGAATTCAGATCCCTCAATTCTCTTTGCTAGAAGAAAATTAGGGAGAAAATTACACACCGAGTGTGCACAGAAGAGGGGCGGCCGAGTGGTAGAGAGTGTGTAGGAAATTATTCTTGTGTATTGTGTATTCATTCATTAGTTACTCCAAATAACTAATACACATATATATACCTTGAATGGATGCGTTAAAATATTCTTGTGTATTGTGTATTCATTCATTAGTTACTCCAAATAACTAATACACATATATATACCTTGAATAGATGCATTAAAATATGTCCAGGTTCATTTAATCATTCATAAGGTAATAAAATCTTTTATTCCAAATAAAAGATGACTAACATGGCACTTTCCAAAAATGAATTTGTTAGTCAATAATTTTCTTTTCTAACAATTTCCACCAACTTTATTAATGGGCTTGGGTCGATTTTAATTAATTAAAATAAAAGACCCAATTAATTAAATCCAATTTAATTAAAGCCCCACATAATTAAGTCCATCATCTATTTAATTCAATTAAATATATGAGCGAAATAACCCTTTATTAAATAATAAGAGCAAGTCCAATACAAATTAATCCAATTTTAATTTATCCTTGGGCTTATCCATCCAATGGATCCCTCGCATATATAAGTAATTCAAATTACTTATGGAATTAATTTCCAATTAATCCCTCATCCCTTCTCGGTGATTTGTGTGTGAATCTTTAGATTCACCTTTCAGTTAGACTTTGGCTAGTGCCAAACATTATTATTAATTAAATTTATTTTAATTAGTAATTCTAGATTAACCATTAATCAAGAAAGCCTGTTACAATGTGGTCGTCTAGCAACAGCCAATGACACTAAAGACTAGCGAATATCCATGTGAACTTTTAGGCTCCTGAGTCTATAGGGGTTCGGTCCTTCCGTCTACCGTTTTCGGATCTTAGTCTAAGGCATGGAATTGGACGTTGGTTCCCATCCTAGACTAGGTGTCTCATTACGCCAAAATTGCTCGACATAGGAACCTCTTCTACCTATTCGATCAATAATTGTGGCCACAACTTTATAGACGCATCTCCACGTTTTGATAGGGAAGGATCCTCTTTTTGGAACTCACCGTCCTCGCTACATACTTTGACTACACTAGACAAGGCTTATGATGACCATGTCTGAGACACGATCACCGCTCGCACAAATCTAAGATACAATCATCGCATACAAGTGACTACCGTGGACTCAAGTCATACCGACCAAGCCTCCAAAGCTTTCATATGACGATCCCTGCGAGTCAGTTCAGTCGATTCAACACCTAGCCAATCGACCCATTAAGATCGCATAAACGCCCCACGTCTGTCGCCAATAAAACACGGCACTCATCAAATGAATGCGACTCTTAATGCAAGTCTCAATAGGACTCTCGATGCCCGGTCTCGAGATCCTCAACTTGGAACAGTTCAGACCCAACCCTAAACAGTTGGTTTCATGACTGCCATCCAATGCACAAGACAACCATTACACGATTGTTAAAGTGATCTGTGGACATCTATCATGACGTCCAAGCAGTGCTTGACGTAATGTGGTAAGCACAACAGATACGTGTGCCGACGATGAATTCTTACCACATTCATCAAGACAGCATTGTTTAAATAAAGATTGTTTGAATGATTCTCTAAACTGCTAATCCAATTGTCTTTTGGTCACTCATACCAATAATCTCTCACTTGACTTTAAAGTCATTACTCATGTCTTTCAAACTAAATTAATTATGAGCAATATGTGATATCAACTAGGTCTTATGAGTCTACTTTTCATTTCTGTCGATTTCCTACGGTCCAACCGCACGTTATATCTTCCTGTCGTCGCTCCAAGCAGATGATGGTGTCTAAGATTTTTCTTTGAACCTGTGATGAGATCTCAGGCCTTTTACCTTGTGCCATAGCCCATATGTCATCCTCCAAGGTGACTACTAGCACCGCTATGCTAGGCAGCACACTCAATAATTGGGCGTTGTTTTTCGATCCCAACCGTTTTTCCAATATAACATACGAAACAGGGGGAAGAAAATAATAGTGGTGATGAGTTGTCTTCTTATAAATATGATGATCATGGTGAGAGTCAAATCAAGAGTGATTCAGAGTTTGAGGATGATGTAATGCATGGTGCATTATCTAGAAATGCAAGTATTTTCCCTAATGAATTAGAAGAAAAGGTTAAGTTAGAAAAAGGTATGGTGTTTGTTGATATTAATGCATTTAGGACTATCCTTGGAGAGTTTGTGATTCAAGAGGGTTTTCAAATTATGAGGTTAAGGAATGAAAAAACAAGAGTGACACCCCATTGTGCCTCAAAAGACTGTCCTTGGAGAATCCATGCTTCTCCTTTGGCAGATGGTGTCACGGTCCAAATAAAGACATATGTTTCTACACATATATATGTTATGTCTGACTCAACAAAGGAGGTCAGTGCAATATGGATTGCTTCAAAAATAGAAAATTTGTTAAAGGAAAATCCAAGAACAAAGGCTAGAGGAATTAGAAATGAATTTAGAAAATTTGGAGTGAACCCTCATATATGCTGATTTATAGGGCAAAGAAGAAGGCCATGGAGGTGATGGAGGTTAGTCATGCCGAGTCATTCAAAAAATTGTCATAATATTCAAAAATGGTGTCATTAAAAATGAGGGGAGTGTGGTAACATTACAGTGTGATGTAGATACAGATAAGATCATATCTTCTACTCCAATTTTCAAAAGATTTTTCTTGAGATTGCCTGCACTACGAGATGAATTTGTAGAGGGGTGTAGCCCATTTATAGGTTTTGATGGGTGTCATTTGAAAGGGCCATTAGGAGAGGTGTTGCTTGTTGTATTAGGGTTAGATTGGAATAATGATTTATTCCCTATTGCTGTTGTTGTTGCTGAGTCAAAGTGCAAGGAGTCGTGGATGTTCTTTTCTGAAAACCAATCAAGAATGTTGGGAGGAATTACTTATGACAGACCATGGACTTTTATGAGTGACACAGACAGAAGGTAAACACTCTAACTTTTTCTATATATATACTGTTATGCATGACTTTGATTATGGATGTTTATGTAATGCATGTATATTGTTAGGTATGTACTTGTTATAAATGTATACTATAAGGGTGTATTTGTTATAAAATACATATTACAAGGATGCGGTTGTTAGACGAATTTTCTGTGACTATGTGACAGTCATTGTTTCTGCTAGATGCATTTTCTATGACTTTGCGACTAAAAATGATTGAGGTTTTGTATTTACTTGTATGTTAGGAATTGGTGGAGACTATAAATAAGATTGTACGTCATGCTATCAACAGGAGATGTCCTAGGCATATTTGTGCCAATTCTCGAAATCAATTCGCAGGTGCTGCCCTTAAGAGGTATTTTTGGCAAGTAGCCAGATCATACAATGCTGCAAGCTTCAACTTGTTAATGTACAAGATCAAGGAATTGAAGCCTTCATCCTATGATTGGCTGCTCAAAATCCCTTCTGAAATATGGTCTAGGCATGCCTTTGATCCTAGGGTAAAACATGATCATGTTACCAATAATATATCAGAATCATTTAATCATTGGGTAGGGGAACTAAGTAAACCTGTGTTGACTTTGGTTGATGGGTTAAGGGCGAAATTGATGAGTAGACTGCAATCTCAGTGGCTGGGGATTTTGAGTTTGAGGTGCATGATCAAAATGTTAACTACATTGTGAAGTTGAAGGGTAAAACATGTAATTGCATGGTTTGGAATATTCCCGAAATTCCTTGTAAGCATGCTGGACTGCATACAATCAGTGGTGATAAATATATCTATAAGAATATCTTGGTGCACATAATAGGAGAGGAAAGAGAACTGAACGGCTTCTATTCAAAGGAATAAACAGCCAGATGAGGATTCATGAATCTGATCAAGTGCCTTGATTTTCTGGGACGAACTGTAACAACAGGAAGAATAGATACTGCATTGTAGATAATTTACCCATCTGAAACTACCATAATGAAGGAAATTTCGGACATAATCAATTAATGACTTACATGGGAATAAAATTAATTCATCTTACAGACATTACAAGCATCCATAGCAACCTTAAGGCTTGTCTGACAGCTTAGTATTAAGCAACTCTAAGTCTGTTTTGCATTTTTCTCTCAGCTCAGCTAGTGGTAGTAGACTAGCTTCCTGCAATAGGCAACAAATAGTTCATTAACACCCACTGTTAGATTATGATGGCTTTCAAATCTTCTTGTATATCATTCACTTGATTGCTGTAAGTTAATATTCAAGATTCCAGGCTTCATTGCAGAATATGGGTTTCTAAGTTACAACTGTCAGCATTGACAATGGTAGATAAAGTTTTAGGAGTTGACGTGCCAATAAAATTTGAACTCATCTAATGGTTGGCTGGAGAACTTCATGAAGGATGAGATCAGATTAGTCTACTTTGATTTGTCTTAAAAACATTCTCGGATAGTTGGATTCAGATTTTATAAATCGTACTTTGGCTAAATGAAACCATAAATTCAGGAACGAAATTAGGAGTTGACTACTTGTTTGACCAAAGCAACCACACCCTGCCTCCATAAATTCGGGAAAGAACTTAGAAGTTGCGGCCTCCTTGATTCCCTCCTTTTCCCTGTTTCTACTTAAGCTACTTTTAGTGACAATTTAAGAGGCACAAGTTGTTAAGATTGCCAAAACCCAGGTTCAATGAAGTTTGATGTTCAATAGGCATGTTGAAGAGACACTCTTTCTTTATGCATTCATTCTTAACCAGAGACAAAGCTGTTATAGTCTTTTGTTCCTAGGGAACCATAGTATCATCATGTCTTAGTCTGTTCACAATGTTCTACGGGCAACACGAGACATATTTCTGGCAAAAATGAGAATTTTTTAGAGATGCGTAGAACACAATAGAGCAATCCGCAACGAGAAGCATGCAACAAATCCTCATCAATCATGACTATTTCAAAAAGGAAATAAGATTTAACAAACAAACTTTAATCACATGGTTGTATGCACTAAAAATAGCACCTTATGACATAATCAATGATCAAAAGATGGACAATATTATTTACTATCACCTTGAAATGAACAATGCCTGCAGTTCTTATAGTTGCAGCATGCTTGAATGTATGAATCAAATTTAACTTGATGAAATTAGCTCGAATAACTAATGAAATAAGTAAACGAAATAAGGTAACTTACAAGCTTATTACCCTCCTCTTCCCATATGTCTGCCATGTGCTGAAAGAGGGATCTCCACTGGTATGTCAGATGTGATTCCAACTTAGAAACTCTACTGGAGCTTTCTGTGCCATGTTTATCTGTTACCATATTCCTGCAACTTCTTTCAGCCAATATGATTGCTTCTTTCTGGCTCTTTTTGATTGCTAAAGAAGTGCAAATTAATAGATATGTTAACAGAATAATTAGATTGAACGGTTAAACAATTTGCGGAACCATTGTTATCAGCTGATATGCTTGCTTCTTGCTGACACTTTTCATTGCTTAAAAGTTCTAAATAATAAAGTGAAGATTTTAATGCTAGTCATTGTTGACTAGTAACTAATAAAAAGTGCAAACAACTGACCTGACATTCGAGCCTTGATATCCTGCTGATGAAGATCCAACCATATATATGCAGCTGATTGTCAAAACAAAATGAACAGTCTCATCATAGCTACTCAAGAAAACCAAAAGCTACACAGCAACCATCAGAAAGCAAAATGAAAGGTGTGATACCTTTTGTGCAAAAAGAACAAGGACAAGCTCTGATTGAATCCGGTCCTCCATTCATATGAGCACATTCGTCCACCTTCTTCAGTTTGGCAGCTCTATCTACTCCAAATACTCTAGATTCTTGTGAGTCAGGAAGAATTGTGCAGTCAATAGAGCCAGACTGGCTCAAGACAAAATTATCAGCATTCTGATCATCCAAGTCATTGTTATAGGAACTAACGTCAGTTTGCGTGCCTTCCGGACTTGCATTCACTTCATCAGCATTACAATCTTTGCCATCATGAGGACAATCACCACCAGTTTCACTCACTGTCCTTGAAGTGTCAGCATGCAAACTGTCACCTAACTCATCATTAGCTTCAACGTTAATACATTGAACAGCATCGCCACTTCCAGGATCTAACAAATTGGGCTCATTTTCTTCATCAGATACTTTTGAACTGCCCAGCTCAAATTCACCACCACCTATTTTCGTAAGGTTGACTGAATATTTATCAACCGAATGTTCAAGACTGGGGAACTTATTTTCATTGACAACTTCAGCCATTTCCAAGATCATATTCTCCTGCAAACAATCTAACTGCCCACAGCCATCAGCTTCGGTGGAGATAGAATTCACAGTTCTTCTCCCCCCAAGGTCCATAAAATTAGCATCCACAGAATCCTGACCAGCTATTTTATCCACCCTCCGCAAATCATCATCCTCGGGATGATCAATCTCGACTCTATTATCTACCAAGTCATTATCAACTACGTCCAATTCATCAACACTTCGAGAAACAACACACCCTCCACTAATATCCAAAATCTTGATATCCTTATCTCCACCATGAACTTTCAAGTTACCCGTTGCAACATTCTTCCCCTTTAAACAGTGACTATCGATACAATCAGTATCGACATCAACTGAGCTCCTTGAAACATTGGGGTCCCTATTTTCATTGGGTATTTTTGAAATACCACGTATAATATTCCCTTTCAAGGAATTAATCTCAGTGCACGGGCGTGGTGCGGCACGAATGCGCTTGACTAAATCTCTATCATTGCAATCAAAACTAGTGATTCCATTTTTCTCTCTCCCAGAAACCCCCCTTTTACCAATCCGGTTCGTGAGATCACCTAAAACGGATCTCGATGTACCAGAAGCATTCTCTTCAGCCATCATTAAAATTCACAATCTAAGCTTATAACCCATTCTTCACCACTTCAACACTTAATTCCAGAAACCCACATCACAGATCTCCCGAGCCTCAACAAATCGTCAGCACCCTGATTCACAAACATAGAGAAACACGAAGATCCTAAGTCATTATAATTACAAAAATTGGACGAAAAATAAAAGCACCTAAGACTACCAAATCCACCTGATACTCTTTTTTATAAGATTTACGCCAAAAACAGCGTAGATTAAAACAGAAACTGAAACTGGGAACAGGTAAAGAACAGGGCATTGATAATATCTGACTGACCTTGTGGAAGACAGATGACACTTGGAGAATTTTTGGGAGAAGGGCTGCTGTTCCTGCTGCAGAGATATTGAGAATGCAATATTTGTTGAGACGCTCGAATCGTGATGCGTGTGAAGAGTGAAACGAGTGTTGAAGAAGAGAGGAAGAGGAGCGGGAAATTGAGTTTAGAAAGGTGAGGGAGTGGGCGGGGGGGGGCATTTGACCCGCCTTACCCTTTTGAAATGTGAAATTTGGGGCGCGCCCAAATGCTACATTGCGCCACCAGGAGCACAAGCTCAAAACTCGGTCACTTTTAAGTCGTTTAATTATGCGATAGTTTTACGTCTTCTGTTCTCACGAGATTTAGGGAGTGTTTTCAAAAATATTTTATTATGTTTATTTTCGTTTTTGGCCCATCTTTGCATTTGCATTGTTTTCATTTTTGGCCCATTTGAAAGATGGGCTAAAATATTTATATGTTTGGGTCAATTTATTTTGTAGTTTTCAAACTTGTTTTTAATTGTTTTAGTTAAGTTTGTGTTTTCTATAGCCCAATAAAAAATAACTGCTATGAGATACCCTTTTTTAATTTTGGTATTTCTCTTTGCAAAAGAACGACATCTCTCACCTTCTGTTTTCGCCGCCACCGTCGCTGTTCCGATGACCCACCGGCCGAGATGTACATCTATCAACTCCCCTCATCAAGGCAAATATTCAAGTACGTTTGGATTCAATTTTTATCCACCTTTTCAATGTGTCGTATGTTGCACCACCTTCTCGATCCAAGAATCGATTTGTCGTCGTTTTAATGCCTTACGTTGCCGAACCACCACCATTCGTCTGCCCATCCTCCATCGAGGCCAACGGACCCTCACCCACTGATTTTCGATAATTGTACGGCGAGATCGAGGTTCTTCACCAAAGCCCCGATCGCATTTCACCACCACGGTTCTTCATCGTTGATGGTCATTTCACAAAGGTTGGCCGATTTTCTATGAATCTTTGAGTGGATTCGATTTTAATTTTTCTTTTTGGTGATTTATTGAAATGGCTTGAATTCAATTATTGAATGCAACTGTTTCACCAACATTATTGTTGCGATCGAGTATGTGCGCTTTCTGTTCATTTCTTACTTTTCACCTATATTTTGTCAACTTTTGTTTTGTATATTTTTACGATATCGTCATATGTTATGAGTACAACAGTGCTCGTTTAGTATACATTTATGATAGATTCGATACTTTTGAAATCTTTCACTATTTCGCCCGTGAAACAATAATGTGGAGAGTGTACTCCTTCCTCTATATATTTCTGTAACTTTAGCTGAATTTTGCACTTTCATTCTTTCTTCTCATTCGCGAACATTGTACGAGTAGTTAATTTGTTTATTTTGCTGGGAGTAAAGCATTGCGTCACAGTTGTTTACACGCTTATTTCATTGGAGATTTTCATTGTTGGTGAAATTTTGCCATCCATCTAATATTGTCCTTTATTACTTTTTGTGATTAAGGTATGTATATGAATGTTGCTCGTTTAAAGAAAAATGCACATGTAACAGAATTCACTATCATGTAGTGCTAAGTGCATGGCTGATTGTCTCTTAATCTGAAA
Organism: Sesamum indicum; assembly: GCF_026168435.1. Taxonomy (NCBI): domain Eukaryota; kingdom Viridiplantae; phylum Streptophyta; class Magnoliopsida; order Lamiales; family Pedaliaceae; genus Sesamum; species Sesamum indicum. The sequence continues at coordinate 9,260,485 of NC_142665.1, read as the reverse complement.
ACCAATTCTAAGATGGTATCTGGATTCTAGATTCACATTGTTCTGGATATATTTTACAAACTTGTATAGCATGCCTTACTATTTGATGTTCCATTGGGAGGATTATATTCTGCAGCATGAATTTTATGTTATCTCCAAAATAAATCCAAACATACCATACCTATTTTATATTATCTCCAAAAATAAATCCAAACATACACACTAATCACCCCAACAAGTTAAAAACAAAACCAAACATAGTGTTTAAGTTTAGAGAAGTAATTTTTGTAAAAATTAAAAGTTGCAACATAATTAAAAATGAGTAGTGTTTGTAAAAAAGTAAAAAAAATAAACTTAATTAATTAATAACTATTTTGTCCATATATATGTTAAAAAATACTATTTTTTTCTTATTATTTCACTAGTTCATTTTCAATAAGAATTATTTTTTCTATTAATGTATTTCATATTATTTTTTTAAAAAATGTCAAAAATATGTCTTTAATTTAATTAATAATACTCTCACTAAGTAATATTATTGAGTTATGCACAATAATTAAACTTGCATGGGTTGTCCAAAAAAATTATTTTATTAATTATTCAAATAATAATATGTGAATGAAATAATATAATTAGATGATGTAGTAAATAAAATATAAAAATTTTAAAATATTAAATATGTGAAAGTGTAAATTCAATTATTGTTAATTATTCGAATTATATGAAAACTCCAATATCAACTTTCATATACAATTTTAAAAATAAATTAAAAATAATAAAGTTGGATTAAGATTATTATAATGAGGCTAAAGTAATTAAAATTAAATTTAATTTATTTACACAAAAAATGAAAAAAAAAAAAAAAAGCAGCTAAGATCTCTCCCAAATGTGCTTCTAGCTTATGGCCTAAAGGCGCTTTTTATTAATCATTTCAAAAGCAGAAGTTAACATTTCAAACACTTCAAAAGTATTTTTTTAAAGCCAGAAGTTAAAAAATATTTTTTTTAAAGTGCTCCCAAACACTCCCTTAATATAATTATGGATAGACTTCTTTTGATTTATAAAACTATGTTCACTACTCCTAATATTCTTTCATATTAATAAATATATTTTTTCGTGAGCTAAAATTAATTTAGATTTATTGATATTAGCAAAAAATAGAATAAAAATTAATATTTATTCAAAATTGACTTATTCTAAGTCAAAAAATATTTTTTGATCGAACTACCCTTATAACGGTGAAGATATACCTCCTCACATGCATAGCGTGTGTTTGGTCAGAAAATATTATTGATATGCAATAAATTAGTAATAACTCAACCAGAGTAAATGAATTTTTATTCGAATTTTTTATTGATATCAACAAATTCTGTGAATTTTGGCAAATAGAAAAATCTATTTGTTAGATGAAAACAAATGTCAAAAGTATTAAATATAATTTCTCAAATCACTATAGATTTACGTATAATACACCAAACCTTAAAGGAGAACGATGTAATTGTTCCTTTAATTTATATGAGTATAAATGTATTTTTTGAAAAAAAAATACAAACAATCCTATGTGATGTGTAAATTACCTTCTATAAATATATATATATATAAATTACCTCTCTATTTTTTTAAATAAAATAATTTACTCCTTTTGATTGAATAGTGTATTGCATGTGCTCTATGTGTGATTTTAACTTATTTTTAAAAGTAAAATAGTATTTTATATTTAAATATAATATTATATATATAAAAAAATATATAATATTTATAAAATGCATGTTTTAATTAAAAAAATAAAAGTTAAAACCCAATCCATCCCCCCCCCCCCGCCCACCTCGCCTTCCCGTAGCCCATTTCCCCCATCGCCCCTCCTCCCTTGCCCTGCCCCTTACCCCTGTTGCCCTCCAAACTTTTATATTGCTAGAGCACATTGTGCCCTAAAATTTAATATTTGATAAGTAAAGGCCGTCGAAAAATATTATGTGCTTAACACGTGTCGTATCTAGTGCATGTTTTTATCATTTTCTCTCTTACCAGTCATCTATTTTTCACAAATGAGAATTAATTCAGCTAATCAAATCATGCTTTGCAGTCAAGGATTCAAGCCAATCAGATGACGATAAGTGGAGCAATTGCATGTTGCTCCAACCAAATCAAGATAAATAATTTTGATATGTATCTTTTTAAAATACAAAGATTAAGGAGATAATGCTTTAACCAATATTTATTGTATTTATCTCTTTGATTATATTATAAAGAGATAATATAAAAAATGTTCAATTACATCATAATTCTATCTTTTTTGACACCAATACAAAGAGATCTTTGAAACTCATGCAAGACAAACACACATAGAGAACGAAAAACGAAGTAAGAGAAGAAGGCCAAAAGAATTCCTTCTACAAAGTTTCTCGAGTTAAAGAACAATTAAAGATGTTTAAGATAGAGATTGAGTTGTTCATTGAGGTTGTGCTTCAAATTATAGCATTTAATTCAGGATTACATGCAGTAAACCTCTTGAATTAATGTTAAATATTCAAATAAATTTTCAAGAAAAACCAAGTGGCAAATCAATTTTCGAATCTTCAAATCAAAATTAAGACGATAACGTTTAATTCAGGATTACAAGTAGGAGCACTTGAATTAATGTTATAGCAATTCAAATTCAAGTCAAAATGGGATCTGCATGAAGATTTTGCCTTTGACCTAGTCTTATCCACAAATAATATTTTAAAGAGAAGAATCAGAGGGTTGAATAGAAATTTTATGCAATTCTTTTTAATCGGAGAAAATGCAATTTATCTTCCTGTTATATGAAAAATGAGAAAAAAATCCCTAAAAAATAAAATTAAAAATTACCCCATGTATTTTGAAAAATGAAGCAAATTACCCTCTATTTAAATCATTGATAGGGGGTAATTTGCTTTATTTTTTAAAATACATGGGAATAATTTGCTAAAAAAAATTCACAGGAGGGTACAGGGGGCTAAATTCTATTTAACTCCTTTTCAATCTCTATGTTTTATTTGTTATACTTTTTTTATTTTAGTTTATAGGCACAATAAGATTTGGATTCATAAATTTTGTCGCGCCTAGTGGGACTGTCACTACCTCTCATCTCTTTTCTTAATCAAAATCTGAATTACTTAAATGGGTACTCAAGGAAAAACTTTAAAGATGGTGAATTCCAAACTCACCACCTTGAAATCTTCAAGCTCCAATACCAAGAGTGTTGGTGTAGTATGTCAAAACTTAAAGAATCTTCTGAAATGACTCACTTTGGTGAGCCTATCTAGAAGGACTCAATCCTACCTAACAACGCAAGTGAAGATGATCAAAACAAATCTCCTCTATTCTCCCCCCATTCTATGCCTAGCTCGCTACAAATGTGGCTCCACTCATGGTGACGAATGCTACAACAATAGAAGAGCAAATTGCCAGTCTGACTAAAGTTATTGATGGATTTACAAAGCATATCCAAGAGCAAGATGCTCAAATTGCTAGCTTTAACCAACAAGGCAGATAATGTTGACATGAGTCATGCCATTGAAAAACAAATTGAGGCTCACGATAAAGTAGAGGCATCCATAAGGCACTAAAAAAAATGCAGGATTTGTAACGGTTTTTTGGGACGACCCTACGCCCGTTCCAATTGGATTGACCTTCTTAGCAACTTTGAAATAAAAAACATTTGTTGACGTCACATATTTTGCCAGAAGAATTTTGTACGTTTGGAACGGCAAAATAGTTACAAAGGCCGTCCCTAAACAGTCGTATTCGTAAATTCATTACAAAAACTTGATCGTTACAATTTGGAATGGCCTTTGAAATTGCTATAAAAATTTGGAACGCTTTTCTTCTTGTGAAAGCTCACCGTTCCAAAATATGGTCAAAAAGTAGTTCCAAATATATAATTCATCATAGCAATTACAAATACCTGTATAAATTTTTTACCGCTACAAATTTATTATGGTTTTTGGAATGGGAGTGTTGGTGTTGTAACGGCTATCAGAAAAAACAAAACATTCATTCAAAGAATCTAATATAAATCCGTTACAAAATGTAATACACTTGAAAGATCCACTAGCCATTCCAATCATCTAATATTTTGTGAAATATTTAAGCTCAAAATATTTTATGAATAAGTTTTTATTTTTTCTTAAAAATAAAAACTAATATTTAGAAGTGCAAAAATTTTAAAAATATGTTACAAGGGTTGTTCCAAATTTTACAATATTTGGCAAATCTATTTTGGTGCTGGCTCAAATGTGGAGGGAAATGAAATTTTGGGAACGACCATTATATAAAGCCGTTCCAAAAGCTGGTCCAATATATTCGTTTGGCAAAAAATTCTAAAAAAAATAGGAGAAATCAAATTTTCAAATGGTCGTTCCAGGGTTAGTGCCAAAAGCCATTCCAATATGTTAATATTTAAAGCCGTGTAAAAAATCATTACAATATGTATTTAAATTTCAAAATTATGTTTTCAAGTACGATAACTTAAAATTCATGCACCGAATTCATGCCAAACTTAAATACATATAAGACTGTGTCCATTTGATCACATTTGTTGCCGGTCTGATTTAGAATCGCATGGCCTGATTCAATGATGCACCGAATTAAAAGACTACTCTTATGTTCTGGATATAACATCTCGACATCCGTATACTCAATTAGCCAAAACTTCTTTGTATGTATTCTTTGTCAGTTTGATTATATCTAACGATTTAATTAAGCCATACAGTACAATAATGTAAGATTATAATTACATTAGTGTAATACTAACAATTATAAAAATACAAATTTATTTCTTATTGTGAACATATATCAATTTTAGCTTCAAATATTTTATATACTTCAATTGTATTATTCCACACAATGGATACCTTTCTTCAACATTAAATTATTCAGTATGGATCTTTATTAATTTTTATACATTTTTTAAACAAAAAATTATTTATTTGCAATTTTTTTTGGAAAAGCTTTATTAACGACTAATCAATACGATGTTGTTTTGATTTACGAAAAGAAATATATAGAAATATTGGACTCCTTTTGAAATGGCTTTATATACACAATAACTTGTTTTGAAACGGTCTTTGGGCAACTAATATGAAAAGTACACTTAGTAGAATTTTTTTCATTTTCAATTCATCTTCTCCAATCCTCTCCCCCCCCCCCCCCTAAATGCCTCTTTCTGATCACCCACCACTCGTCACTGTCACCATCAAATTCGTCTCTCTCTCTCTCTCACCATCTTCTATCCTTAATTCTACTCTCTCTCTCAAGCTCCATCTCCTCGCCACCACCACCTTCTCCAATATCACCACCATCTCCCGCCACCACCACAATCGCTGCCCCTACCAGCACTAGGTAAGTTTTACTTTTATTTTTGTTCTAATATTTTATTAATTCTGTTTATTTTTATTGAGGATGATGATGAGGAGGAGGAGGATACAATTTATTGGGTATTTTTGTTGGAGAAATTAGTTGGATTAATTGTTAATTGTTAATATGAATATTGTTTAGTATTAATTATTTTTATAATTTATAAAAACTATTTTTCATTATTTTTTAAAAATAATAATTTCTAAAAATATCTATTTTTTGAAAATAATTCTAAAAGTTTATATTTTATGAAAAATTGTTGAAAAGAATTTCTGAAAATTTTTGAAATTTAGTTTTCTAAATTTTTCAAAATTTTTCTGTAATTTATGAAATTTTTTAAAATTATTTTAAGATTAAAGAGGTGTTCTTGATACACTAATTATAGAGAGTTGATTCTGGAGGGCTAAGCAATACTAGTTTCCAAATTCATTTAAACAATGGATAAGTCTTCAAAGTATATGCATGTTCAGACTTGATGGCATGCATGGTAGCTTTAAAGGATTTCAAGCAGATGTCCCATCTTAAAAGTCGAATATGAGACAACATTAACAAGTCGGTTGTAAAAAGTGGTTTGAAAAAAATGCATCCATTGGATGGATGTGGTGCCTAGCACGGTCGAAGCCAATTGTAGCCTTGGAGATAAACGACAAGGCTAGGGCAAGAGACTTTGAGCCCGAGGTACAAGATCCACTAAAATTGTTAGACAACAACCATCTGCAGGCAATGATTGTGAAGGAAATACACGGTTGGACCGTTTAGCTCCAGCAGAAAATAAAGTAACCCACAAAACCAAGTCAGTATTGTAGATTGTTCATACTCAAAAGTTTCTGAGTGACATGGGTAATTGGTATAATGGTCAAGTAGGAGATTGTTGAAATAGGTAATCACAAGCCAATTGGATTGGTTGTTTGTCATTCGCCAATCTTTATCAAATAATATTAAATTGATGAATATGGTAAGAGTTCATCAAATTGGTGGTGTGTTTCGTTATTCTTACGATTGATATTGGACGGTGTTCCAATGTCACAATGAAATGCCACAGATCGAAAGGTTAAACCCGTGGAGTTGAGTTGCGCATGGATTTGCAGCCATGAAACCAACTCTAGGATCGGTCTAAAACATTCCAAGTCGAGGACCTCGAGATAGGGCATCGAGAGTCCTATAGAGACTTGCACTAAGTATTGCAACCGTATTTCGTCGGCAAGAGACGTAGGTCGTCTATGTAGTTTTGGTAGGTTAGTTGGCAAGGTAGTCGACTGACTGAACTGATTCGTGTGAATTATCATATGGAAGCCTCTTAAGGTTTGGACGATATAACTGGGATTCCTAGTTTCAGTGGTACGAGATTAGTCCTTGGACTTCAAGAATCATGGCAGTCGTGTGTATGCCAAGACTGTATCTTGCATCTGGCTAGTGGTGACTATGATGCAAGACATGGTCCTCATAAGCTTTGTCCAATGCAGTCAGAGTATGTGACGAGGACGGTGGATTCCAAGATAGAATATGTCCCCTGTCAGTATATGATCTCCTATGTACTTTGAGATGGTTTACACTCTTCAAGTCTACGGCCATAGCGATTGATCAAGTTGGAAGGGATTTCCTACGACAGTCAGTAGAGTAAACGCATCTCGAGTTTCAAACATAATTGTCTAGTTAAGGATGGGAACTGACGCTAAATTCTATGCCCTAGACTAAGATCGGGAGACGGTTAACAGTAGGACCGTACTCGTATCGACTCGGAGCCTAAATGTTCACGTCATATTTTACCTAGTCTCTACTGTCATGGACTGTTGCTAGACGGCCATCCATGGTAACGGACCCATAACAAGAAAATTAATTAAATTGGATATAATTAATTTTGATGGTCAAGCCACGCACGCCCAAATCTAGATGATGGTGAACCTAAAAAGTCACACCCTGCCACTATAAAGGATGGAATTAATTCCAAAAGAGTCGGATTAAATTAATTTTTGGAGAGAATAAATGATTAGATCATTTATTTAGACCAATCCATTGGACGAATGACTTGAAATTTAATTAATTAGATTAACTAGAATTTCAAGTTAGCCATAAAAATTAATTGGATAAATCTTATTGAATTTGGTCTGATTTATAAATTGAATTTATAAAAGAGAGATACTAGAAGACTTGGATCCTTTAATTGAATTGAAGGATATTTTAATGTTGGACTTATAATTAAACTAGATTTGATTTGAAACCCATTAGACATGGACTTGATTTAAATTTAATTAAACAAGCCCGGTACATTAAAATGTGAGCCCAAGGCCTTGGTTAGACCTTGATTAGGTTAAGGAGGAGCCAAAACTCCTTGGGTGTGGTGTGGTTGAATTGGTGCCCTAGGGTGCACCAAAATTAGCCACAAGGTGAGTTAGGAGTGTTAGTTGTAGGAACTTGTTAGATTCAGACTCCTTGATGTCTTACGACTAGATCACATATAAAACACCTTAAAACCCTCATAGCCGACCAGCGTGCAACCTATGTGAAAAGTGTGTTGCACTTTTATTTGATCGAGTTGAAAATGATTGCATGAAAAATATATTACACTTATCAATGTAATTTAAAATTTATGCCGAGTCTCGAGAAAATAACACATCACGTGACAAGTGGAATAATACCCGAAAAATGATTGATCTGATATGAATGAAACAAAAAATACCACTAGGTCACATATAAAACACCTTAAAACCCTCATAGCCGACCAACGTGCAACCTATGTGAAAAGTGTGTTACACTTTGATTTGATCAAGTTGAAGATGATCTCATGAAAAATATATTACACTTATCAATGTAATTTAGATTTATGCCAGAGTATGGAGAAAATAACACATCACGTGACAAGTGCAATAATACCCAAAAACGATTGATCTGATAATAATGAAACAGAAAATGCCAACTCCAGATGATGCCTCAGCAATAGCCCAAATTACCAGCTCTTACAAGAATAATTCCTACATCACACAAAGGGGTCCCAAAACTCCTGAATTTACAAATATCTACCTTCATTCAACAACCCCATAACTAAAACTAGTAACACAAACTCACCAAACATATTTCAAATGCTGAAGGATCTTGGTGGAGCTCTGTAGTTGTCGTACGCAGTTCGAGCCGAATCGCATTTCTGCTTAATGTCTTCGCACATTTTCACTGAAGATTCGGAGAATTTAGTCAGCCTGTCAAGAACCCTCGTCAGGCTCGCTTGTATGCAGCTTATGTTTGAAGGTCTGTCCTCGTTTTCTGCCTTGTCTTCACCGTCTGCTTCGTTATTCTGCAAATTGACAGTTGTTTCTGTTTTGCGGGACTCTTCTGCTTGGTGTCTAATCGAGTTCCTCAGGTCGGACAGAAAAGCTTTGATAGCGTCGCTGACTTCTTGAGACGGCAGTGACTTGATCCCGGCTGACCAGTCCCGACAGAGGACAAATATGGGCGGGGCCAGATATCGGCGTGGGGAGAATGCCCGTCTGCCTTTGTACCGCTCCCGTGGTTGCAGGATGCAATTTTGCAGCCAGCTATTGAGAGCTTCGACGTAAGATGTATAGCTGTTGATCCAGTCGGTGAAACTTAGGCCAAAATACTCGACCTCGTCCTGGAGCTGATTTATGATCTGCCTTTGTGTTTCTCCTGGCGGGGCCTCCGAAGAGCTTTTTGCATGATAGGCTAACGAGATGGTGATGTACTGGGAATGATGGCATTCAAGCATGGCTTTCCACATCCTAGTTAGTCTGCATATAATTCAATGTTGTAAGATTTAAATACAAAGTTACACGCAGGAATAGAGTTTGATGATAAATGGCACAAAAAGAAACTGAGGTAGCGATCATAGTATGAAAAAGTAGTATTCTTTCGGGCTTTAGAAATGAGAAATCTATCTCACCCCTGAATAAGTTCGAGCAGCTGTGGGAGCAACTCTTCATCTCGCATTTTCTCAAGCCGCTTTGATATTGAATCGACAGCATGAAGCGCCACTCTAATTCGGGAATGTAGATTTTTTACGGATGCCCGGGTTTTGTCAATTACTTGAGGACTAAGATCCTTTGCAAATTGGCGACGGAGCTGGTCACACTTACGATCATATTCCTTCTGTATAGACTCACTGGCCTACAAACACGATAAAATACTGAAATCAGAAAATGAAGGAAAAGAAGAAAAATAGCCAAAACAGATCAGGAAAGCCATCGAACATCGTGGATGCTAAATTCTAAGAATAGCGCAAACTGAGGAGAGCAATTTGTAATGATGGTTTACTTATGTTAGCACCCTTGGACAAACACCAAAAAGCTTACTCTAGTGACTGTTCACAATCACTGTTATTCTTGCAACTGAACCAGTCAATCCCAAATCAATCAGCAACAATCAGGTATAGATACTTTAACTTTTATCTGTATCCATTCCGGATATTCACATACCCAGCAACTTCAAGGTTATGATACTCCCAGATGCAGTAAGATTGATCAGAGTTCTGGGCAGAGATGCCGTCTTCTGAACTATACTGTAATTAATCCTTGGCAAGATGATCATATTTCTTCCACATTGATATCATAATATGTTAAATCGTTAAGGATATAATCTTACCACCAGCCTCCATTCCATCCTTTAAGCTGAATCGAATTCTCATAATCATGCTTTACATAATATCTTGTAATGGAATACAAAACTTTAATTTTACCTTCTAGCAAAAAGTTAACCATTTGATATTTCTTGTTTTTCTGGGGATCAGGAAGTGTAGAAATCATTTGTCGATATGCACATACTAGATGAATATTCAACCCCTCTTTTATACAATAAACAGGATATTATAAACTTGAAGAACGATTGTATAACAGATGCATACAGCATCCATATATTTCCATTTCATAAAGTGAATCAAGATTCATTTCTTTTAACGAACTTATTGGCAAATACCTCATAGAACTTAAGTGCTCACAATGAGCAAGGCAGAAATCCAATTTGGACCTCACCAATCAATGAATGATAGAAACAAAAACAAAAGAATCTTCATCACAACATGTAAAAAGTAAGTACCTTCACTTCATCATATAGCTTTCTCTCCCACGCATACATTCTCTCAAGTGTGGAAGAATGGCTTCCGGAAATCATGCAAAATTCTTCAATAAAATCGCTTCCACTATCATCATTATCATCCTTATTTGCAAGAGGATTCCTAGATGAGGAAGACCTTGATGATGTTGTCCTTTTCCAAGTAATAACCTTGGTGACAAGTTGATCTGATATTGTACATATGATAAGAGTGAGTTTCTTTTTTTTTTTGTTTCGAGATGAGATAAGAGTGAGATTCTGAAAGCAGACATTTTTTATCATGATAAATTTCAGGCCTCACCTGATTAATTATGAATATAACAGTTGCAACAAAACTGAATGTCCATTTCTAACAGTATTTGGTGTTCCTCTAGTTTAAATTTTGCTCGAATTACTTTGTGATTCTGGTCAACTCCCCAATATTTTACAGAGCAAACATATGCAGAACATGCAGAATTTATAATGTTGATCAACACCAAGAAGCAATTATGTTACCAAAGGTATAAATGAAACCGATCAGGTGTACAAACTGGCACATACCATCGGATACATTTGCACTTCTACATTGGCAACAAGCTGCTCCAAACGAGGTCAAATAAATGGAGGCTGATGATGCACCTACAAGCATAAAACTGCATCAGGAACCTGGACTAGAATAAGGAGAAATCAAAATTCAAGGAGACCCAAAAATGATAACAAGAAAATGAATTCTGCATGCAGCAGAAGAAACTGAGTCCAAGTTCTTCATTTCAAACTTGCATGGAGCATTTGCGTTTGTCGGCAAGATATTATTACCTCTGGCCTCAGCAAACCCGACATGGATTTTGCTGGATTCGAGCATTCTTGAAACTTCCTTCCCTGATTCAGATGCTCTAAAGAAGCGATTATCAATTTCCTTTATGCTAGAGAGAAAATCCTTTGCCCTGTGTGTTATAAACTCAGAAGGATCCTCCCTTTGAGCAGATATATCCTTCTCTGCGGCAGATTTATGTTTCCTGGAATTAGATTGTCCAGCTGAAGCCTTTCCAGCCTTATTTGATCCATTCACTTGCTCTTCAGTGGCTATATCCTTTACTTCACCCTCAACTCTTTGCTGAGTGCTCCTCTCAGCTTTTTCAGCTCTAGCAGAATTTGCATTGTTCATCACCAATTTACCATTTCCATTTGTAGAAGTCTCCAGTTTGGGAGTCATACACTCTTCATCAGCCTCACCAGTTCCATTCACATCCAACTCTTTCTTCCCAAAAGTCTCATACATTCTTACATCATCAATGTTTAGATTCAAGTCATTCTGTCCAACAAACCTAAAGCTCTCGTCAGCAGGATCAAAGTAATCCCAAGAAGCCCCCGATTCAGGAGGTGGAGGTGGCGGTGGAGGCATTGAAAATTCACCTTCCTCCACATAAGCATTCCTCGGTGTTGGACTCAATTTAACTGTCAATGCAGTAGCCCCACTAGACCTCATATAGCTCACTCTAGCAGTAGATGGTGAAAGGGGGCTCCCATTTAGCACTGGCGAATCAGAAGCACCACCAATGTGAGACGGCGAGGGAGACGGATATGAAGAATGTGATGGAGTTTTATCAAGTTCAGTGGCCGAAGTAGACAAAGAGGTTTCAACCAAAACTTCAGCCTCGGCATATCTCCTAAGGGCAATGCCTATGTTTCTAAGAGACTGAACATATGAAACATGAGCAGCTGCGAGAGCATATCTCGAATCAATGGCCTGCTTGATGAATCTTTTCCTTTCTTTGCACAGCTTCAAAGCATTACTCCTCTCAACTTTTGAGTTTGCTATGCCCATCCTTTGGCACCCAATTTTTCACATAAACTACTTGACAAGAGTGGCCAACTAACTAAACCTTCATTAAATCAACCTCCTTTGAGTTTCTCAACGCTTCCTTAAGCATTCCCCTTTCTGGATAGCTCAGACAAGAAACGCACGCTCAAGAAATCAGTCCCATTTGAATTTTTCATACGAAAATAACCACATTCTTATAAAGACCCTCGTTATGAATTCTCTTAAAAACAAAAACAAACACAAAAATCTCTCAGATAAGAAAACCCAGATGACAAACAACAAGAAAACAGAATACGGGTAGAACTTCAGCGAATCAGTTCTCTTTATCTCTCTTTCTCCTTTTCACCCAGCCCTGCACCTGAAACAGGGGAAAATAGAGAAAATGAGTAGTTGCCTTCTCAAAAAATTCAGACAAAAAAAACAAAAAAAAAAAAAAACACTGTTCGGATGAAAAGAAAACGAAACCCCAGAAAAAAAAAATAAGGAAGAACAGAAGGACAAGAAACAAAAATGTATGTTTGCGGTTTTCTTTCTGGTAATCAATTGTAAACAGAGCACCTCTTCATGTCATTTCACGAAAGAGCCAAAAAGGGTGCAAAAACACGGAGATAACCGAGCAAATGAAGAAGCCGTAAATCTCAAAGCCCAGAAAAGAAGGGGAAAAAGAACACCTAGATTTGCGAAAATCAACTCATGCACCGGACTTCACTTCACCTCACCTTTCCGCAGGAAAACTCTTGCACAAGCTTTTCAGCACAGAGAGAGAGAGAGAGGTGAAGGGCAACGGCGAAATGGTGAGAAAAAGAGGAAGCGAGTAGTACAGTTTGAGGGAGAGGAAGAGCATGGGAATGCGTGCGGATGATTCTCTATATGCATTTTCAGTACTAATACTCTGTAATTAGGGGGGGGCGGGGAGTTGAATTATTACAAGACAAAACAGAGCAGTCAGCCATGTCACAAACTTTTTCTCTTTCCCCCTCTCAAAAGCACATACTTTTTCTTTTTTGAGGGGTCGATTGGAAATTATTATTATTATTTTTTACAAAAATGAGATGGGAATATTATTTTTTTTAAGAAAATTACAACAAAAGTGAAAATTTAATCCAAAATTATGAAAATGGATACTATGGAAATGGCAGATATAAAATAAAATAAAATATTTTATTTAGAAAATAATAAGTATATGTCCAACATTATGTTCGAGTTTAATACTTTAAGTCCTGAGATTTTGTTTAATTACACGTAAACTTCCAATAGTTTAAGAAACTACATCTGGCAGTCCTAAAATTTATTTTTATCTAATAAATAGATACTTTCATTAAATTACCTCTTTTACTGATACAACAAAAATATGGTAAAAATTTGTATTCACCCTCGATTGATTTATTGAAAAGGTAGACCTTCACTTATATAAGAATAGTTTGGTTATAAAAAAATTTATTTGACCTACAATAAGTTAATCGGTGATAAATATAAATTTTTATTCAGTTTTTTTTCTAATATCAATAAATTTAATGAAATTTAATTAACAAAATGGTCTATTATTAGACGGAACTAACCTTAGAGATAGTAAATATAATTTTTCAAACCACCGGAAGTCTACGTGTAACTACAAAAATATTATGGGATGACGGTATAATTATATCAATTGTTATTATTATTATATTATTGGTATTTAAAAATATATAATAGTAACGAAAAAGTTACTATAGAACTCAAAGTTGACCAACTTAATTTAATTAAATGTAATGTAAATATAATTATTTTTTTAGTAATATATTTCCATATTAAACAATATTTAATTAATAATATTACAATTTTTCAACTTTTTAAAATTTCAAATAATAGGGATTTATAGATAAGCTGTTTCCACTCAGTCTTTGTCTACTGCATTTATTACACACATGAAAACAAAATTAATAATAATGAAATTTTTCTCTATTTTTGGTGAATTAATAGTATTTTAATATATATTATACGGATAATTATTTTTTCCTAAAGAAATTTTTACATTTATGTTTATGCATTTATTCAACATATGAAAAAGAAAATTCAATATGATAGAAAGTCACTTAATATTTATATTTATATACGGCATTATTTAAAGGATAAATTACAACCACTGTACCCCCTGATCTTAATGACTGTCTAATAATTAGCTTAATTTATTAGATTTTCATCCATTTTTTGTGATGAACTAAATGCTCTTATTGATTAAAAATTATAATTTTATCTAGTTTTTAAAAATTTATAGTTCTTTTGGACTAAGTGGATAATATTTTTTATAATTTTTAAAAAATTTCCATCGATCCCATTTGAATTTTTAGAAGTTTTTAATTTTCTTTTGAAAAAATAAAAGAATATTGTGAGGGCAAAGTCGGCAATTTCATGCATCCATCCAAAAATTATATAATTTCATCAAACATTACGGGGCATTTGTAATTTTTCAAACAACGAAAAAAGATTCGCAATTATTGTTCAATTTACCCTTATTTAAATACATACATATATATATATAGTATTGTGATTTTCTTTTAAAATAATGAATATTGTAATTATCATGAATTAGAAGGAATGTATTTATGAAAGATATTATGAAATTTAAGAAAATACAATGTACAATATAGCCCTTATTCTTAATAAGGTATAATTGCATCTACACTTTCTAATCTATTGTCTATTTATATAAATTATTTATATCATTTAAAAATAAACATTATTTATATAAATCACCATTTTCTTTAAAAAAAATACATACACCAATTAAAAACGTCAATTTACACAAAATCACCCCTTTTTTTGTGAAAAATTATACTATACTCCAAAAAAATGTTGATGTCATACACAAATAATTATTATTTTTTTACTGCCAATGGTGAATCTTGTAATTATTTAAAAAGTAATATAGTTTATGTAAATATATTATAAATTTGGGTGTTAATTGTAATTATTCCTTTATTAATATGCATAGATGAAAGAACAAATAAATAATGTGATAGAGCAGAGAAACTACTGCTGCAGATTATGTCATAAGTTCTACGGGAAAATGTGCATATGACAAAAGTGCCCCTTGAAACACTCCCTATATAACGGCTCCTTTTGGTCCCACCATTTTTTATGAAGCTAACATTTAAATATAGTTAAAGCGGCCGACGTCGTTTTCGCGCATAATATTTTAAAAGGATAATTATACTCTCGTCTTATAAGATTTGTTATAATTATACATTAAATTTTTTATAATTTAAAAAATTATGTTGAATTATTCTAAATTTGCTTTATTTAATAAATAAATCACGTCGTTAGTCAAAATTCACTAAATCTGTTTATATTAACAAAAATAAAACTGAATAAAAATTTATATTTACCCTTAATTGACCTATCCGTGACTTATTATAGGTCACACAATTTCTTCCAACTAAACTACCCTTATAACAATTTTAAAATATACTTCCTCATATGTATTAATGCATGATGATGTATGAGTCTATTTTGATCATAAAAAGATTTATTTAACTTGCAATAAATCAGTAATAAGTCAATTGGGGAAACATAGATTTTTGTTTTTATATTTTTGTTAGTATTAATAAATTTGGTGAATTCTGACTAACGGGGGGATTTATTTATTAGATGAAAGTAAACCTTAGAGATGTTAGATGTAATTTTTCAAACCATAGAGGGCCTACGAGTAATTACACCAAATTTCAAAAGAGATAAGTGTAATTATCCCAATTTTAAAATATAAATTTAAATAAATATAAAAAAATTATTAGCAAATAAAATAAAATTATAGAATTCCAATTTTAGCGTATACGGTTTGTATACTCATAACTTTAATTTTATTTTGGATAAATAAATACGTTTCACATTATTTTAGTTAGTAAAAACTGTGACAACTAAATTAGTTATATTATGGATCTTACTTGTAAAAAATAAGCCGTCGTCACACATTGTCTCTGTACGCATATAATAAATAATTTTTACATTTTAAAATATATTTTAAATAAAAATAAAATATAAAAACCAATACATTAAATTAAAAAAAGAAAAAACGAAAGAAATAAAAGAAAATTAATTTATCAGTTAATGTAAAATTTAAAAAATGGAATAAATTAATTATCATATTAATTGAAGGACATTTTTGTGTTCATAAAAAATTGGTGTGATGGTGTTATGAACCGTCGTTTGTGAGTGTAGATTGATTTTATATATATATATATATATTAGTATAAAAGTATAAATAGATATAGACTAATATATATATATATATATATATATATTAATTTTAAAATTGTGGGTGGTGGAGGGGTGGTGGGGGGCACTGGTTTCCAGGGCGCACTTTTTCCTTGCATTTTCAGTGGCTGAGCTGCATGTCTTGTACTGTAGTAGCACTATAGCAACAGAATGCCCCATTCTGCATTTTCTTCTTAATTAACAAAAAGAGAAAAAGAAAACCAATAATAATAATATATGCATTCATCTGATGAGAGATTTAATGAATATCTGCATGTTCTTTTCAAAATTAAATATTCCTATAAAGTTTGTGTAAGATTGAATATTCAAGTATATCTCCCCGGCCAAAAGGAATATAGATATATATAGGTATACACTATTGGAGTCTAGAGATTCCAAGGCATCTAAGATTTACTTTTTTGCATGTCCGGATTGTGATATTATAATGTAGCCTTGGAAGATTAATATTTTGAAACTACTTATTGTTCTCTCTCTCTCTCTCTCTCTATATATATATATATATATAATTGTGTGAAATTATATTTTTAGTGTCATGGTATAGGAGTTCAATATTTTTATTCTTTTTATTTACGAAAATTTTAAAATTAAAAAAACTTGACACATTTTAGTTTTATGCTTTATGGGATTTTCAAAATGGTTCTTGATGCCCCCTAAAGTTATTGACTAAGCCCACGAGCTAGGCATATTAGTCAGCCGGCTAAGAGCCCAATTGGCTCATCAATAGGATGGATAAGAGCCACCAACAGGACGGATAAAGCTCATTAGCAGGAAGGATAAAGCTCACAAGCTTACCAGCTATTTCACTAAGTTGGCATGCCCAAGAGATAGCCCATTTCAGCCGAACACGTCATCATACAACTAGGAGGACACGTCAAGCTTGCCAACATATTTGTACACAACACTCTAAAATATCTCCAGATGGTTTCAGGTAAATCGGTGATAAAACAAGCTATAAAATCTGTGAATAACTAATTTTCAAAATTATAGGCAAAATTGGCAAGATTTTGTCTGCATCACGTATCTCAGTTAATACTTATCTGAATCGGCAATGGTTTGTTGCAGATGACAGCTGACTCAAAGAGCTTTCTAATGGCGTATGGAACTCAGCAATTGACCTTGTATCCATCTCTATATAAGCCTATAAATAGAGATCTTGTGCAGATTTCTGGGGACACGGTTCTACAACACACTTATTTTCAAACTCTCACTTTCTTGCACTACTCTCTCTCTCTCTCTCTCTCTCTCTCTTTAAGCTATCTAAGCTTATGTTTTTCACTCTATATGAATATATACACCTATCACCATTTTATTACATTATTCTCACTTTAATTCAAATTTTTTCGTTTTATTTCTTCATAAACTGCTACTAACTTAAGCATCGAGTGTTAACCTCTGTTTTGCAGGGCTAGTGATTTGATAATCTTAAGATTTTATTGAAGATCCTTCGGCTTGTGGTATGGCCAAATTTTGGGTACCCATCATTTGCACCGTCTATGAGAACACTTGAGCTTTCACGTGAGAAATGGTAAATTCCACCAATGAAGGTGACCACGGATCTTATAAGGGAGACTCTTCTCTCCCTGCTGTGTCTAGACCTACTATTCCACCTACAGACCCCAATATGGGAGATGCTAGCGCTCCCGGCCTAGTTCCAGCACCAGGAGCTAACGCTTCAGTCCCAGCTCCAACTCCCGACCAAGCAGCTGGATCTGTTGTTCTAAACTCGCTCTTCTGTGAGCAACTTTTACATTCATCATGGAAACCATCAACTCAACTTCGTGTCAGCTGGAGATAAGAGGAACGCCAGGAAGTCAAGGTTTAGACGAGCAGATTCTTGCTGGACTCGAGCAGGATTGATCTACCCCTACTGATTTTGCAGGCAATGAAGCAGCTCGACACCACCCCCCTGGCATCTGGCAATCCCTAAGGAAGGAGATGGTGGCACATCATCAGCAGGTGACCAAGGAGACCATGCCTGCTGAGTGGGGCATTCCTTTCGACGAACACATTGTGGCTGAAGAACTTCCTGCTCTTTGCTTTTCATCTAAGGGTTCTCATATTTTATTGACCAAAATTTTTTTTGTAATATTTTAAATTATAGGAGTTTAAAGTACTCAATAGATATATAATTAAAGTGGGTAATTAAAAAAATAGAAGGCCAAATTGCATATTATCTCTTGTGTTTTTAAAATTGACTTAAAAATTCACTTGCATTTCAAAAATAGGTAAAAAAAATGACCCTTTGTTTTCTTAAATATAGCGTACTTGCCCCTCACCATTGGTTGAAATTAACGGTGTTAAATTTGTAGTTAAAATACCGGTATACCCTTATCTATTATATATTATGTCTTATTTTCATGACCGTTAGATTTTTTTATTGCGTAACAACTGTAGAATTTAATCAATATATCTCAATCGTTAAATCTAAATTATTAAGGGTCAAGATTTGATCAATTTGATATGAATTATATCTATAATTATAAGATATAAAATATAAATTATTATTTATAAAAAATAAAAAATAACAAAATTAACTCCCACCCCTCCACCAGGCCCCCCGCCCCCCACCAACTGCCGCCCCTCCCCACCCCAATCCCTCGCGTGACCTAGCGCAGAAGGGGCCGATGTCGCCAACCAACTCCGAGGAGGATGACGGCCATGGTGAAGGCAGAGGGGGGGTGACGTGGGGCGACTGCGACACAGCGATCGCCGAGGGAAGTTTGAGCGACTACGTTACAACAGCTGCTCAAGGAGCTTTGGGTGGTGTTCGCCCATTTCTTTTTATAGTTTTAATAAATTTAAAAATTAATTTAAGAAAGAACAAAATTTAAAAAGGATAAGAAAATTTGATTTAAATTTTTAAAATTTAAGAATAGTTAAAAAAAGTATTAAATTTTTTTATTGTAAATAAATGTACTAACAATGTTTAATTATTTATTGTAAATAATTCATTAAAATATATTTAAATTAGTTAAAAAATATTATTGTTGTTTTTCATTAATTTAAATTTTTAAAAATGAACTTAGTATAATATTTTTTGTAGTGTGATATTAACTTAATCTCTTAATTTAAATTATAATTTATTAAAAATATATATACATTTTTTTGTGTTTTGATCTTGAAATAAAAATATTCAAGAATAAAATTATTTATTGTTTAGGAGGGATGAAGAATATAAAAAAAAAATGATTAAAAACAAGGTTGAAACAAGTATATTTGATCATAGTAATTTTAAACACAATATAAGGGTATTTTTGTCAATTAACAACAAAAAAAAAAAAAGATAAAAAACCTGCAAGATAGTCATGCCCACTCTCACCACCTACGAGTGCACCCCACCTTTTGTTAGTTTCTTTGGAAATGGGGTTTCGTGTTGGGTTTTAGAAATCAAAGGTTTTTCTTTTTTTTTTTTTTTTTGCTTATTTTTAAAATACAGGAGAATTTTTAATTATTTTGTAAAATACAGGGAGATAAAATGCAATTGACCATAATAGAATGCCACATTACGTACGAGAAATATAACTAATTTTGATCATAACTAATTGTCATGTTAAAAAAATGAAATATTATGATAAATAGTGATGGACTGTGCTTTGCAACGGCTCATTGATTATTGTATTAAAAAACACGGCCTAAACATTCACCATGGCTCTTGGCAATGAAAGGGAACCAAATAATCAATGCCTAAGTCAAATAAATCGATGGAACCTCAGCTGCTTTGGCGCTCGAGTCACGCTCTGGCGACTTTGAAGCAGGAACGGCGCCTTGAACAACTCTACGATTCATCAAGTCTCGAATTAAAGAGTAAGAATAGAGCGAAGGGTTTGTGCACGTTGTTGGGGATAAATTTTGTGCCTAAGGCAAGAGAATGAATGGAACAAAAACTTGTTTGAGGAGAAAATAGATTTAGAAAGCTGGTGATCATCTAATAGGGGCGAATAAGAAAAACTCACCAGAGGAGAATAAGATGGCCGGAACCGCAAATCTTAATAGAGGCTTTAAGTCGCTCCCGTTATTAATTTAGTCTACTTCCAGAATGTAAAATTCTAATTTATATAGAGTTTGATCGAATTTAAATCAAATATATGATAAATGTTATTAATACATTTATAATTTAATTAGCATATAATTCAGAAGAAATGATCAATCACATAATAATATATTACTCTTACTCTATAATTAATTTTAATTAATCAAATTTAATTTGGGTAAAAAAATTTCCTTCCACAAACAAACAACAAAGAGAATAGAAGTAAAAATCCAAAAACAAGTGACTTCTAGTCCATAATTGAGTCAATGATCGAAAACATCAGGAAGCATTTCATGAATCTCAATCAAAATAACTCCATTTGTTTTTTTTAAAAAAAAATCTATTCTGCTAAAAAAAATCAAATAGTATTATTATGAAGAATATATTTCTAATCCTGTAATTATAGATTATTGTTAGCATTTTTGGTATAGTAACTTATTCTATTTATATATTTGGTCTTTCTTTTTCTTTTTTATTAATTTAATTTTGAACATCTCACAATTTGATCCTTTTTTGATGAATTTAGTCATGTGTTTATAATTTTGATCCTCTTTATATTGGAGTACATATTATTTTTTGTCCTGTAACTGTAGGCTGTTAGGACCAAAATTGTCAAGACAAGATTAAACTTGAACAAAAAAAAACAAATGTGTAATGTTCATAACTAAATTCATAAAAGAGAAGGACTAAATGTTTACATGGAATCAGTTATACATAGGATTAAAAATACTAACATATAGTTATAGGATCAAAAATATAATTTTGTGTGTCATTATTTTTCATGCTAGGATGACAAAACAAGAATATTGGGCGAAATTACTTTTAGTCTCAAAAGATAGGGGTTTCAATACTTTTAGTCTTTTGCTTTATAAGATCTTTAAAATGGTGCCGAATTGAAAAAACTTGACATGTTTAGTTCTATGCTTTGAAATTTTCAAAATGATCCCAAAATTAGGAAAACACAACACATTTAGTCTCATAAAAGTTCCATTAAGAAAAGAACTAAATGTGTTGAATTTTCTTAATTCCGACACCATTTTGAAAGTCCTAGAATGGAGACTAAATCTGTCTAATCCTAACTTATAAGGCTAAAAATGTTGATCCCCTATTATATTAAACTACTTAAATATATAATTTTACTAAAGTATTGTTTTCAAAATAATATACTACTTAGTATGTTAATCAGGCACACTAGAAATTATTAATTGAATGTCTGAATTATTATCTATTGTATATACACATATATATATGATGAGGATTCATGAGAACTTTACAGAGCCACCTGTCTACCCCGCGATCAGGCTGCTCTCCTCTCAAGACCCCATCCTCGCTTAGAAGAATTTGGGGCTCACGCGTTGATGCAGGTAATATGTTGGTCTCTTCCTGTTCACCTTAATGTTTTATGCTAATTTGCCATTTTTGGTAGGCTGGGGCCTTTTTTCAAGCTCTTTCTGTCAAATTCATCGGTATTCGCAAGCGCCAGACGGAGACGAACCAGAAGAATCGCAAGCTAAAGCCCCAGCTAAAAGAGATGCGTGCCAAAGAGAAGAAATGGGAGGAGGAGAGAGTTGCCTTTGAAGCAAAGGCTAAAGATCAAGATGAACTGCGAGCTTCTGAGGTCGCAAGAGCTGAAGCCGTAGCTAGTGAGTTAGCGTTGGCAGAGGGTAAGGAGGTCGGGTTTTCTGCGGGTCATGCTGCAGGTCGCATTCAAGGTGCGATGGAGGTGCGTGAGGAATTTCTCAACTCTGAGGAGTTCACTGATAGAGCTCGCATCCTGTGGCTAGAGGGAGCTCGCGACTTCCTCAAAACTCCCACCTTTCATATCGCAGTGGAGATCAAGGCCTCGACCTACATGAATGATGGATTCAACAAGTGTAAGGCCCATGTTAATTGCTTGCAAGCGTTCAAGGAGGGTTTCAACCAGAGTTGCCTTAACCCAATTTTGGATGAAAATCTCCAACCCTATGCTCCCGAGCCCCTAGTGGAGACCGAAACGAACGAGTTCGCTAGTTTGCTCGATGAGATAGAAACCCAGAATGAATAGGTCTAGCTCGTAGGTCTTGTGGTTGATACTTTTGTCAGATACTAGATAGTTCTCTGATGAACATTTATTTTTTGAACAATTGTAAATGGGGTTGATCCCCTTTTTGCTTTAACTTGTTAGCTGTTACAACTTTTCAATTTCCTTTACTTAATGTGTTGCTTTTAGGTCGAATGCTTTCAACACTTGTTTGTGAATTTTACATCTTTCTCAGATCAACTGCCTCTTCCTAGATCGTGCGATCTTTTTCCAATTGATTTCAAATAGAATGATCTTTCGCAAATTCATCTATCTTTTTTAGATTGAATGATCTTCACAGATCCTGTGATCTTTTTCAGATCCTGCGATCTTTTCCAGATCGAATGATCTTTCAGATCCTGTGATCTTTTTCAGATCTTGCGATCTTTCCCAAATCGAATGATCTTTCATAAATCCTGTGATCTTTTTCACATCCAAGCTTTGTCAAGTTATGCGATCTTTAAATACAATTAAATTGAATTGTAACTGGCATGTTGAGAAGGTTGTAATGGTAAAAATGCAATCTTTTTCAGATACAATATTTACATTTGGCCTTTTTCAGGCTCAAAATATCTGACCTTTTATAGGTATCCTAAGAAGAGGAAAGCATCTGTCCTCACTACAATTTACATAACAAGGTCTTTCTCAGGCTCAAAATCAATCATAGAATTTCTTGAGATTCTGGATGTTACATGGTCGCGCGAGATCTTTCTCTACCATATCTTGGAGCCGGTAGGTGCCCTTTTTCTTGATTTTCGTTATTTTGTAAGGTCCTTCCCATCCCGGATCTAGCTTGCCAACATGCTTGAATACTTTCACTCTTTTCTAGACTAGATCACCCACTTGCAACTGCTTGGGCTTGAGCTTTTTGTTGTAACTTTTTAACATTAGACCCTTATAATATAGCATCTTCGCATAGGCGACCTCTCTTTTCTCCTCCAGCACCTCCAGGTCGAAGGTTTGTTCTCCATGATTGGTCACCGGGTCGTAAGTTGCTATGCGGTGAGACTCTTCTTGTATTTCTGCAGGAATAATAGCTTCAGAACAAAAAACAAGGCAAAATGGGGTCTCACTTGTTGCGGATCGCGGGGTCGTTCGATAGGCCCATGACACCCCAAGCAACTCAACTACCCATGATCCTTTGGAGCTCAGTCTCGCTTTCAAATGCTAAAGGATTGTTCTGTTCATGATCTCAGCTTGCCCGTTCGCTTGCGGGTGACCCACAATTGTAAAATTTGGTTGAATTTTCAGCTCTTTGCACCATTCCGTGATCTTTCTCCCTTGAAACTGGGTACCGTTATCTGAAAACAAAATTCTTGGAATCCCAAACCGGCATATGATATTTTTCCAAATGAAATCGATTACTACTCCCTCTGATATCTTGACTACGGCCTCTGCTTCTACCCATTTAGAGAAATACTCCACTGCGACCACGATAAACTTCTTATGAGCTCGCGCTGGGGGAAATGGTCCCAGAATGTCTATCCCTCATTGGTCAAACGGACAAGTGACCTTTACGGGTTGCATCAGGGTCGCTGGTGCATGAATTTGCGATGCAAACTTCTGACATGCTTCGCATTTCCGAACAAGATCCTTGGTGTCTTTTACCAATGTGGGCCAGAAGAACCCCTGTCTTATTACTTTTTAAGCTAAGGACTTGCCACCCGAGTGGTTTCCGCAGCTTCCTTCGTGAATCTCCCTCATAACATATTCAGCCCTATCTGCATCTAAACATTTCAGCAAAGGTCCCTCAGTTCGTTTGTATAGCTGCATGTCAATCAGCGTGAATCGTGCTACTTTAATTTTAAGTCTCCTCGCGCGTATGGGATCATCTGGTAGAACTCCATCCTTCAAATATCTGACTATTTCATCCTTCCAGGCAGATGACTCTCCAACGACATTTACCTCAACTTCATCTGAGATCGCAGATATCTCCCTAATCATCACTATGATCTTGCGATCCCGAATTCCTGATAAGGTGGTCCCAAATTTCGATAGGGGGTCTGCTTTATCATTCTCACATCTGGGAATTTGGTGGACCTGGCACATATCGAACTGGAACATCAAAGATTTTACTTTCCTGTGGTACAATATCATATTCTTTTCCTTGGTTTCATAGGTCTCCTCGATTTGTAAGGCCATTGAGCTACAAGTTAGTTTCTCTCGCTCCAGCTTTACTTGTTAGCTCTAACCCTATAATTAAAGCCTCATAATCTGCTTCGTTATTTGTTGTAGGGAAAGACAATCTTACTGCGACCTCAATTTCTACCCCGTTAAGACATTGGATAAATATTCCCACTCGCCCATTGCTGGCGTTGGAAGATCCATCCACGTGCAACATCCATTTTTTGGAAAAAATCCAGAGACCCTCCCATGATAATAGGAATGTTTAAAAACCCCCCTATGAAAATTAAAGTATTGAATACCCCCCATGATATAAAATAAAGTTTAAAAAACCCCCTCCGTACAGAAATTGACCTACACGTGCTTTTGACTGTGAATTGCCTTTTTTTTTTTTTTTGATATTTTGGCCCTTCTCTCACATCTAATATATTATGGGCCTAGCTTGCTTTCTTATAACCTTCGAGGCTTTGAGATGTAGTTGACTTGAAGCCTAAACTAAACATTTATTAATAATAAAATATTATTTTATATAATAATTATTGAATTAAAATATTATATATTTATTAATAATAAATATTATTTTATATTAATAATTATTTAATTCTTTATATAATACAATATAATGTTAATTAAATTAATTAAAATTATTTATTTAAAAAAAATGAGGGCGGCGTACGAGGGCGCGCGCTCTCCTCACCCATGGGCGACGGCTATCGCCATCTTCAACGAGGGCGACGCAGTCGTCCTCGACTTCAGCGTTGCCCAGACAGTCGGTGGGGCGAGGGAAGGGAAGGGGAGGGGGTGGGGGCGAAGTATGTGTGGGTGGGGGGAAGAGGGCGCCGGGGAAGAAGATTGGTTGGGGGCGGGGGAGGTGGGCCGGTGGGGGGAGATTGGTCGGGGAAAACGATGGGGTAGGGGGGGTTGGTTGGGGGATTATAATTTTTATTTTGATTTTTTTTTATAAAAAATAATAATTACATATATTATAAGTATATTTTAATAATTATAAATTATATATATTATAAATCAAAATAATTATATATAAATAAACTTAGTTTGACCGTTGACTAGAAGGGGTATTTTAGTCATTGTTTCTAAAACATAGGTTCAAATTGATCAGGGGGCGGTGTGATTATTTATTCATAACACAAGGATGATTTTTTATATTAAAAATTTCATAGGGGGATTTTTGACATTTTGATATATCACAGGGAGTCAAAATGAATTTAACCCTCCATTTTTCTATCTTGTGGCTAGACTTAGGTTCCCCTGCGAGCTCGATCACAAAATCTGCCAATATATATCCTTTCATTGATGTCCATGCTTGATATTCTATATCGTATTCCCCCAGTTCGACCGCCCATTTCACAAGTCTTCCAGAAGCATCAGGTCGTGCCTGCACATTTTGCAATGGGTGATTGGTCAACACTATTATTCGATGAGCCTGAAAGTACGGTTGCAGTTTGCGAGCAGTCACCACTAACGCAAGCGCTATTTTTTCGATTTCAGCGTACCTTTTCTCAACTCCTTGCAACATTTTACTTACATAGTAAACCGGATTCTGCACCCCCTCATCTTCCCTCACGAACACCGAGCTCGCCACATTTTCAGAAACAACCAAGTACAAGTAGAGCATTTCATTTTCCCTTGGATTCGCCAGTAACGGTGGGGAGTGTAAGTAAGTTTTTAAATCTTGAAATACCTGCTCACATTTTTCAGTCCAATTTTCTTGGCTTTCCTTAACACTTTAAAAAATGGAAGATTGCGATCTGATGATCTAAAAATGAAACGATTAAGGGATGCGAGCTTACCAGTAAGCTTTTGAACTTCTTTGACGGTGATTGGCGACTTCAATTTCAGAATGGCCTCTATCTTTTCAGGATTTGCCTCAATACCTCTCTCGCTGACCATGTACCTAGAAATTTACCCCCAATCACCCTAAAAGTGCATTTGGCTGGATTGAGCTTCATTCTGAAGGCTCTCATTATCACGAAAGCTTGTTCAAGATCGGCCAAATGATCATGCGACCTCGAGCTCTTTACCAACATATTGTCCACATAGACTTCCATAGTCCTTCCAATTTGTTCTTTGAATATTTTGTTCACTAGCCGTTGGTACGTTGCACCAGCATTTTTCAGTTCGAAGGGCATCACGTTGTAGCAATATATTCCACCTTCAGTTATAAACGATGACTTCTTTTGTCCTCCTCGTCCATAAAGATCTAGTGGTAACCCTGATAGGCATCCATCATTAAAAATAATTCATACCCTGCAGTCGAGTTTACTAGAGCATCTATTCTAGGTAATGGATATGGATCTTTAGGGCATGCTTTATTCAAGTTGGTGAAGTCAATGCATACCCTCCATTTACCACCGGGTTTCGGTACCACAACTACTTTGGACAACCAGTCTGTATACTGAATTTCTGAAACATAACCCGCCTTCAGTAATCTTTCAACTTCCTCCCTTACAATCTGATTTTTTTCCACGCTGAAGTTTCTTTTCTTTTGTTGTACAGGTCGTGCATTGGATCCACATTCAAGCGATGTACTATCATCTCCGGATCAACTCCTTGAAAATCTGACGTGCTCCAACCGAACACATCAGCATTACTTTTCAATAGTGCAATCATGAGGGTTTCCAGTTGTTCTCCCATTTGAGATCCTATCCGCGTAGTCTTAGCTGAATCTCCCGCCACCAGTTCTACCAACTTATGGTTCTCGATTGGATGGATTCTTTCTAGCTTTTTCACCTCTGTCCTGATATCTCCACTCGTGTCTTCCAACTTGTGTTTCTTGTCACTACTCTCACCCTTTTTCAGGGATAAATTGTAACATTTTCGCGCTTCTTTCTGCTTGCAGACGACCTCACCTACCCCCGTTTTGGTTGGGAACTTCATTTTAAGATGGTAGGTTGAAACTATGGCTCGAAAGGAGTTAAGCCCTGGTCTTCCAAAATAACATTGTATGCAAATGGGGTATCCACGACTAGGAATTTAACCATTAGCATCTTCCGTTTTGGCTCTTCTCCTAATGAAACTGGCTGATCGATGATTCCCAAAGATTCTACATCAGTGCCTCAAATTCCCACCAACGACATTCTCACAAGTTCTAACTTTGCATTATCCAAACCCATCTTAACCAGCATGTCCCAAAAGATGATATCTGCGGAGCTCCCTTTGTTCACTAGTACTTTGTGGACAACAAAATTTGCTATATCCATTTTAATCACCATGGGGTCGTTCTGCGACCCGATCCTTTCCGCAACATTTTTACTTCCAAATACAATTTCTTCCTCGGATTCTACATTCATGACCAATTAGTTCCTGGGGTTGAATCTTTCTTGTCGCTTTCTAGTTTGCCCTGAGTCACCACCTTCAAGTCCTCCTGCAATGGTATAAATCACACCTTTTACTTGTGCATTATCTCGTACATTAGATTCATTCCTTTAATGTTTTTCGCGCCCTTGTCCTCTATCGTGGCTTCTAGATCTGCTCTTTCGAGCACTGCTTTCAGCTTCATGACCTCGTAAGATTAAATCTTTAAAATACCCCTGCCTGATTAATCGTTCTATCTCATCCTTCAATTGGAAACACTCCTCCGTATCATGCCTCCGTTCTCGATGAAATTTACAATATTTACTGGAATATTTCTTCGCTAGTGTAAACTGGGTATGGCGAGGCCATTTCTAGACATCAGCTTTTTCCACCATCATTAGTGCTTTGGTCTTAGTTGTATTCAGTGGAGTATACCTGTGGTATTTTGGTTGATATGGTGGATCCCGGGCTAACGTAGAGGCAAATGGCCCTTTCTTTAATCCATGTATCAAGATGCTCACCATCATGTCTATTCTTAAATCCTGCACTTACAAGGTTTCATTATTGAACCTACCCATGAAGTTCTTCAATGTCTCGTTGTCTCTCTATCGGATAGTGAAGAGGTAGGTCGCAGACCTCTTCTGCTTTCTTTTGCTGGCAAAATGAAAGGTAAATTTCTGCATGGGACTCTATGCTACCAGCTGGTAGACTGGTAAACTACTCCTGAGCTTTACCCGTCAATGTGGTAACGAACAACTTCGCCTTGATAGAATTAGACTGTCCATAAAAATTCATTACTAAATTAAAGGCAGACACATGCTCTTGCGGGTCTTTGGTTCCATCATACTACGGTATGTCTGGCATTCTAAAATTAGCATTCACGACTCCCATCAATATTTTATTGCAGAATGGTGAGTTTTTATTATGTGAGACCAGCTCTCCTCTTCTCTTTAGTTCATGAATTTGTTTTCCTAGCATGTGAATTTGCCTTCCCACACTATCCACTTTGGGTCATGAGATTGCAGGTTCGCGTCTTTGACTGCCTGCTCGACTACTCGAGCCTACCTCAAACGATGCGACTATGCGCTTGGGTTCTGGTCCCCTCCTATTGACACCCTCTGATATTCTCTCCACTTCCCTCTCTCACCATCCTTCTCCTTGCTATCTCCCTTTCTGCTGGCACAACATTTTGACGTTCGTATGCGGTGATAGCATATTTCCCAGCTTCTTCCATCATTCGTTGAAGTTTTGTTTGTGTTATTTGAATAACTCTTTCTTCTACTCTTGGGGTTCCCTCAATTTCTGGAATATTATCTCTCGACTGTCTCTCCATTTTAATGTTTATCCTCAATCGTTCCCACAGACAGCGCCAATATGATCTGGCTCGTTTCGTGCGACCACGATCAATGACCGCGATCTTACCACATCACCTTCCGGAATTCGCTAAACCTTAGGATAAGACAAAGAAGCTAGTCGGGTTCGTCCCAATGACGATAATCCGATGCTTAAGTCAGTGAGAGTCGAGGAATAAATTGACAATCAGAATTTGCGATTAAATTAGTGAAAGTGAATGTACCTCTTGCTGCTGTGACATGGGCTATTTATAGGGCTTTTTGTGGGTCTTACTCCCGGACGCGTGTTGTCTCCAAGATTGTCCATGCAATGACTAAGCACCTCCTCAGTACGCCACCTGTCCGGGTCGTTACACGGGTCGGACCCGGATAAACCTGACCCAGACCCAGCTGATATGATCTTGACCCGTACCGACCAACGACCAACTACGATCACTATAGTTTTGCGACCTCATTATTTTAATAGAATCCTCATCAATATAAGTCACCATCTTCAGATATCACAGCATATACCCCAATTATATATATATCTACATCATATAGATAAACGATTAAAAATCACAATACCAAAATATAATATTCATCATAAAATATTACGTGTTAATTTTAAAAGTTATGTCACTGAAAATACAATTTAATTAATAATAATTTTATTTTTGTTATAATATAATAATCAGTAACAAGAATAGCATATTATTATCATTATATATAGATAATATCAGTAATGTATTTTTAGTAACAACATGTCACTAATTATTGGAGAAAATACAATTTTAATCCTATAATTTGAAGGATGGTAATTTTAGTGCTCTAGTTTTAAGAATTCACGATTTTAGGACTCTTCTTGCTAATTTGGTAAAAAAAAATTACATACGATTTATATATGAATTAAATTGCAAAAATTACATAATTATAAATTTTAAATTACAGGACCGAATTACAAAATTTAATTTCAGCAGGCCAAAATTGTCATCCTCTATAATATATAGAACTAAAATTATATTTTTTCCAGTGTAAATATTTATAAGGACAACTTTATGAATATTTTTTTAGCTAATCATACATAATGACAATATTGGCCTAAAGGCTTAAATGCAATTTTGGTCCCGTAACTTAAGTTATTTGATATTTTTATCCTTTTAACTTTTTAGGATAATATTTTATTTTTATATTTTTTTTAATTTTCGTGAATTTAGTTTTTTTTTTTTTTTTCGTGGGAGTTGATCATTCTCGCCAAAAAATACATGTGCTTCTCACACAACATTTTAAAATAGGGTCTTTTGTTCATATATAGTGGCCCATTTCTACCATTATTTTCATCCTTTAACTTTCTATGGTAGTATTTTGGTCTTGTATCTTTTTAATTTCATAATTTCAGTCATTTTTTTACCTGGATTTCACCGTCTCACAGGTGGGTGTGAACTCGGGTAAACAAAGGTACTGAAAGCGTGAAAATAAAACAAAAAATCAGGATCATAATACTATGCTAGAAATTGAAAGGATAAAAAGCCAAATGACCTAAATAACTGGACCAAAATCCTGTACTTAAATATTGCACTATTAAAATGATGAACATTGCGATCATGGCAAAATATGATGAGATAATTAACACTTTATTCTATGAAATTTGGTATAATTACACATAAATTTTTTATAATTTAGAAAATTGCATTTAATACATCAGATGTTTACTTCTATCTAATAAATAAGTCTACCCGTTATCAGTAAAAATTTACCGAATTTGTTACATCCGTAGAATTTTTCACATAATTGAGAGACTAATTGGTAATTATTAAAAATTTAAATTTTATTAGTCAATAAATTATAGATTGAATTTGAGATATAATAAAATTTGAATGGATTAAATTGAAGTTCGTTATAATATTTGGGAACAAATTATATTAATTAAAAAAATTAGAAAGGACGTAAAAATAATTATTTAAAAAGAATTTAAAAAAAAAAAAGAAAAAAAAAAGATGGTGGGCAGTGGCATGTGCTGCACCGCCTCACCAATCATTTAACATATATATATGTATGTATGTTAATTGAACACACACACCCACGCAGCAATTACGGAAAGCAGAGGTACGGATTTTGGATTTTTATTTTTAATAATTTATATATTTATATTATTTAATTACTCTATTTATTAAATATTTTTCATATTGACCGATATACTATTTAATCGGAGTTCTTTATGATTTTGGCTATTTAAATTAGTGTCGAATTAAATATCACATTTGATTTAAAAATGATGTAGTTGGTTAATTAAATTATTAGATTTATTATATTTAATTATTATTATAGCTAATTTACACAATTCCATCGAAATGATTAATCAAATATGTAATTCTATGTATTGTTGCTTAATTAAATTGTATAGCAACGATAAATTGACAGAAAATTCATAGAAATGATTCGGAAGTTATATTTAAGAAATATTATGTTATTAGAGAGGGAAGATGAGGTTCAATAATAATCTCATTTAGAGATGTTATTAAAAATGATAGTTATAAATATATAAGGGGTTTGATTAAATGAATTCTTATGAATTAGTTGATAAATTAAATACATTTTTGAGAAGTTTAGAAAGTGTAGTTATCTAAAATAAAATAGAACATGGGTTTGGACTTTAATATAAATAGAATATTAAAAGATTGGTAATAAATGTACGAACATTATATAATATTTTATTTAGAGTTTATGATATTCTATATATATATATATTGATTATACGTATAATAATTTATTATAGGACGTGACGATAAAGTAGAGGATTGAGCAATCCCTCGTGAAATCGAAGCACTTCGGGATTCAAGGTAAGTATAGCTAATTGAATTTATATATAGCTATATGTGTAGTATTGCATATATTATATATATTGTTTTCTTGGATGTGATCGTGAACCTGAATCTATATTTATATACGTGAATTTCGTATATTGATTGTTTATATAATTAGTTGTGGATTATTTGTTAGATTACCATAACATCGGTGAAATTGTTACTATGTATTATGTGATGGTAATGTAGGGACATGCAGGATATGATTATGTGATGATTGTATAATTGATTGTTGTATAAAATCAAATTGGGAGTTATTATAAAGAAGAATGATGATCGTGAATTGAAATAAAAGATGGTGCTTACCTAATTGGGAACATATCAATGGTTTATGATGATGTGATTGATGATGAGATATGAAAAATATCTGAATTAAGCTAGGTACCATGGCACGTAAGGTACCAGGTATTCCGGGCAGCGGCGGTATCCTATGCTATTAGCTACAATACTGGGGTGGTGTGGGGATACCATGTTTGTTTTGATGTCATGTGCTGATATTGCTACACAGCTGGAGTAAAAGAGTGTAGGGATATCACATACAACGGATATCCTGTGTTGTATATGATATGATAATGAAATGATGATGGCCGGCGAAACCATTGACTAATGTACTCCAATTAGAGTAAGTAGGGTCCTTAGTAATAAACGATAACATCAAATATTATGTCGTGGATTGATTTACAGTTGTGAGTATGTATTACTACTTATATTTGATGTTGCTATATGATGAATAACTGTTAGTCGATGTGACGGCATGTACGTAAATCGTTGCCTGGTATATATATATATATATGTAGATAGACTGATTAACTATAATTATTGAGTAGACAACTCATTCCTTGCCACGTACTTTTCAGGAGATAGACACACTGACTAGTCATATTGGACTTTGAGCTGCGCCGTCGTCATTATTAGATGGGTCAGCAATGACATCTGAAGGCGGAGTTTTTGATTGTTTGATGTTAAATATTCTAGTCTCTTATCGGGTTGGTGTTTAAAAATTGTGATATTATTTTCCTTGAGATTATGTACATGAAGACATCTAGTATGGGTAATATAAACTTTTGGTGGTATCTATTATCTTTTGTGATATATATTATATTGATAAATTAGAATTTATTTTACAGGTTGAAAGGGAATTGCCTATAGAATGAGTTTTAATTAAAGAAAGGATGAAATAGTGAAAATTAGATGTAGCGAGTAGGAGGTGCTATAGAATTTATTGATATTAATAAAAAATTAGATAAAAAAATTTAATATTTACTCCGATTGGCTTATTAGTAGTAAATTATACAATTCAAATATTTTTTTTTAAATCAAATTATCATTATATATCTTGACATGTTAATGCACGTGAAGATTTATATCTTCACCCTTATAAGGGTAGTTTAGTGAGAAAAGATTGCTTGACCTATAATAAGGTAATAATAAATCAAGCAATGACAAATATTATTTTTTATTTAAACCTTTTTGTTAATATAAATTAATTTAGTAAATTTTAACTAATGGAGGGATAATTGTTAGGCAGATATAAGCTTTTAAACTATTAAGTAAGTTACGTATTATTATATCAAATATGAGGACAAGAGAGTATAATTATTCCAAATAAAATTTTTTATCACTTAAAAATATATATATATATATATATATATATGTGGTGGGAACAATTTTGCACTATGATAAGAGCTTCCAATTGGTGACATGGGGGCAAAGCCACACTAAACCCCATGTGTCTCACATGCATGCAGCCCTCCTACCAATTCTGACTCACCTCTCTGCTCCTCTATGTTTCATCACTGCTCACATCCGCAACCTCATTTTCCTCAACGAAATCCCTGAATTCCCCCACCACAAACCAAGAACCCCAATTTTTTCTGACATGATTGCATACTATCTATCCAAGACCCACCATCAACCTCGTAAATTGTTCTGATTACTTACGTACTTTCTTAACTTGTTCTAGTTTCTTCGGTACGAATTTCCTCACCGCCATTGACGTCTACTTAATCACCACCAACACAAAAGCAAACTCTTTGGGTTAATTGCACAGAAAGACAAAATAGAATGGTGGATTTTCATGGCGAAATCGGGCCACCGAGTCCGACCAGCTCCGTGGAGTTGCAGGATGTTAGCGAGGATGAAGGAATTAGCTACGATGATCTCAAGCAGCGGATGTGGAAGGACCGCATGCGCATGCAGAAGCTTAAGGCCAAGCGCGACGTCGACGTGCCGCCGTCCGCGGCCAAGCTCGAGCAATCGCGGCGGAAGAAAATGTCCAGGGCCCAAGACGCAATCCTGAAGTACATGGTCAAGATCATGGAAGTTTGCAATGCTCAGGGATTCGTGTACGGCATCGTGTCGGAGAAAGGGAAGCCGGTCACGGGCTCGTCGGATAGTCTGCGGGAGTGGTGGAAAGAAAAGGTTAGATTCGACCAGCACGCCCCGGCGGCCATCGCTGCATTCTTGCCCAAGATTGTGGAAGAAGCCGCCGCCGCCGCCGCCGCAGACTTCGAGTTGGATCCCACCTCGTATATGCATTTGCTTGAAGAATTGCAGGACACAACTCTGGGTTCCCTCCTTTCTGCCCTGATGCAGCACTGTGTGCCCCCGCAGCGGCGGTTCCCGCTTGAGAGAGGGCTTCCGCCGCCGTGGTGGCCGAAAGGTAATGAGCTCTGGTGGGGCGACCAAGGATTGGCGCATGAACACGGGCCGCCGCCGTACCGGAAGCCCCATGATCTGAAGAAGGCCTGGAAGGTCACTGTCCTGGCTGCAGTCATCAAACACATGGCCCCGAATCTAAGCAGGATGAGAAGGGTTGTGAGTCAGTCCAAGACTCTTCAGGACAAGATGACTGCAAGAGACACAGCTACTTGGTCTAAGGTTGTGAATCAAGAAGAAGTCCTTCTGAAGCTCACTGAGAAAGCACTCAGAATTACAGAAGAGAACGAAGATGATCAACAGAAGACAGGAGGTCAAACTGAATCAAATTTGATCGGCAGTGGTGAGAAGAGGAAGTGCAGCTTCGATCCAGAAACGACGTTCGATCCTCTCTAAACTTGCCAGAACTCCAAGTGCCCAAATAGTTGCATAGAATGGGCGTTTTCTGACAAGACTTCAAGAACTAATCACGAGACGTGGATGTGTATTTACAGGGACAATGATGTTGTTCAAAACGGGCAAGAAATTGTTGGTGGGATTCTTGAAAAACAGCTAAGTTTCGTTCATGCTGAAGAGAGGGAAATGCAGCCGAGTGATTTGATACAGATGACACAGGAAAAGGGCAGCCATGTCTTCAACGAAGGTGGAGAAGAGGCGCCTGGTGAGGTGACTGAACAGTTGCCGTTGGATCCGGGAATTTATTGGGATGTGATTGCACAGCTGCCGTTGGATCCGGCTTGTGGCAACATGGATTTGAATGCTAAGCCTTTTGAGGAGTTATTAAACGAGGAACCTGCAACTTCTGTCTGGGACTTGGCTTATCCGGACATGTAGGAGCCACCGGAAACTGCTTGCCGTACAGTACAGATGGGAAATTCTAGTTCATATAAACCGCCAATGTGAACGAATCACATGATATGTGAATTGCATTTACACATATGATTGATTCGGTTCAATCAATCTTAATTTAGATAAATTTTTTTCCATAAATTAGCATAATGAACCTGATTTTCCTCTTTTTCTCTCGTCCTGTTGGAGTCGGATTGTGTTGTGTTAGTTTCTTGATAAATATATAAAAAAGTGGAATCAAGAAAATAATTATCCACATTTTTTAATGATATTGTTTCCATCTTAGGTTTGTTGTTTAATATTTTGGAAATAAGAAGTTGGTATTCAAGTCTAAAAATTGAATGAGGAATTTTCTTGTTTCTTTTTTGTCACAATAATAATTTTCATAAATTTAATAGAATGATAGGTTATGTTCGCCACTTTTTGTCGCAAAAACAGTCACAAAAATGCCGTTCGTCATTTGGGAAGGTTAATTAGCAAGGGACATAATCATCTCAAAATTTGAGATGGGTTTTCCAATGATCTTGGTGAAAATGAGACAGCTCAGTGAAAAAGGTGAAGTATTTGGGATGGGTTTTTGGAACAGAAATGAATTAATTTGTAATGAGCCGACGGATTTTGGGGCAAAATTGACACGGGCAAATGCCCGTTCTTGCTAGTAGTGTCGGAAAAACTTTGTGATGGGAAAAATAAATTCGTAAAAAATTTGATGTGGACTTGGGACGGTGTTATATGTTGTCTAATATGCAAATATTAGTTGAATTAAATTTATAAGGATTAATTACAAAAACTGACCTATAATTTGGTGGTAGTATTTTGAGGTCTGTAACTTTGACCCTGGCAATATGTGCCCATAACTTTAAAAATTCGGCAATTTCTACCCTCCAACTGAATCTAAACAACAAATGACAATTTCACCCCTTTATAATTTTAAAATGAGCAATTTAGTCTTGTTTCACTATTTTTACAAAAGAAATATTTATTTATATTGCATTTAGATATTTTTACTACTAACGGAGGAGGCTTTTCAAAAGTATGAATCGAACGAAAGTTTGAGTTACAATGAAAATAGGGGATATTTTCAAATTTTGAAAATATAAAGAAGGAATTTTCTTATGAAAATTCTTGAAAAATGTGACAATAGTCCGAAAAGGATTGACTCAACTCTTCTCACGCTAGACGAAGAAAAGGAATGGATGCTGAATTTCTAGGTCTGTCAGATACTACCAGGGAATGCGCTGTGGCGCTTTACACTCCACTGAAGCCCATAGTAGAGTACTAGCAAGGAGAAATGGAATGGATAAATTCCTTCACCAATACAGTTTTATAAATTATGATTAGAGGAACTGCTCGAAAGAACTTGATCCAGGTACCTCAAAAATCTCTCAAAATCTAAGAGAGATCCAAAAAATAGTTCAAGACTATGGACATAGAATATACCTATGATAATAGAATCTTTGAGCCACGAGGTGGAAGAAATTCTCCCAGATTTACACAAGGATCTTGCAGATCTGAAGACTGATGTTACAGATCTAAAGAGAAACCAGAGGAAAAACTCTGAAACATCTAGATCTCGACAAGAACGAACCACGGATGCCTTTGGACTAGTATCTCTTTTATATCAGAAGGAAAAGACGATGGAGATTCCAAAGCCAAAGACTAGAGAAGATCTAATCCTTGAAGCCATCAAATACATAAAATAGTGGAGGTTACGAGGACAGATTTATTGGATTTATAAAAATTAGCTCAATCTTTTTCCCAACTCAGGATTGTGGACTTAGTCAATGTCAAACGAATGAAATCACTCCAGCATTGCCACCGCCGAAGGAAGTAAAGATTCAAATGATTCTTCATCAGATAATCCAATGAGAGAAAGTACGAATTTCCACACCTATGCCACCCCGATGTCTGTGGGAACCAGATAAAGATAAAAACCAAGGAGAAAGCCTAAAAATACACCTTGGGCAAGAACCATGCTCTAGCCCTTGAATCCATACGGCACTATACTCAAAACTGGATGTTATTGACTTTTGAAACATCGAGAAATTGATAGATGAATGGGTTGCATCCTTGAAGATAGCAACAACTACCTTAGAGCTCAAGAAAACTTCATAAGATTATTGGAGTTGAGGTCGGAGGGTTCTGTGAAGATCGGATGTGATAATACCCCAAATATAGTAAAGCCAATATCCTTTGCTGGAGAATCTAGAAGTACCATGGCAGAAAAGCTAGGAAAGCTCATCAATATACACTTTATCGGAGATGGATACTTCGAAGGAAGTATAATATAAAAAGTTATAGAATACGCACAAGCTCTCTTTGGCCTTGAATTAAGAAGTATATGAGCAGTAGGTTTCACAAGTATTTCTTCTAGGGTGGAGTAGCAACAGAAGTAACAACTCCTATGTTCTTTGCAAAGATCTATAGTCTATGGAGGAAAATGTTGATCCAATCATACAAAGTACTTGAAGGACAATTGGATTCAGTAGCAAGTAGGATGTCTTTCCTCAAAGATAAATAGAAGGATTGGTGTTATCAAATATCTATATAGAAAAACATGAAGAGACTAAGAGGGAAGATCAAACGAACACCTCTCTCTTTCAATAATAATGATTTTTCTACAATTATAGGAGAATCAAGCGAGCTAATGAAG
Organism: Sesamum indicum; assembly: GCF_026168435.1. Classification (NCBI taxonomy): domain Eukaryota; kingdom Viridiplantae; phylum Streptophyta; class Magnoliopsida; order Lamiales; family Pedaliaceae; genus Sesamum; species Sesamum indicum. The sequence goes on along the minus strand of NC_142665.1, from coordinate 9,222,137 downwards.
AGGAGGAAGCAAAGCAGTGACTCCTACCCTAGGAGTTCTAGCAAATCTTTTTTCCGAAGGAGATCATGGTGGTCCAAATCAAATGTCAGATCATACAAAACTGGACAAAAAATTGGACCAACAAGGGCTTCATCCGAAGGATCTAGACGAACAGATGCAAGATCCAAAAGGAAAACCCCTTCAAGGAGAACTTTCAGAGGAGCCCATACTAGATTCCATGAAAGTTTCAACGACTAATTGCTGGACATACGGAGCAAAGGGATATATATCTCTAGACTGCTGGTAGAAACGTGGTGAATTATAATTTGAAGCCACGAATGATATCATAGATGTAGTTTACTATGGCGATTTGGTACCCATGTATCGATTCCAAGACCTTCCTTAAGATGAAAGCATTTATGAGGAAGAAATAGAGATTCATGCAGATGGATTTTCAATCGAGTTAAAATAACTAGAACGAAAGAGATAGGCTTCAAACATCTGAAGCCTACCAGGATTCTTTTCAAGGATGACAACATCAAACAAAACCATGGAAAGAATCATGCATCATGACTCTAATTCAGCCCATATGATGGATTTAGGATTGGAGGAATCGGTAAAGTCCTCAACCAAATAGGACTAATCCAAAAGAAGTGTCACATAATTTACAAAGTAAGTTCAAGTGAGTTTGCTATTCCTATGGAATTTACTAGTAATGTGATGGAAATACAACTTATTCCTAAGGAAGAAATTCTTGAAGAAATAAGTAGGCTCAAAGAAGAAGTAGTTGCTACTATGAAATGGATCCACATAGGAACGATTGAAGCAGTAATAAAAACAACTTTTAAGGAAGGAATTGATTCAGAAATATATTTATCAATAATGGATAGAAGAATCAACTTAAGAGATGGTTGTCTTGGGACAATGATAGAAAATCTGTTTGCAGGAAAATTAATGTTAGATATTCATTCTAGAATTGCATACAACCTAGCAGACTAAGATTTCAGCAAAGTCTAACACTTCATCAGGATTTTAAGAGAAAAGATCTTATGAAAGAAGGAAATAGATCATATTATATAACCTATGGAATAGCTTATGCTCTTTTCAATACACATATTCCGATTTATTTCTTAGAAAAGAATATATTGAGATTCCTAGAATTTTCAAGGAATTCGCCAAGGTAATGACACCAGATCCAATTAGAAAACCTAGAATAGGTAGTGATGATATAGTGATAAAAGATCACTGAGTTTTAAATCGAACACTTAGCTCTAGAATTGAGTTTAATAGCAAGATGTCCTTTACGAAAGATAGGATTACAGGCCACAAAGGTAAGGAGAAAGAATTGTTAAAAGCTTTAACTCCTCAGTTAATTCGGGTAGATAACGTAAAACTTAGATGCCCTAAAGACTAGAAAAAAATTCAAGTTGTATTTGACATTACTTAGAAAGAAGATTATTTTTCTTGTGACACTTATATCATTTACAGCAACCTGATATTGGTAAATATGAAGTTATGCTAGAAATAGTAGACCATTGGATCATGGTTGCAGGTGTTGCACGACGAGAAATGAGAGTATGACTTTGGGGTTAAGTTTCCTCGAAAATCATAAATCATGGGAGAAAAAAGTAACAATATGAAATTCAGTCTTAATGATGTTACCATAAGGATTGAATGACCAACCCCTTTTCACTATATAAATTTGTTGGTATGTTATGATCAATATAAGAAAGAATGCTCTGCAGCTTATACTGATTCAAGATCAGGAATTGCATAGCAAACCTGTAGTTTTCCCTAGAGAATCTATGGAAACCTTACCCGTCATTGCAGGAAGGGATATTTCACAGGAAATTCTAATGCTCAGTAAGGAAATACGAGAACCAAAAATCATGACTCGAGGAGTATTTGGAACACCTTGGTATAGGAAAAATTGCCCCTATCTATTTTCATGATACAAGAGCAGATATTTTGCTAGGAAATAATTTTATTCAAACATTTGCAAAATATGTACAGGATAACCACAAAAATCTATTGATAGTTACTACTAACTGTGTTAGTGAGATACAGGTTTTGCGAAGAGAAAAGACATTTAACAAGATATTGTCCATAAATTTTCACAGCACATATGGTGATTATGACGAGGCCAAATTAGCTCATCCGAAAATGCAGGTAAGAGAAAATTTGGTAAAACCCTTCTGTCTTTTACGCAACACGGCCTAAGCGATAGCAATAGTTTCTATGAGGCTTCTGAAGAAGAAATTAGGAACCTCAAGGAAGCATTGTAGGAGATAAAGTCACTGGACATAATCGAAGAGAGCAGGCTTTCTATAAAAAGTATCAAGAGACTTATCCAGAGGAATTTCAAAGAGAACCCTTTGGCATGATGGGATAGAAGCAAAATCGAAACTACTTTGAAAGTAAAAAAGGAATGTAAGTACGAGTATGTTCAATACAAGCCTATCCAGATGAACATGGAGGATAAAAAAGATATATGCTGGAGATCATCAAGGAGCATATCAATCTTAAACTTATAGTAACCCTGGGTTTTCTGATAAGAAACTATGGTCAGATAAAGAGAGGTAAACCCATTTTAGTTATTTTAACTATCAAGGTACTTATAGAATATTGGAATTTGATGGTTATTACATTCCCAGTAGAGAACACTTTTATACTAAAGGAGCAAAACTGTTTTTTAAATTTGATTGCAAATCTGAATATTACCAGATCAAGATGAAAAGTGAATCAAAGAAATTTACTGCATTCTCCACACTATATGACAATATTTCTGGAATGTGCTCCCAATTGACAAGCTAATGCATCCCAGATATTTAAAAGAAAAATGGATAATCTTTTTAAAGACTATGTTGAATTTATGTTTGTTTACATTAACGACATACTGATTGTATCTAAAAATATGAAAGAGCATACCAAACATCTTTAAATATTTTCTGATGTATGCTATAAAGAAGGTTTAGTACTTTCCAAAAAAAAAAAATCTACTATAAAAATCAATAAAATCAAATTATTAGAAATTCTTATTGACAAAACATGCATTGAGTTATAGGAGCATATTGAGGAAAAAAATTCGCAATTTTCCTGAAATTCTCAAAGAAAAGAAGCAATTGTAGAGCTTCTTGGGAGTCGTGAATTTTGCAAAAATCTTTATCAAAGATCTTGTAAGATATCGAAAGGATTTCTGACCACTTTTGAAGGAAACTGAAAGTGCAAAGTGGAAGTGGGAAGAAATTCACACTCAGAGGGTTCGTGAGGTTTCGCGATAACCTGCCCAAGCTTGTCGTACCATAGGGTGAGGATGAATTGGTAGTCTACACGGATGCCAATGACTATACATGGGCAGCAGTGCTCATGAAGAAGACTACTATAGGGGAAGAACCTAGTAGATATACATGAGGATTGTTCACAGAACAACAAGCCTAAGTTTTACACATCAACGAGAAAAATTTTTTTGCAGTTTGGAAGGCATTCAAGAAATGACCATTATTTTACTTGGTAAAGAATTTACGTTAAAGGTTGATAATACTAACGTTAGTCTTTCTTAAAAAAAAAATTAGAATAAAAAATTGAGAAAACTCGTATTATCAGATGAGAAACAAAATGCCATATTATTGTTATAAAATCTCATGAAAATATTTTTGCAGATTTCCTGATTAAAGATTGAGGTATTTGAAGCAAACTCCATCATTTTAGGCTCAGGTATCTCTAGGAGAATCTTGAGGAGCTTGATATAAAGTTTGGACAGTTAATGGTGAAAGCCCAAATAGCTGGCCAAGTTTAACGAGCAGATCTAGACACTGTCCAGATCATAATAAGAAGTACCATCCTGGCTTTTAGTTTGCTATTGAACGATCTCATGGAACCAATACGTAAGGCATCTGCCATTAGTGATGACTCGCGAGTTGAGAGAGCATAACTCTAAACCTGCGATTAGAGTACACAACTCTATACCTATAGCTGCGGATTCAAGTACCGCTGGCCATCGACAGACTCTTGTTAAAAAGCAACAATTGAGTCACAGGAAATAAAAACTCTTAAAGATTCATGTCAACCCAGCACCTTTGGGGTTAAAGAGGAGAGATTAGCCTTAGGCTAATGACTGAAAACTCTAAGGTTAATACTAACTATTTGATATCTTCATCTTCTGCTTGGTAGGTATATTAGCAAATGTGTGAAAATTAATTTCTCGCAGAGGAGTAAACGCAGGCAAGAACATAATCAAAACATTCAAAAAATACAATCGAGTCTAAATGCTAGAGGGGTCTAAACTTGATAATATCAGAGAATAGTATGATTTTGGAGCCTTGGCTTCGGTTCATCCTATGTCACCAAGTTTTTCAAAAATTTCAAAGCTTCCGGAATGTATTAGTATGGCGGTCTATGATTCATGACAAAACAACCCCCACTTGAAATGAGGAGATATTTTGGAGTTAAAATTCATTTCAGTAGCTCCAGAAACTTCAGGAAAAGAGTCTCATCCATCATTCCGTTTCATCAAGCTTCAAAGACCAGATATGGTGGCTTTTAACAAAATCAAAGCTACCACAGGAGAAGCTCCGTTTGTATCATCCATAAGTGAAGATGACATTTCTACTAGAAGAGCTTAGGGATTATGTGTCTATCTCATGGAGATGGACAAAGTAAAGTATCTATTAAAATTTTTTTCAAACAAATTAAATGGATCAATCCTATTAAACTCCATGACAGGGAAGATCACCAAGTTTGCGGAGTGCTTATTCGAGAAAAAGAGAATATGGGAGAATATGCTACCTGCAGCTGAGGCTACAAGGATTAAGATATGCAGTTTGTTGCATATTGGGCAATAGAATAACCATGTATGCCCTTGCTGTCAGAAACAAGAAAAGCCTCTATTCAGAACTATAATTCGGGTCACCCAAAAGAATCCGTAACCAAAACATGACAAGGGTAAAAGGAAGAATTTTTACAAGAAGAGGAAAAATCTTCATAATGTAAAAAAGCAAAAGCAGGGCTGTCGGTAGAAAAGGACAAGTAAGACAATAATTAAAAAGAAGTGGTAACAAGCTGGCAAGCACATGGTCGACAAGCTATCATGACCAACAACTGGAAAGAAGAAAGACAAAGAAGATGGCGAATTTAATGATGTCATCCAAAATAAGTTTGAAGTCCAAATTGAAGCCCGCGAGCTATTATAAATAAGCAGGATCAGAAGCAGATGAGGAGCATCAGACTACTTCTCCAACTCTTCAATTCATAAATATTTGAGTCTTTTAGAGTTTTATGTTTTATTTTCTAGTGTATGGGGATTTCCCATAGTGTCAAGTCCTCTTACCTTTGAGAGGCTAAATAGTTGTCTCCTCCTATAAAGGAAGAAGTATCCATGTAATATTTCATATATTTCTTCAATAAAAGTAAGGTTTCTCTTCAACCTGTTTCACCAAATTTTATTAATTCTCTATATTAGAATGCTTTCTACGCACTTAGGTAGGACATGAAATAGGATTATGCTGTTTGTTGCTGAAGGAGCCAAGTACCTACGGACCATCTGCTGCGGTAATGTGGTTGGAGAAAGTCAGTAAAATTGAGGACTTGGAATACCTAAGAGCATGGCGGTATAAACAAGGTATGAATTTATGGAGGCTTAATTTTATTTCGTAAGTATGTTGGGCCAAACTGAGTGCATGATAATGGACTATAGGGCTTTATCATCAAAAGGGTAAATGGTGATAATTTGGTTGGAGGGCATAAATCACACACATTTGAAAAGATACATGGTGAAATTGCCACCCCCGTAGTTTCGGTCCTTATTTTGACACTAACCTATAGGTACAGGGCAGTAATTGCATTTAAGCCAAATTTACAATGAATTTGTGGCGAACTTTGGAATGACTCCTTTTTATCATTTTGCAATGACTTTCTGTGATGCACGCCCATCTCAAACCTGTAAGAACTTTTGTGGCGGTTTTCCATGATTAACACCTAAAAGATGGGACAAATTTAAGACGCAGTTTGCAGCGCCATTGCTTGTGCGGGTTATTTTGCATAATTTGTGTTGCATTTTGTGGCTGTTTTTGCATTGGATTTTTTTTTTCAGCTATTTTTTTTTTATGTATGATGTTAATTTTTGTGACGATATCGATTATAAAATCTGCTATATTTTTTTAAAAAAATTAATTTTTTTATTTTTTATTAGATTGAATTATTTTAATTTATTTTATTTTTAATTAGTTTAATTTTTAATTTAATATTTCTAAATTTTAATTTGATAATTAAAATTTACATTTCTTATTATAATAGTTTATTTGAATTTGAATTGATAAATTTATTATTTTAAATTCTATAAACTGAAAAATTAAATAAATTGAACTGCAATTAAATATTAAAACTAGAATTAATAACATAATATATTAATTAGAAAATAATACCAAAATAAATATTAAAAAAAGCCCTAATATAATCAGCCTTTTCGTATTAGTTGTCGTCATCACCAGATTTGTTAGTTGCACAGGGTCATCTACTTGAGGATGGGAATGCTAGGACACTGGAGGGATGGGTAAGTGCATCATCATATGTATTATCATCTTCTCCATCCTTGCCATATGATTTTTCAGGTCGATCGTCTATGGATTTGGGGTTTGTGCCGATGGCGGTGGTGATGTAATCCTTTATGATGGTCCCACAGCTAACGTGTAGGCCTTTGAGCCTAAATCGAATATAAGACCTTGTTCGAGCTACCGATAGTTGAGATCCACTTTTGTTGTTTGGTTTGGGCCACCGAGCCTATTGAAGAAACAGGAAAATCATGCCCATAGGCGGGAGCTTGGGCTTTTGGAAGATCTCCTCAAATAAGAAAATTTTAATTAGTAAACAATCAAATAATTAAGTTTTATATTTTTTTTATGTACTTACTGCCACCTGCTCCGCCCTCGGCTCGCTTTAGCTACTGTCGACCTTCTTGTAGCATTTAGAAAAAGCTCCACCAGATTTGGCTTGCCAACCGAAGTATGTCTCCTTTGCAACAAATGAAGATCGTTTAGACTATAATTTATTAACTAAACCATATTTATTAATTATTTATAATTGTTTTACAAAAAGAATTTACTAGTTAATTTCATTTTGTGCATCCTAACGTAGGATGATCCCTGTGGTACACAATGGCCATGATTGACCTTATTCTTCGTGCCGTCTTCCTAATACCCGGGGGAGCCCCCGTACTCCTACAACTGATGCTAGATCTCGTTTGGTTAATCACAACAGTTGGACCAGTGTCTTCCTAGCTTCGCTGAACTAACAACGCCTGTATTTTTTGGCAAATATCTTGAAGAGTTTGTAAATGTCGTCGTCGATGCAATCCCAGTAATACTTAAGCTAAAAGTATGAGAGGCCAAAAAAATTGTTAGTCGAAAGTAATATCTTTTTAAAAGATAAAATAATAATTATTCACCATAAGTTGCTAGAATCATAAGTGCTGGTGTTTTAGAAGGACGTCCTTGTATCTAGGCCACAGATGGGGTATATGGGTGCGCACCATATCCCCAATAGCATTGTTGAAATCTCGATCTGTCCTAAAAAAATAATTAATCAATATCCCCTGAGAAAGATGCAAGGAAAAAAAATTAAAGCAATTTATTTGCTTTACCTCCCGTCGGAGAGGCTGATATACTGACACACGCTTGGTGGCAGTGGTGGTGCTATGAAGGATGGGATGGGGGATGTGGTGATAGATGGGGAGGGGGGCAATTGATGGCCCAACATGTGATGTGCTAGGCCAAGGGACTAATGGAATCATCGTTGTTAGATCCACCTCCAGGCTTTGAGATGCCGAAGTGGACTCTAATAGCGGGGGTGATAGTGTCCATGTTTCCATAGCATGGGAAACAATAGTAGCGGGTGGTGGAACCACCTACCCATGACCTCGGCCACATCCTGGAGGAGCAGGTCCCGAACTATGAGCCATGATCTATAACTAAAGAATTAAAGAAAAAAATTATAATTTGTTTTCAAAATTATAGTATTACATTTAAATATAAAATACTAGAATTGATTAAAAACTATACTATAAATATATATTTAATTATAGGCTTAAATGCAATTACTGCCCCATATCTATAGGGTAGTGGCAAAACAAGGACTGTATAAATAGGGGTGGCAATTTATGCCTTATATATATCAGATCTGAGCGTTTATTGCCCTCTGACCATTTTATCCTTTTGATGATAAATCCTTTATAGTCCATTTTTATGCTCTTAGTTTCGCCCAACATGCTTCCGATAATAAAATTAAGCCTCTATAAATTCATATTTTGCTTTGATCGCCTTGCTCCTGGGTATTCCAGGTCCTCCATTTTACGGACTTTTTACAACCACACAACAGCAGCTGATGGTTTGCAGGCACTTAGCTCCTTCAACAACGAAACAACACAGCTTAATTCCTTTCCTACCTCAGGGGGTAAAAGATATTTAAAAACAGAGACTTAATAATAATTTTGGATAAACAAGTGGAACAGAAGCCTTTTTTTTTTTAGTGAAGAAAATTTGAAAATATTGCATAGATATTTCTTCCTCTATAGGAGGAGACAATTGTTTAGCCTCTCATATAGAGGACTCTACTTGTTGGGGAAACCCCCATAAAATTGAAAAAATTAAAACTACAAAGATTTGGAAACTTGCAACGTATTACATATCTTCATCCTCGTAGCCTCGATTGTAGGCAACTTGTTTTTCCATATAAGTAGTCTCTTCTTCTCGAACATGCATTCTGCAAACTCAATACTCTTCCCTATTATGGAGTTTAATAGGAATGGTCTACTTAATTTGTTTCAAAATATTTTAAAGGGATATTTGACTGTCTATCTCGATGAGACAGACCCATAGACCTCAAGCTCTCTTGGTGGAAATATTATCTTCACTTATAGTTGACACTAGTGGAGCTTCTCCTAAGGCAACTTTAATTTTGTTGAAAGCTACCATGTCTGGCCTCTGCAGCTTGATAAAATAGAATGCTGGATGAGACCCCTTTCTTGCTATTTTTGGACCTACTTATATGAATTTTAACTCAAGAATATCTCCTCTTTTCAAGTGGAGGCTATTTTGCCAAGAATCATGAACTGCCCCACTAATCCACTCGGTGAAGTTTCCAGATTTTTGAAAAATTTGGAGACATAGTATGAACTGAAGCTAGTGCCCCCAAATCATAGCACTCTTAAATATCTTCTGGTTTGAACCCTTCTAACATCCAGACTCGATTATATTTTTTGGATGTTTCAATGATGGTCTTGGTTGGATTGACACCATTGCGAGAAATTAGTTTTTCCCTCATTTGCTGGTAAACTTGCCAAGCAGAAGAAGAAGATATCAGTATGTTAGTATCAGCTTTAGAGGTGCCTATAATTGGCCTAAGGATAACCTCTCTCCTTTGACCCTAGAGGTACTAAGTTGACTTGGATTATCAACTTTTAACTTGAATTCTGTAACAAGTAAGAATAAAGGTTATTTCTTAAAAGTCTTCCAAACTGCAAAGAACTCCTTGTTAATATGCCAAGTTTGGACTTGTTTTTTTGAGAATAACTTTCCTATATATCCACAAGGTCTTCCCCTGTAGTAGTTTTTTTAATGAGCATTGCTACCTATCTATAGTTATTGGTGTCTGTGTAGATTACCAATTCATCCGAGTCTTGTGGTATGACAGGTTTTGGCAGGTTACTTCAAATCTGTTTCAGCTAACGAACCATTTGAGTGTAAATTTCCTCCCAATTCCACTTTGAACTTTTTGTTTCTTTCAAAAGCGGTCAGAAATCCTTCCTGTATCTTGCAAGATCCTTAATAAAGATACTTGCAAAATTAACAACACTCAAGACGCTCTGCAAATGCTTGTTGTCCTTGAGCACATCTGGAAAATTGCGAATTTTCTTCATAATATGTTCCTGTAACTCAATACCTATCTCGTCCATAAGAATTCCTAAAATTTCAATTTTATTGACAAGAATGGTAACTTTGTTCTCATAAATCACTAATCCCTCTATATGGCATGCATCAGAAAATATTTCAAAATGTTTAATATGATCTTTCATATTCTTAGATGCAATCAATATGTCGTCGATATACATAAACATAAATTCAAAATAATCTTTAAAAAGATTATCCATTTTTCTCTAAAATATCTGGTGTGCATTAGCTAAACCATTTGAAGCACATTCTAGATATATTGTCCTTGTGGTGTGGAAATTGTAGTAAATTCTTTTGATTCACTCTCCATCTTAATTTGGTAAAATCCAGATTTGCAATCGAATTTTGAAAACACTTTAGCACCTTTAATGCAATCGATTAAGTATTTTCTACTGGGAATGTAATAACCATCAAATTTTAATATTTTATTAATGCCTTGATAGTCAATTACCAACCTGGGTTTACCTTTTTTTATCTCACCATGGTTCCTTATTAGAAAACTAGGGCTACTACATGCAAAGACTCCAGGCTCAATGAGTCCGAAATTGATAAGCTCTTTCATAATCTCTTGCATGTCCTTCTAATCCTCCATGTTCGTCTGGATAGGCTTGTATTGAACATACTTGTATTTTCACTTCTCTTTAACCTTCGGAGTAGCTTTGATTTTGTTCCTATCCCATCATGCCAGAGGGTTCTCGCTAAAATTCCTCTAGATAAGTCTCTTGACATTTTCAAAAGAGAGCTTGCTTTCTCCGCTAATATCTAGCGAATTTATCTCCTATAATGTTTCATTGAGGTTTTTAATTTCTTTTTCAAAGTACTCATAGAAGTTATAGCTATGGATGAGTCCCTATTGTATGAAAGACAAAAGAGCTTTACCAAATTCTCTTATTCAGCATTTTTGGACAGGTTAATTTGGCATCATCACCACGTTTGCTGTGAAATTTATGGACATTATCTTGTTAAATGCCTTTTCTGTTCACAAAATCTGTATCTCACTACCACAATTAGTCGTAAAAATCAATAGTTTTATGTTGTTCACATATTTTGCAAAGATTTGAATAAAATTGTTCCCAGCAAAATATCAGCACCTGCATTATGAAAGTAGATAGAAGGCATTTTCACCCTGCACAAGGTGTCCCAAATGCTCCTCTATTCATGATTTTCGTCTCCCGTATACCCTTATTGAGTATTAGGGTTTTCTCTAAAAAATCCCTGCCTGCAATAACGGGTAAGGTTTCCATAGCTTCCCTAAGAAAAACTCCTGATTTTGTTGTGCGAATTCCTGATCCTGAATCGATATAAATTGCAAAATATTCTGTCTTATATTAATCATACAAAATACCAACAGATATGTATATAGCAATGGGAATCATCATTGAATCCTTATGATAACACCATGAATACTAAAGTCCATACCGTTATATATTTTTTTCATGGTTTATGATTTTTGACGAAACTTATGAAAGCGCCTTGAAGTAAGAGTAGATTGGCCCGGGAACGTACTAGCAGAAGTAACGATAATAAATGCGTAAATTAAAATGAAAACGCAATAAAATCATAGTTCTAAGGGTGTACCCTTGGAGTTCCCGAGGGTTCGATGTAGTTAATAAATGAGAGGGGCATAAATCATAAATCAAGAATTACTTTGATTTGATTTCTAACCTCCTACATTTGATCCGTTCACGCAAGGCTTCAACATAGAAATCCTCTAAAGTTGCGTCCACACCACTCCGGAACTAGGGACCTTCTCAACTCAATTTGTTAGAAAAGAATTGAGGAGAAAAAAACACCAAGTGTGTACAAGAGGGGATCCGGCCGAGTGGAGTAACTTTAGTGAGGGAAATTACAGAGGACGAATTCTCTTCTTAGAACTCACAATCCTCGCTACGTACTTTGAATGCACTAGACAAGACTTATGATGACCATACACGATCACCTCTCGCACAAATCTAAGATACAGTCATCGCATGCACATTACTACCGTGGTTCCTCAAGTTTAAGGACTACTCCTGTACTATCGGACCTAGGTACTCAAGTCAACCGACCAAGCCTCTAAGGCTTCCCCGCAAATCAGTTCAGTCGATTCGACACCTAGTCAATCGACATTTTTAAGATCGCATAAACGTCCACGTCTATCACCGATGAAACACAGTACTCATCAAGTGAATGCTACTCTTAATGCAAGTCTCCATAGGACACTTGGATAGCCATTCTCGAGGTCCTCGACTTGAAATATTTCAGACCCAACCTTAAACAGTTGGTTTCATGACCGCCATCTAATGCGCAGTCCAACTGTTACACGGTTGTGCAAGGTGGTTTATGGGTTTTGTTGTGATGTTTGTAAGAAATGCAAACATAAATATAATGAAGACGACAAATGAAATGCCAATAGCGAATAGTCATTTTATTCACTCAATTATATTACATAAAATCGAGTTATTGCCAGAATAGATTACAAGCATGCCAATCCAATTGGTTTTTAGGTCACATATTCTAACAATCTCCGCTTGACCTAAAGCCAATCACCCATTGACCTCAAACCCAACTTATCCAGATGCCGAGCATGGGCAATTTGCATCATCAGCTTAGTAAGTGGATCCTCTGTGTTTTCTGCTGAGCTGACTCAGTCCATCCTGACGTCACCTCTCCTCACCATCTCTCTAAGCAGATGGTAGCATATAAAAATATATTTAGAATGGTGATGAGGTTTCAGTTCCTTTGCTTGTGCTATCACCCCGTTGTTATCATAGAAAATAACTACAGGATCAGCAATAATAGGTACCATACCCAACTCTTGGATGTAGTTTTTCATCTAAACCGCTTCCTTAGCTGCTTCCGAAACAGCTATGTATTCAGCTTTCGTGGTGAAATCCGTTGTGGTATCCTGCTTGGAAACCACCATTTAGCTTGACTACAAAATTCGATTGAGACTTGGCATCATCATCGTTTGATTGGAAGCTAGCATCGCTATAGCCTTCTAATATCGATTCTCCACTACCGTAAATCAAGAACATATCTCTAGTCCTTTTCAGGTACTTAAGTATTGTCTTGACTGCGGCCTAGTGCGTCTCCCCGGCGCATGCCTGATATCTATTTGTCCTGCTCAAAGCGTACGTGACATGGGTCTGGTGTATTGGACAACATACTGAATGCTTCCTATGGCTGAAGCATAGGGGATGTCCGACTTGGCCATGGCTACGGGCGAATAGTTTTCCTAGAAATCAAACTTGGGTCATCGAGTGTATCCTTTTGCCACGAGCCTAGCTTTAAAGGCTGTAACCTTTCCATCAACTCCAAGCTTACGTTTGTAGACCCATTTGCACCCGACAGGCTTAACACCTTTAGGTGGGTCTACGAGGGTCCAAACTTGATTTGAACCCATCGAGTCCATTTTGAACCTCATGGCCTCAAGCCACTTATAGTCATCTCGTTGGACGTCTGCTCTATCTTTGCCTTACACGGCCAGACATTTCCCATGGGGTGCAGCAATTGAGTCAGTTCCTGCAACGCCCCCGTGGTTCACATTGGCGAGCTGGTCTGTGTTTGGTGCGATACTTGAAGGGTTATCTAGACTTGGGTCTCTTCTATCCTTCTTCGAGTTCTCTTCGACTCTGGGCATTTTGTGACACTGATTGGGCCGCTTGTTCTGACTCCCGTCGTTCCCTGACTGAATTTGCAATCTTTCTTGGCCCTGCCCTCATTTCCTGGAAGACTAAGAAGCAATCTACGGTGTCCCGTTCGTCGGCAGAAGTTGAATATCGCAGTATGGCTGCGACTACTTGTGAACTGGAATGGCTCAGTTACCTTCTTCGTGATTTTGGAATTTCTGTTTCTGATCCTATCCCACTTCATTATGATAATCAAGCGGCCTTGCATATTATGGCCAGTCCCGTTTTTCACAAACACACTAAGAAGCACCTTGACATCGATTGTCATGTGGTGCGGAATTGTTATAAAGTTGGTTTTCTTCTTTTGGTCTTTGTCCGCAGTAATGATCAAATTGCAAATTTGTTCACCAAATCTCTTTCTCATCGCTCTTTCTCTGGTTTGCTAGGCAAGTTGGGCTTGTTCACGGGATTCACAAATCCACCTTATGGAGGGGGGGGGGGGTGTTGAGGAGGACATTCGTGAATGGCATCTTGGTTAGGCAAATTTGCAGCTCTAGCTACAGCTACTTCTTGCAACTTGAAGAAGTGGTAGCTTGAAGAAGACGAGCAAAAGCGTATTTTATGATTACATTTTTTCTTTGTCTGTGTAACACCTTTATAAGTTGCTGACTGGGCATGATGTGTATGCCATTTGGCGCCTACGTGTACTGTTAGTTAGTTAGTTAGGAGTTGGTTAATTTTTCTGTTTTTCCACTGTTTTCTTCCCTGTATTTAAACAAGAAACTACAGCAGAGTACTGATGATGACTGAGAAATTTTTCACTTGCTCCTTGATGTAGTCGAGGTTTTTACTAAGGGATAAAAATTGAGAATTTTATCTACGGCACAAATACCCACCAGGTGAAGTGCAATTTTCGAGGGAGCAAGAAAAGTAGTCAAATCAATGAATAGTGCTTGCCTTAAAAAATTAATATTTTGTTATTTATAGTAGTGTTGGAAATTATATGGTGTGGTGGGTTGCATTTGTTTAATGTGTGCCTCATATATGTTAAATTACTTTTTTACCCTTACAAGTTAATATTTTTTATCAATGTACATCATACAGCCCCCCCCTCCGATGGATATGCACAACCGGTGTAATATTTTGTCCAAGAGTAAACACTTTTCTAAATTGAATTAATAC